>NW_019268534.1:3735746-3764311 GCF_002738365.1 Cucurbita moschata
TTTTTTTTTTTTTTTTTTTTTTTGTTAATTCATTCATATGGTTGTGATTAGGTTGAACCTGGAGAAATTGCAGTAAGGTTTGTGTCCTTATCATATATCTTTCGAGATGAAAATCGAGTCGATGAGACGGGGAAGAATAAGGGAGAGGATCCGTCGAAGCCATCTTTATACGTTTGGTTGCCTCCGGGCAGATAGTGCACGGGAGGTTGACGATTCGAATCCTCTAACAGGACCTGGCTTCTCACGAACTGTTTGTTGTAACCAACCTCATCTCCATGAGAGGAATCCGTTGAGATACTGCACGAATTACATATCCACGACAAAGTATAATGTTCTTTCTTTCTTGCCTAAGGCTCTCTTTGAGCAATTCCGAAGGGTTGCCAATGTGTACTTTCTTATGGCTGCATTGTTATCGCTCACACCGGTGGCCCCATTTTCTGCCATGAGCATGATTGCACCTTTGGTATTTGTTGTTGGGCTCAGTATGGCGAAAGAAGCTCTAGAGGACTGGCGTCGATTTGTGCAGGATATGAAGGTTAATCTCAGGAAAGTTTGTGTCCATAAAGGGGAAGGTGTTTTTGGTTATAGACCATGGCACAAGATTCGAGTAGGAGATATACTGAAAGTAGAGAAGGATCAATTCTTTCCAGCCGATCTGCTTCTCTTGTCATCATGCTATGAGGACGGTATATGTTACGTCGAAACAATGAATTTGGATGGCGAGACTAATCTCAAAGTAAAGAGATCTTTGGAAGTAACCTTACCATTGGATGATGATGCAACTTTCAAAGATTTTACTGGAAAAATTTACTGTGAAGATCCCAACCCGAATCTTTACACATTTGTAGGTAACTTTGAGTATGATCGACAGATTTATCCTCTTGATCCCAGTCAGATTCTCCTTAGAGATTCAAAATTGAGGAATACAGCTTATGCCTATGGGGTGGTGATATTTACTGGACATGATAGCAAAGTCATGCAGAATGCTACTAAATCTCCTTCGAAAAGAAGTGGAATAGAGAGAAAAATGGACAAAATTATTTACATTCTTTTTACTCTCCTTATATTGATCTCATCATTCAGCTCAATAGGTTTTGCTGTGAAAACAAAGTACGAAATGACAGATTGGTGGTATTTACGAACTACTGGCGATGATCATGATCCATTGTACAACCCTCGTAAACCGACCTTATCAGGGCTCATACATTTAATCACAGCTCTTATACTTTATGGATATTTGATACCCATCTCGTTATATGTTTCCATCGAGATAGTTAAGGTTCTGCAAGCTTCCTTCATTAACCAAGATATTAACATGTATTGTGAAGAGACTGGCAATCCAGCTCGAGCTCGAACGTCAAACTTGAATGAGGAGTTGGGTCAGGTGGACACAATCCTATCTGACAAAACAGGCACTTTGACTTGCAATCAGATGGACTTTCTGAAATGTTCCATTGCTGGCACTGCATATGGTGTTAAAGCTAGTGAGGTTGAACTTGCAGCTGCAAGGCAGATGGCATATGATCTTGAGGAGGATGGAGAATATTCTGATGTTTATGGGCAAAAGAATAGCCGACAGCCTTCTATGGCAAATAGCAGAAAAGGGTCCGAGATTGAATTGGAGACTGTCGTTACTTCGGGTGATGGCAAGGATCAGAAGTCTGCCATAAAGTATTTTAGTTTCGAGGACAGCCGCCTAACTGGTGGAAACTGGTTGAATGAGCCCAATCCTGATGTCATTCTATTATTCTTCCGAATTTTAGGAATTTGTCACACTGCGATTCCCGAGCTGAACGAGGAGACTGGTGTTTATACATACGAGGCAGAGTCCCCCGATGAAGGCGCTTTTCTTGTTGCAGCAAGAGAATTTGGTTTTGAATTTTGTAAGAGAACACAGTCAACCTTGGTTGTCCGTGAAAAATATCCTTCACCTACCCAAATAGTTGAAAGGTAAGATAGCGTTATGATTATGTGCTCACTCACGCCTATTTTTCCAATGAATATTCTGTGTCATGCATTGCTGATGTTCTCTTGGGAATTTGTACAGGGAATACAAAATTTTGAATCTTTTGGATTTCACTAGCAAGAGAAAGAGAATGTCTGTAATTATTAGGGACGAGTTCGGCCAGATAATTCTTCTCTGCAAAGGTGCTGATAGGTGAGTCTCAAACTGTATTTTTCTTTTACCTTTTCATGAACATGAAGCAATTTTCTTCATTCTGAATTCTCCGATACTCTAATCGTGCAGCATCATCTTCGATCGACTAGCAAAGAACGGAAGAATGTATGAGGAAGCTACCACAAGGCATTTGAATGAATATGGAGAAGCAGGGTTGCGAACTCTGGCACTTGCTTATAGGAAGCTTGAGGAGTCCGAATATAATGCTTGGAACAATGAGTTTCAAAAGGCTAAGACATCCATTGGAGGAGATAGAGATGCAATGCTTGAGCGAGTATCCGACCTCATGGAGAGAGAATTAACCCTTGTTGGTGCTACTGCAGTGGAGGATAAGTTGCAGAATGGGGTGAGATGAATATCGATTTATCTGTAACTACGACTAATATCTGTTAACATGCTCGAGCTAGTATTTGATTTTTGTTTTTGTTCTAGGTCCCCCAATGCATAGACAAACTTGCACAAGCTGGTCTTAAGATCTGGGTTCTGACAGGAGATAAGATGGAAACTGCCATCAACATAGGGTCAGTTTTGCTAATCGATTGATGGCATTTCTTACAGCATACATTCCATGTTAAAAAATATATCTTCTTATGTTAAGTAAAAGACATTGTTTCTGTCTGCAGATATGCATGCAGTTTACTGCGACAGGGAATGAAGCGGATCTGCATATCGTCGAACTCGGATTCCTTAGCACAGGATGGCAAAGAGGTATATGATAGTTTGAGAGAGAGCACATGAAACTGGCTACAGGAAATTGATTTCATACGAATTAGGATTCATCATCTTTTGTTACACCTCAGGCCATGAAAGCACATATTTTGAATCAAATCGCCAACGCCTCACAAATGATCAATCTGGAAAATGATCCACATGCTGCATTTGCTTTAATCATTGATGGGAAGACTCTAACCTATGCTCTCGAGGACGATATGAAGCTCCATTTCCTCGGGCTTGCTGTTGATTGTGCGTCGGTCATTTGCTGTCGAGTCTCCCCTAGACAGAAGGCTCTGGTAGGACTTGCATTCTCATTTTAGGATTAACCATCTTGTATGCTATACTGTTCATATATCATATTTAAGCTGTTTATCAAATGGAAATCTGTTTGTTTCGACTTCGACCTCTTTGGGGGGCGGTTCTACAGATAACAAGGTTAGTGAAAGAAGGTACTGGGAAAACCACTTTAGCAATTGGCGATGGTGCAAATGATGTAGGAATGATTCAAGAGGCCGATATCGGTGTCGGTATCAGTGGGGTTGAAGGTATGCAGGTACACACAAACGACTCTCCTCTCTAAACTTTGTCTACTAAATGAATATCTCTACCCCTCACTTTTAACCTCTAATTTCTTAGGCTGTGATGGCTAGTGATTTCTCTATTGCTCAATTTCGATTTCTGGAAAGGCTTCTGGTAGTCCATGGCCATTGGTGCTACAAGAGGATAGCACAAATGGTAATGTTATACTGTTCCTATTTTCTTTGTTATGTTCATAGCAAGTTTTGATTCCAAGAATTCAATGGTCGATCAACCCGTTATGAATTATCATAGTTTTGTTTCCAAGAATTCAATGGTCGATCAACCCGTTATGATTTATCATAGTTTTGTTTCCAAGAATTCATTGGTTGATCAACCCATTATGAATTATCATAGTTTTGATTCCAAGAATTCAATGGTCGATCAACCCGTTATGAATTATCGGTAGTGGACGTTCTAAAATTCACGTTGATCTAACAAGGGTAGTTTTCATTTTCAGATATGCTACTTCTTCTACAAGAATATTGCATTTGGATTAACGCTGTTCTACTTTGAAGCATATGCTGGATTTTCTGGGCAATCAATCTATGATGATTTCTACATGTTATCATTTAATGTCATACTCACCTCATTGCCTGTAATTTCCCTTGGAGTTTTTGAGCAAGATGTTTCTTCTGAGGTCTGCCTCCAGGTAAAAGACACATTTTGAATACGATCCAACAAGCTGATTCGTGTTCGATTTCACATGCTAACCGTCATCGAAACTTGCAGTTCCCTGCACTGTATCAGCAAGGACCCAGAAACTTGTTCTTCGACTGGCCTCGGATTTTCGGATGGATGGGGAACGCTCTCTACTCCTCTCTAGTTACATTCTTCCTCAACCTCATCATCTTCTACGATCAGGCATTCCGCTCAGGCGGCCAAACTGCCGATATGACTACAGTGGGAACGACCATGTTTACGTGCATCATATGGGCAGTAAATTGCCAGATTGCTCTCACAATGAGCCATTTCACCTGGATCCAACACCTTTTCGTGTGGGGTAGTATCGCGATGTGGTATTTGTTCATCTTACTCTATGGAATGGTTTTATCCTCGGGGAATGCCTATAAAATCTTTGTTGAAGCACTAAGTCCTGCCCCTGTTTACTGGATAGCCACCATTTTAGTAACAATTACCTGTAATCTCCCATATCTTGCCCACATATCCTTCCAGAGAAGCTTCCATCCGTTGGATCATCAAATTATCCAAGAAATCAAATACTACAGAAAGGATGTTGAAGATTCACACATGTGGACCAGAGAAAGATCAAAGGCAAGGCAAAAGACAAAGATAGGATTCACAGCCAGAGTAGAAGCAAAGATCAGACAGCTGAAAGGAAAGCTGCAAAAGAAACATTCTTCCCTGGGCATGCCTCCTCCAAATGCTTCTGCTATATCATGAAAAACATCTTAATCTTCTTCTTCTTCACCTAAATCTTCAAAAATTTTGGATTTTTTTCTAGAGTTTCCTCTGCCATCTGAATCTTCTTCTGTTCTTTTGAAACTTTTTTCTGTTATGACAAATGGGTCGTCACCACATCGGTGCCCCGTTCGTTATAGCGAAAAAAGAACGGCATCCGGAGCTCATGTATGTATCATAACTTAAAAAAAAAAAGAATTTGAAATGTTAAGAGCTTGTAGAATAGCTGATACCCTAAAGCAAGTTGCTGTTCCCATTCTTTCCCTTTGGTTTGTTTGTATATCCCCTTATTCATGTTATTAAGAGATTCAAAATTGACTATGTCAGCTCATTCAGCTTTGTTTCAATCACTCTGGATCATCTGATGTTTATTTTGCTTTATGTTTTCATCTGCATGAACATTCATTTATAAGACATTGGTTTTGCTGTCAAATTTGATCTGCTCAATCCTGATTTGACCATTTGATTATTAAACTATGCATAGTTTCATCAGTTTTTACAGATGAAGCAAACAAGAGAACAATAATTGCCCATGTGAAACTGTCTCTCATTTCTAGACTAAATCATTCGTTCCATCTTCTTACTCTTCCTTTGTCTCGAGACCTTTCGATTAGAATATATCAGGTTATGTATCAATCGATTTGAAAATAACACGCTCATTTCTGTCATAATAATAAGCGGGCGTAAGTAGTTAAAAGCTAGAGCTTCTACCCCTTCTATACTGAGCTTCTATCCCTTTCATTCTGATTCACGAAAGAGTTGGAAAAGCCAACCGAAAGATTTCGTTCTGTCTTTGTAGAACTAGTGCTGCAGCAGTTGCCTGCATGTAGGGCCATCCCACTCCCGTCTTGGGGCACTAAGGGGCAAGTTTTTGGTACTGACGGTAGTGTTTTTCTCCCCCATTGCTAGTAGGTGATGGGTCGCACGCCTGACACACATGTTTCGACCTTGTGTATATATATTCAGAAATGGATCAAAAAACATTGGTTTTGTTCAGAAAAAGCATCACTTTTAAACAGAACCCAGTTTTCCCTTTTCCCCATTTGCCACAAATTTTGAACAGAAAACCATTCCGATCGTAATCCATTTCTCTTTCTATTGGGATTTGTAGATATAAAGAAGGAAAAAACAGAGTAAAAAAGCATATGAAAAACTCAAACTTTCATGTTTTTTTTTTTCAGGAACTCAAGAAGATCAACTGAAGAAGACTCACATAGTTTACATATTGAGGAAATCCAAGATCCAAACAAGAAACTTACACAACAAATTGCTATAATATACATCACCTCCATCCGTACACTACTTGAGTGTATGTGTTCTTGATCCATCTGAAACTCTTTCTCAGAGACCCTTTCATCTTCCCTTCCACTGCATAAACCTTATAACCAGCGACCCTCGTTTTCCTCTGCAATTCTGGGTCCTTGAAACTCCAGCTTTTAGAAGAAGACCCAATATTGCTTTTGCCTTTCTTCATCTTTACCTCTTTGTTCGATTGATTTTGCACAGAACCTGCATAGCTGACACTGTAAGACCTCAGATCTTGCATATTTGTTGGGGCAGCCTTGTTCTCTGTGTAGCTTTCAATCTGCATTCTGCCTTCTCTGCAGGATTTGGATCTGAAATCCTCCATTACCCAAACTCCAAAGAGACTAAATTGGGAAAGGGAAGGAAAAAGGCCTTCTGGGTCTCCTTTTTATGGTGGTTTTAGATCAGGGAAAGGCCTATTTATAAGTAATATTGGGGGAAATAACAGAGTACTGGAGCAGTTCAGGATCAGGACGTATTTAATAAGTATAGGGATTGCCATTTACATTTGTCTTCTCTCAAGGGAGCTGAAAATGTTGACTCTTTGGCTTGTAGAATGGCCATAAAGTCACCTCCTTTTAAATAAAAACACTTAAATCAAGGCTTGTCATGAAAGCGAGTGGTTGCAACAACTCCTCTCAATAACAAAAGGTTTTCATTGAATATCTGTTGCGTTAGCATCGTTTAAGAACGATGTAAAGTTCAACGGCATTGTAAACATTAGATATGCTCTGAAATACTAAAACGATCCATATGAATGGATAAAGATACAAAATATTTCTTTATTTTAGCTCGTGAGTTTGATCATGGGCGGTTTTATCACGACCGTAAATGTTGGGACAGAAGAAATTGAATCATTATTTCAGATTCTTCAATTGAATTGATAGTTCTGTTTTTCTTGTATGATGAAGGGAGAGGGGCCCCTCAGCACAAGTTTTCATTAAACTCATTAATTGAAAGGCAGTGAAGTGAGATGGATGGTGCATTAGGCGTAGGGTATTGATGAATGTTCCAAGGTTGTATAGCCATCAATAAGGGTGGCCCTGAGGGGCATCATAACAGGGTTAAAGGGAATTTGCCACAATATAGTAATGAGCATTTGGAAGGACTTTCTACTAATGTTTGAGGGACGTGGAGACACAGTGTAACGGTCCAAATCCACTCACAGCAAATATTGTCTTCTTTGGACTTTCCCTTTCGGGCTTCCCCTCAACACTTTAAAATGCGTTTGCGAGGGGAAGGTTTCCATATTCTTATAAAGGATGTTTTGTTCTCCTCCCCAACCAACGTGGGACATCACAATCCACCCCTTCAAGGCTCAGCGTCCTCACTCACACTCTTTCCTTTCTTTGATCGATGTGGGACCCCCGCCAAATCCACCCCCTTTAGGGCCCAGCGTCCTTGATGGCACACCATCTCGTGTCTAACCCCCTTTGGAGCACAGCCTCCTTGCTGGCACATAGTTCGGTGTCTGGCTGTAATACCATTTGTAACGACCCAAATCCACCGCTATCCAATATTGTCCTCTTTGGACTTTCCCTCTTGAGCTTCCAAAAAGTTTCCATACCCTTATAAATTGTTGGGTTTTCCCTTTCGAGCTTCCAAAAAGTTTCCATACCCTTATAAATTGTTGGGCTTTCCCTTTCGAGCTTCCAAAAAGTTTCCATACCCTTATAAATTGTTGGGCTTTCCCACACCCTTATAAATTGTTGGGCTTTCCCTTTCGAGCTTCCAAAAAGTTTCCATACCCTTATAAATTGTGTTTTGTTCTCCACCACCGACAGTTTTTAGTTATGCTAACTAACACATATGAAGAGAGTGATGGAGGTGACTTGGGCGTAAGTAAGTGTTGCACGTTGGTATGGTACTTTCCTAACACCCTTTGATTTCACGTTGGTATGGTACTTTCCCAACACCCTTTGAAATCAGAGTATATGTAATGGAGTCCAACCTATTGCCTCCCTAGAAACTGGCCTTCCTTGGTAAGTAGGGTCGGGTTAGAACAACTTATAAGCACTTCAAAAGTTAATCCAAAGAGGTCTGGTTCTCTTTTAAGAATTTAATAGTTATATTATTTAGATGTAAATTAAACCCATATACATAGCAATTAATTTTGTTTATTAGTGAATGGATCCACCAACTATAAAACTAAGAAAATAAAACAAAAGATACCATAGGATTCCCTCAACGGAGTAATCTTAAAAACTCCTGTTCATTCACAGAGTAATATAAACGTCCATCTATCTAACAGAGATTTGAACTTTTCGAGCAGTCTGTAACTTACTATAGACTCGAGAAACAAAGATGACAAACAACCAACCCCTTAAAACGCACCCTTCTTAGATGGAGCTGAATTTGACATGAAGGCCTCTTCCAACGGAATATAATTACATAAAGAGATTCACACAAATAAATTCCTGATAAACAGATTGAGTTTTAATCAAATGCAATTTGGTAGAATTCTCAAAATCTTGCACAGAAAGCAGAGACCATAAATCATTAACAAAATGTCAGTCTGATAATACTAATATACGAAAACAGAGTGAAGAGACAGTAGAAAAATGTTCAAGTGGGGGCGAGGGGTGAGGGGTGAGGGGTGGGGGGTGAGGGGTGGGGCGGGAGGCTAAATAGTGTCCTTCAGAGATGAGAAAAATCACATCCCTATGAACAAAAACAAAACAGAACACAAAGAAAAGCTACACAAAAACCTCATCATAGGAGATCAGCAACATTGGCTGGCAGCTCCTCAACGACCACATTATAGAACTTCTGAATATCAAAAAGCATTCTCTCATCATCGCTTGTAACAAAATTAATGGCCACACCTTTTCTTCCGAAACGCCCACTTCGACCAATTCGATGAAGGTAATTCTCTGGTTGGGTTGGCAAATCATAATTTATAACAAGGGAGACTTGCTGAACATCAATACCTCGAGCTAACAAGTCAGTTGTGATAAGAACACGAGACGAGCCAGACCGAAATTCACGCATGATTATATCCCGAGTGTTCTGGTCCATGTCACCGTGGGTGGCCGATACGGTATGGTCTCGGCTTCTCATCTTGTCTGTAAGCCAATCGACCTTGCGACGTGTGTTAACAAAGATGACACTTTGAGTGATAGCCAGAGTCTCGTAGAGATCACATAACGTTTCAAGTTTCCAATCTTCCTTGTCAACATTTACGTAAAATTGTTTGATACCCTCCAAAGTAAGCTCATCACGTTTTACCAAGATTCTGACAGGCTTGTTCATGAATTTCCTAGTGATCTCCAAAGCTTCGGGTGGCATTGTGGCTGAGAAAACCCCAACTTGAATTTTTGATGGCAACAGCTGGAAAATGTCATAAATCTACCACCACAAAAAGCAGTAACATAGAAAGCCATTAGAAATCTTCATTCTATGACAAACGAAGAGAAAAAAGAAAAAATACAAATACAAAGCAAGGCTCCCATAAGACAAAAGGAACAAATTCAGCACTGATGAACCTAATAATAATACAATATTTATGTTAAATTCCTCCCTACAAAACACAATCATCATGAAAATGCTGGTTCAACAAGATACCTGATCTTTGAAACCTCGAGAAAGCATTTCATCAGCTTCATCCAATACAAACATCTTAATAGAATCCGGACGAAGAGATTGCCTCCTTAACATGTCAAACACACGACCAGGTGTTCCAACTACAACATGAACACCAGCTTGAAGAATGCGTTGATCCTCACGGACACTTGTCCCTCCCACACAAGCATGTACCTTAACACCGAGATAATCTCCAAGAGCTCTCATAACCTTCTCAATTTGTTGAGCAAGCTCCCTAGTCGGAGCCAAAACCAAAGCCTGGCACTGGACTAGACCATAATCAAGTTGCTGCAATATTCCAGAGCAAAAGGTTGCAGTCTTCCCAGTTCCAGACTGAGCCTGCTGAATCACATCAAGGCCTTTGCAGAAGGGAACAATACCTCTTTGCTGAATTGCAGATGGCTTCTCGAAACCTTAAAGAAGGGAGGAAACCCTTGGAATTAGATAAAGAATTACACAGAATATTTGAGACAAAACGAGCAAAAATCAAAAGAAATAAAAATGAAGCAAATAAGTATATACCATAGGCATAAATGCCTCTAAGGAGGTTTTCTTGCAGCCCCATCGAATCAAAACTTTCATAAACTTCATCATATGAGGTAAAAAATTCCTGGCCTTCTGCCGAAAGACTGCAAGGAGGAGCAAGAAAGTAATACTGAATTAGTGCATAGACATGGAAGCAAAAAGAAATCGCAAAGGATAATAATGAAAAAAGGAAATAAGAGAATCACTTACATCTCATTCATTTTAGTATCATATTGACGAGAATCAAATTGGGATCCTTCTGGAGCCAAACCTGCCATGGCTGTAAGTGGAGAATGGTGCAAAATATAAGAGATCACTACAGAAAGGGAACACTAAGACGAACAAACAAATCAAAAAACCCGAAATTACGCGGCCATGGAAATAATAAATTCATAATCATTTTATCAACCCGACCAACGGATAAACAGAACATTACGAATTCGTCAGAAAGGAAATCTGTAACAGAAAAGCCAAACTTGCAATCCTTATAAAGAGGATAACAAGCATTAAAATTCTGTCTCAATGTAGGAAAAGGAGTCGGGGCTATCTGATATTTTTTCTCAAAAAAGAAAAGAAAACCAGACACCGCTTTAACCTTTTCCAAAGCAGATGCTGTTAAAATAATCATAAAAAAAAAGCCCCAAAACAAAGTATAAACAAGAATTCCTGTATGAATTACATTGCGTTCCATACGAAAAAACAAAGAATAGGCCTAGTCTAAATAAGTAGAAACAGATTCATGTGGATTAAAGGAACAATTACAACCCACAAACGAAAAAAGAAACAAAGAGAATAAGGAACTCGACCTACAACCACAAGTCCAGACTAGCGTCAAATCCCGACATAACAAAACAAGAAGGAAAGAAAACCTAAAGAAAAAGATAATCGAAGAGGCACACATACATACAACCATATTCGTCCACTGAAATTAGTGGAAAAGGAAGCAAAATCAAAAGAGAAAGGAGTGAATCAGACCTGCGGATCGACAAGAACAGAGAGGAAGTTGAAGCAGAAGGAGATTGAAGAAAGGGCGCTAGGGTTTGCCAAACTCCTCGGATCTGATCCGTGGAGTTGGAGGCGAGTGTTGGGCAAAGCGCAGCGAAAGAGGGAAACAAAATGGGAGGGTGTTAGGTTTTTGTAGTAACCCTTAGACTGAGAATAATTAACCAAATTTCCGGAACTGCCCTTCCCTTGTCCTTTGTTTATTTTTATTTTTTTTAATTCTTTTAATATTATTAATTACATATATTTTTAAATGTATAAATGGGTGAATTTGTTTTCTAAAAAATGGTGAATTTATTTGAAAATATTTAAAGTTAATTGTTTTATTTTTATTATTATTATTATTTTATCATTATTACGTTGTGGTAAGATTTCACTACATTTTTTCTTAATTATTTAATATTAATTTAAAACAACTTGAGCCCAAGAAAAGTTGTTAATAATTATTGTAAATAAAATTCATATCAATCAAATTTTTTTTACGTTCTAATATAAAAATTGAGATGTAACTTGTTGAATTCTAGAAATATATTTTTTATAATTATTAAAAGATTAGATAAATTATTTTTTTTTTTTTTAATTTTAGATGAGATAATTATATTTTTAAACAAGTTTCTTGTTCCTATAAAAAAAAATGTTATTAGTTTTAGATGGTTAGACAAAATCTATGAAACTTACTTTACAATAATCCAATTAGAATATGAGAATAGTAAAAATGAATTAATTGATAATTTTGGTAAATATTTAAACCCCAATTAGAATATTGGAGCAGTAATAATGAATTTTAGAGCCGTTTTTGTTAACATACTTGTGTGGTTGCTTGACACCATCAATTAGTATCACCACCTGAGAGCGGCTATAACATCGGCTATAACATCAATAATGAAATATGATCGTGCGACAACCAAGTGGTAGGCACTTCCTGATACAAAAATATCACCGTTTTTTTCTTTAAACCATCTTCTAAATGCTGCAGTCTTCTAAGATTGATTTGAAGAGCAGAAGAATCAATGGAAAGGAAATGCTTTTAAGATTGATTTTATTGAAGCTTTATGAAGAGACGAGAAGTCATTACCTATCATCAGGTTGAAACATAGCTTCACTCAAGACTGAGGTTGAGCCCAATCGAGCAGACCTGATGATCCGCAAGAGGCTCCTCGGGAAGCTGCTGCGCGACCTCTGGCGCAACTATCTTAGTCACGGGATCGGCCCCACCTAAGGCGTGTGCACAGGAGGGCGTAGGCGAAACAAAATTCAAATGGACTGAGTCGCCTTCCTTCATGTCGTAGCCTTAGCTTACCGACAGGTCTTGTCTTGCATTAGATACTGTCTTAGGAGAGGAATGTTCTAGCTTACTCTGATAAATTTTGCAGGTTGATGAAGCCAAGCAGCTGATGCAAAAGCCAAAGAATGTGCCAAAAATATGGGAGGACCTGTCAGTTGTTTTAATGCCTGTGTAACTGAAGCTCTAATAGTTATGGTTAGAAGGTTGCTAAAAAATGAAAGCAGTTCAACATGATGAAAATATAGAGATGCAAAACTATAAAAAGCAATGCACCTGCTGCTTTAGCATGTGGCGCTCCATTGGCTGAAAGCATTCGAAGGACGTTGAGGATCTAGAACCGATGTAGATCGAGGCTCCCAGATTTGTTCCATTGTCCCAAGTAACAACCTTCTCTCAAATAACAATCAAGGGTAGTGCATAGAGAAATTTAGAGCATATCTATCCTATTTTTCAATTTTCTCAGTTCAATCATCGTGCAGTATCAATTCGGAACGGCCATTTATCAAGATAGCAAGACACGGTAAAGATAACAACTCATTTGCAACTGACCAACTTCAGTGCTTAAAAAGTATTTTCAAGCACTAAGAAAGTTATTCCGAACAAGCCCTAAATAGATACAATTTCATTTTGTGAGATCCCACGTCGGTTGAAGAAGGGAACAGTTCCTTATAAGGGTGTGAAAACCTCTCCCTAGTAGACACATTTTAAAACTGTGATGCTAACGGCAATACATAACAAGCCAAAGCGAACAATATCTGCTAACGGTGGGCTTGAGCTGTTACACATTTATAACTAACATGCTTCAGATCAACCTTCCTCGTTTTTTCTCTCCCATATAGAAAATCAACATTAAGCCTAACTTCTCCGAAAGCGAACCAAATTCCCTTTTAAGATCTCGTAGTAAGAACACCTATCGCCCACTTCAACTACAATGATCAAACAATTGCTAAGAACAAGAAGGTACAAAAAAATTCTACGGCAGGATTGGAATTCTTAAATCAAGGATGGTCAGCAAGGTAACATTATGACCCCAGATAGTCTCATACATCAACATCAATAGAGCATGAACAGACAAGAAATAAAAGTTGAATTCATTCTTCAAACCATGAATAAGACTATCCAATATCCTAAGCTCAAAAGGGTCATTCTAATTTTCTACAAACTTTACCATGATTGACAAGCATCGAGCACGGAATCACAGAACTTTCTAACTCCCTCCAGCCATGAAAGCATCAAACATGGATCTGTCTTCTGTACTCAAACTAGAAAATTATGTATTGGTTAAGCAGCAAAACAATAAGCTACTACTAATTGAAACCGATCAAACCTCAAATAATTTCATTACTTACATCCAAATTATCAAACGACATGGAAAGAATGAATCATTCCCATACCACAAGTATAAAGTCTTGAGGATTATTCATTATCAGAGAACTCGACGAATTACATCACTAAATGAAGCTAATGAAGAAGCACGAGTTAACCTCGTATAGAAAATATGAAGTGAATATTAGTCAATTCAATCCCCAGCATTGTCATCACAGATTCCCATATAAAACTATTGCATTCTAACACGAAGTTTATCGATCAAAATTGCAATATAAAATTCCTTTTCCCCCATCATATCGGCACGTACCGCTTCAACATCTGCTTACCCGTCACCGCCATACCAACCACGACGCCGCCAATAGCGCCGGCCACTGCCGCCGATCTCACCCCTCTTGCTGCACGATAAAGCGCACCGGTGCCAAGTCCCGCAGCAACACAGTTCCACACATCGTCCGTATCCCTCACAGCTTCAAACCCGCTCTCCAAACCAGCATATAGCAGCCCAATCACGCCCAGACGATTCCCCCAGAGACGCCCTGAATGACCAGACGAGTTCAAGATCCGATTGATCCGTAGTTTCATCGTATCACCTGATTCAAAAGACTTGACGCCGGAGACGAAGCCCGTAGACGCGCCGCCGACTGCACCAGCGAGGTAACCGCAACCCGTGTAGAAGGTGAGGTTCTCGCCCCAAGATCGACGCTGGCGGCGAGCTTCTTCATCGAAAAGAAACTCCGGGGAGGTTGGAAGCTGGAAATTTCGATAAGGAACCTGGAGATCCTTGTAGGGATTGTAAAGACGCGGTTGGGATGAGCTATGATCGAACCCTGAATCAGTATCGCGATTGGAAGAATGGTCCGCCATAGTTGAGATTTGAGTTCTAAGCTTAGGGTTGCGCTCAATTCTCTCCAACAGAGAGAGAGGGAGAGAGATTTTTATTAAGAACCGCGATTCTCAAAATAATCATACCGGTTCGGGTCAGGGGGAGCCGGGTAAACCGGAGCACCCGGTTCATTGTCTCTAGTATCTCGGGTTGACCGAATTAAACCAACGTATAGGGCGGTTCCACTCAGCCGAACCCTAAACCGGTAAGCTACAAAGGCGGTTTGTAAGATGCAGCAGATTAATTTCGCCTCCCGTGCTGATCACGTGATGTTTTTATTTATTTAAAGATTAATTCATATAAATACTTTCTTTTTTCAATGAACTTTAATTGAAAAAATAATTTTGACTCAAAATAAATTATGAAAATTGATATGGAAAAAAAATTAAAAATATACTAAAATTTTAAAGTTATATTCAAAATTAAGGTCGTTGAAATCATTAAAATATCGTTAAAATCATTTATATAATTACTGTTTTCACATTAGTTGACAAGTCCATTTAGTAAGAATGATATTGTAAATGATATGGATGAATTTAGTTCGATTCTATGTGAAAATCATTTCATAATTTTTAAACTTGTGTACGACTTCTTTATATACACAAACTAACACGAATCTTCGAGAGAAAAGTTAGGTGTGAGGAGTGACCGTTTTTATTAGTATAAACATTTTTTTTCATCTATTTCGATCGAAACTTGATATTATTTAGATAACTTTGAGTTGATTTTCAATGGATTAAGATAGTTACGAATAACTAAGATGTATACATTGATTTTTTCTAATTTGTTGTTTCCTTCCGCCATATGATCTTACCCCATCCCGTAAGAAATTTCGTGGCAATGAAGAATTAAAATGAAAGGCAGAATGAAAACGAGGAAGCCGTCTCAGTCTCCACCTACGAATATCCCTAATGGTACCCTCTCCTTCATTTTTCCACCTACGAACATCCCTTATGGTACCCTCTCCTTCATTTTTCCACCGACGAACATCTCTAATGGTACACTCTCCTTCATTTTTCTACCTACGAACATCTCTAATGATACCCTCTCCTTCGTATATATTATCACAATAGTTTTAAAGCCGTATAGACAAAATGAAAGCCTAACTAGGGAGACCAAAGAAAGTAACAAATAAGCCTGAAAAATGTTTGAGCAGTGAATCAGAAAGCTCATAGAATATAAGCCAAGAATGATGAAATGATACAACTTACAAGTGGGTTGTGGAGAAGGAAATGGTGAGGAAACAAGCCACATTTGCAGGCGTTTATAAATGTGAAGTGCTAAACGAATACGAAAGAACAAACAAATTAGATACAATGATTTCTCTTTATGAAAATGGTAAGTTCTTTTAGCAGAAGCACAACTTACAAATGACCAACAGCATTGGGAGCTTTGCTGCTTCTTTGTCTGTTCATCAACTCGTTTTCCACTCAGTGGGATAGCTGAGACTTTTGCATCACTGTTCTTCGAGGTCTATTCTTTCTTTATCCGCAGAGAAATGGTATTCAAACCAATACCCTTTTGGCTCCAAGATCTCCTTTTGGCTCCAAGATCTCGTATCGACTTTCGCTGCCATCTTGTTCTCACATCGTTCTATATCGAGTTTCCATTGGCAGGTTGGGATTGTTTCTCGTTCTTTCCTGTTCATACATGATAGCAAGATATAAATACAAAGGTTTCCAGTGTATATAAAAGATCAAAGCCTGGTAACAATAAAAATTGCAGCAACTTTTTTGTTCAACCTTTTTTCACACAAGTTTCAGGATGAATTTTGGAAACTCTACACATGAACAAAGAAACTGCAGTCAACTAACCTCATGTCCCGATCTCCTTAATTTTGGAGCTGAGTTAGAGTTAGAGGCCGGTCGATCACGTGATTCGCAGACATCTGGGAGTTTTCCCTTTGGTGGCATTTTGCTCAATCCTAGATTTTTTAACCGGACCAGTTCGGGCAATAGAACTGTATGGAGATCAGGCCTGTCTCTTTTCCTTAGCTCACAGCACTGCAGGGCTAATTGAGCGAGTCCAAGAGTATCTTCAATAGGCCAATCTGTAACTGTAGGATCAAGTACCTGTGGAAATGTGCCGTGTTCAATGGCCTCCTCGACCTGATATGAAAGACCCATCGGTGACCTTGCAGTGATGAGCTGGAGTAGCAGAACACCAAATGAGTAAATATCTGACTTCACACCCAACATTCCTGTTTGTTGATATTCTGGATCAATGTAACAAAATGTTCCAGCTGCAGCAGTCATGTGATATTGAGTGACGCTATCGGCAACCGATGGTGGAACTAGCCTGGCCAAACCCACATCCCCTATTTTGCCCACGTAGTTGTGATCTAAGAGAATGTTGGCTGGCTTGAGATCGCGATGCACCACAGGTTCTGGCTTCATTTGGTGAAGGAAGAGTAAGGCAGTGGCAATGTCAGCAGCTATCCTGAAACGGGTACTCCAAGGGATTGGAGGAGTGTTATCTTTTCGGAAAAGACGGTCTTCTAAGCTCCCGTTTTCCATATATTCGTAAACGAGGCAACCGTTTTCTGGACAGGCACCTAAGAGGAGAACCATGTGTGGATGCCTCATGCGGCTTAGAACCTCAATCTGCAAACGATGAACACAGAATCTTCAGGAGCTTGTTAAATGCATGAATTGAATGAAAATTTACGTGTTATCATTCGTTATAAATATGTTTCTTGTTGTAACAGCTTGAGACAATGAAGTTGCAGTGAACTAAACGATCTACTATTACAGAAAACGTACGCGTATAGATGGCAATTCCACGAAAATATTTCCACTTCCAGCCTAGATAAACAAAGATAAAACAAATTTACCTCTTGCTGGAATTGTTTCTGCCCATGAGATCTATCTGGTCTCAAGATCTTAATGGCAACAGAAGTATGATCGAGTATGGCTTGGTAAACAGGTCCATATCCCCCTTCACCAATCTTATTAGCCTCATTAAAATGATCTGTTGCAGCTTCGATCTCGTCAATTCTGTATCGTTTATAGCAGACATTACTGCGTTCCAATAAATCAATTGCTTTCTTCATCTCCTCTGCCTCAATCCTAGCTTTATTTTCAACAATAGCTCGTTTTTTCTGGGTCTCCAATTCTGCCAACTTCTGTGCCATTACAGCTGCTTCTGTCGCAGCCTTGTTCTTCTGCTTCTCAAACTCGGCCAACGTTGTTATAGCCTCTTCTGAAGATTTACCACGCTCAATTTTTTGGTCTTCTACCATTTCCATCTTCAATTGTTGCATTTCTTTTGCCTGACATCAGTCATCAAACATAGTATTTCCATTTCAGGATCAACAGGGTACGAACAACGTACGATCTAGAAATTCTGAGCTTAAGAATATCATCTGACATAGAAACTGTGATCATCAGTTCTTACCTTTTGTTTTGCTATTATAGCTTCATTGGAAGCTAATTCATACATTTCCATCGTTTGTTTGAGTTCCAACCTCAACTTTCTCATCTCAGCTTCTATGAAAGACTGTAAATGCCGATAAGCTAATTTATTATGTATCCATGTCTATAACTACATAACTTAAAAGATATAAAATATTGTCGCCCAAATGTAAATTCATATACAAATGATGTTGGAAATGTAATCTTTGATTGACCGAAATCAAATAGCTCTTTAGCTGGACAAGAAAATGATAATTTTTTACTTACTGGGGTGTTAGAGGACACAAAGCTCCTCGAATTAGTCTCTGAGGAGGTGAAAGATTCTAAGTTCTCAAAGGATGTTTCAAATGATTTGAAAGGCCCCGAATGGTCACTGATGCCTGACATTGAATCATAACTGGTGCCAGAACTATCCCAACAATCGAAACAAACCGTTGTTAGTCATTTGCCACAACCATCACCTCTAAAAGGCAGTTGTAGGCAAGCAACCAAAGCTTCTGACCGAGAATAAAGGGAAGAAAACATTAAAAGCCTGTATGCTTATCCTATGAGTCTACGCAAACAAAGATCACTGATTGAACAACGTAAAAGGAAAATTGGGCTTTTGTCCAGGAACACCAGTGAAAAAGAACAAGACAGAAATCAAACATTTCAGAAATTTTCATGAGATCTTTGCCTTGGATTACATTTCACAAGTACGCAATTCCAGAAGGCCACTACTACATTGACATCCCAATCAGCTAATGATAAGAATTCTATCTATACAGGAAATTAGTGAAGACGCAAAAAAGAGAAGTTTACCATAATAAACTTGTCACGTATGAGAAAGATGAATGTTGTGGATAGTTGTATCTACCCAACAATGTAAATATTGAATTTTTTACCTGCTTTTATCTTCAGAGAGTCCTGAGATATTAGAGTATGATGATTTTTGTATTTTTGATAGAGACCTGCTCAAATGTGGAGCCCTAGGTGGTGTTTCTGTACCATCAGTTTGTGACTTCGGTTTCTTTTTCAGTCTCTTAGTATGAACTTTTCCTCTACCTATGACATATACAGAGCACGATTCTGGAGTTGATTTGAGTAAGCACGTTGGGACATCGGGATGCTTGAACTTCCTGCATCAACGCAAATGCTTATAGCTTAGACTAATTTCTTCAATAAAATGTACAAATCTTCCTACCACAGAGGCAAAGAGAGAAAGACAGACCTCAAAATAACATTCCGGCTGGAAGCACCCACAACAATATTGCTAATGGAGTGTTTACTGACATAGTCAATAAGTGCACTAGGAACATCAATGTCGTGTATGATTATCTCCTTTGCAACTATCTGAAACATGCGAAAGTACAATATTTCCTTTAAACAAGTTGATTTAAGATGCATTTTATGGATGAATAACAGGGGAAAAACCTAATTAAGTAAAAAGGTTTCTCAGAATCAACTCAATGTGGCATATGCCATAGTCATGGTTCCTCGTTTGAAATATGTAAACCTAATCTCATGAATGATATTATGGGAGTGTTTGCTGACATTTTGATCAAATGCATAAACGATTCATTATCCCATCAAAACAGATCATCCTGAAAGAAACCCCGATTTCAAAGAACGAGAAGTATCCGATTATTTGTATATGACAAGGAATTGGTAAAATGTTTACTCCTTTTCGTGCACAGAATCCGCGGAAGGGGAGGAAGAACTGATGCAACTCAGCTTCAGTCGGTGGACGATACTCCTTAGGAACCGTATCCGCATCCTCTGCATACAAAGGCCAAATCACAAGAAACCATTGATTCATCTCCAAACGTCATAGCGTACGACAGGGCATTTCAATTAAGGAAATGGAACTACTAAAATTGACGACGGCCAAACGGCATCAACAACTTGGGAGACCTACGGGGATGCATGCTCTGGCTACGAACATGGATGAGGATGCAATCGCCGGAGTTCTTCCTGTTGAACAGGTTTTCTACAGCCCATTTAACCGCATATTGACTGTTCTTGTCCCTGCTAATGGCGATCACCGTGTGGGAAGTGGTAAAGGAATCGTTAACTTCTTCTTCAGCCGTGGGAGCTGCCATAGCTCCAAACTCCACCACCACTGTTGACGCTGCCGGACAGAGATGACAGAATACGGTAACGAGAAATGAAAACGAGGTGAGGGGCAGAAAGGGAGTGGGGAGTGGGTTTGATTGCGATTGTTTTACTAAATTTGGGGACCAAAAACAAGAACGCCAACACCATCTTCTTCGCCAAGAATCTCAAATCCAATCTGTGGTTGCTAAATTAGGGTTTGTGAAGAAGATTATCGTTTGACCTCTCTGTATTGTCGAATTCTAAACTGGTAACAGCGCGTTGCTTTGAAGCAGAAGAAACCATACTCGCTGGCTAAATTTAAATACCGATTTTTAAAAAAACAACGGTCATATCTTTAATTTTTGCAAAAATATTTAAATGCCAAAAATAAATATTTTATTACGATTATTATTATTATTAAAATGGAATTAAATCTTGAGTGTAAAAAGATTTTGAAAATTGATTCAAATCCAATACAATTTAGTCCTAATGTTAAGGTGATCAATTTTTTTTTAAAATAATTTAAAAAATACACAATTAAAATTTAAAAAGTATAGGATAATTTCAATTTTGTGACAGCAAGAAAAAATATCAAATAAATGGTTTTAAAAACTCTGAATGAGATGTTGTCAAATACCTTGTATTTGAAAATTTTGAGCTATCAATTATAAAAATGATTCATTTGATTTTCAACACTGAATTAAGATGGATCAATGTGAGACGGTTGGAGAAGGAAACGAAACATTTCTTGTAAGGGTATAGAAATCTCTCCCTAACAAATGTACTTTAAAAAAGTGAGGCGTTGAACAACGATACCTTACAAGCCAAAGTAGACAATATCTGCTAGCAATGAGTTTAGGCTGTTATAAATGATATCAGAGCTAGACACCAGGCGGTGTACCAGCGAGGAAGTTGGGCCCCCCAAGGAGGGTTCATCGATTGTAGAGGGTGTGGAAACTGTGAGCCTAATGATGATACGTAATGGACAAAAACGAATAATATTTACTAAGTTTGAAATCCACCAATAGATTTAAAACATCAACTTGGCATTGGTTACAATGAGTTCATTTTGTTAACTTGTGAGGATATTGTATTTGTTGTCGATCTCAGATCAATTGACAACGATGAAAATGTTGTTAGACAACTTGAAATTATAGAGAACGGTCATACTATATCTATAGCTTAGTAAGTTGAATATCAATATACATTTAATCGCCTAATTTCCTATACATCGTCGACCAAGAAAATCATTTTAAAAAACAAAAATTGGATTACATAATTCGGTTTTCTGGCTACCACTTTGTTCTAGATCTTGCATATAACCCAACACACGTACATAATACTTGTGTTAGGGACTATTGGAGATGATTGAACACTTATTTGTACCGTAAAATGAGCATCGCTCAGCAAGGTCGGAGATTTTCATCGCATTAACACCCTAACTCATTATAGGTAAATTCAAAACAAAATAGTTGATGTGTCATAAGAAATGAAAAATATTTTTAAAAAAACACTAATTTCCAAATAAGCTCGAGTTACTTGATGATAATTCGAGCATAGTTCAATAGATAAGACACTAATTATCTTCCACGTCGAAAAAGTGGAGATTCAAAAGTAACATAGTGATTTGACTCATTTCCAAACAAGCTTCATCATCCAAAGTTCCAACTTTCAATGATAAAACACCCTTCTATGCAGAGCCACTTCATAAAAACAAGTTTGCATTTGCAATATGAAAGAAATGACATGAAATATAAATATGACAATTTACCTTTTTAACTCCACAAAATCGCTGCCTACAATTCAGCTTCTTCAGCCAGCAGTACCATGGCCATGGCCATCTCACTCTTATCGTCGTCTCTTCTGCCTCAACTCGGGAAATTCAAGGGGGGTAGGAAGTGTAACCAATGACAAGTTGTTCTTGCGTATAAACTTGCAACCCAGGTTATCAAAATGGAGTCGTAGATCGTAAGGACTAGTTCTCAGATCCTTTGCTATGTCTGATGGATCGCTACTGAATTCATCGGCAAATAGCGTAAGCACTAAAACGTGACTGATGAGAAGATTAATCGTCTCTGTTGACAGTCTTCGCGCCTCAGAAGTCGGAAACATGGATGAGAACTTTTGGCGTATCATGCTAGGAAATTTATGGCTCTTTGCAGAAGCAACATCACCCATGGAATGCTGATCCTTATACTTTATTAGATGAGTGATATATGAAAATATGGAACACAGCTGCTTCTTCTCCTCTTCGTCCTAAGATGATTTTAACATGAAAAAGGATTTAGTACAAATGAACGAAAAACAGAAGATCCTAAAATAACGGTGCTCGTTTGGTCAAGAGCGAGCTCCTCTTTCAACGAAATAATAATAATAATAATAATACTCGTTTCAAAAATCGACAGTACAGCTGCAGAAAGAATCCATACAACTTGGAACAAGCATTGGAAAGTAAATAAATAAATAAGGCTTGCTTTTTAGACTTGAGAGCAAGCTCCTTTTCCACAAAAAATAAAGGACGAGAACCAAACTTCCACACAAACATAAAGGCCAAGTAGTTTCTCACGAGCACAAATGTGACATCCCACATCTACTAGAGAGGAGAACGAAACATTCTTAGTATAGAAACTTCACCCTAGCATATGCGCTTTAAAAACCTTGAAGGGAAGCCCAAAAGGGAAAGCTTAAAGATGACAATATCTACGAGCGGTGGGCTTGGACTGTTACAAATGATATCAGAGCCAGACACTAGGTGATGCGCCCAGCAAGGGCGCTAGGACTCGAAAGGGGTGGACACAAGGCGGTGTGCCAACAAGGACACTAGGCCCCAAAGAGGGGTGGATTGTGAGATCCCACATCGGTTGGGGAGAAGAACGGACGTTAGGCCCCGAAGGGGGGTAGATTGGGGGTCTCACATCGATCAGAGAAGAGAACGAGTGCCAACAAGGATGCTAGACCCGAAGAGGAGTGGATTGTGAGATCCCACATCGGTTGGAAAGAAGAACGAAGCATTCTTTATAAGGGTGTGGAAATCTTTCCCTAGTAGGGTGTGGAAACTCTAGTAGACGCGTTTTAACCTTGAGAGAAATCCAAAAATGAAAGCTCAAAGAGGACAATATTTGCTAGCGGTGGACTTGGGAGAAACAACAGTGAATCAACAAGAGAAGAGAGCTTAATCTGATTGGATAAACAACACAAGGCATCATACTCGATAAATAGCAATGACCATCTACATGATTCATGAATATCAGGAAGGCAGAATGTTCTCAAGATATTCATAAAGGTAATTCGAAGTAGAACCTTCTTAATACCATACCTGAACATCTTGCAATTTATAAATTCTGTTGCGGACAAAGGATGGATATTTTGCACTTATTTCAGCTTCTTCTTGCAAAAGGGAATAAAGATCCTCCAGATAACTCCATTCTCCCTTGAGGATAATCTTGTCGAGTGGGTAAGCTTCTCGTGGAGTAGTTGCAGAAACATTATATGTCGGTATATTACGAGCAATTTGTGCACCCGTACTTTCCAAGGCCTCTTTGTTCACCACTACATTTTTCATTTTCCCATCAAGATCCTTCTTGGTATCAGGATCATCCTCTTGCTTCAAAGAACGCAGCTTCTTTGCCTGCAACAAATTAACAAACAGATATCAAACAAGTTGTTGCTCCTTCCTGAAAATGCCATTTGGAAGTGACTTCATCATCCAAAACCAAGTTTCATTTACGAGTCATGGTCAAAAGCGTTCTTTATAAGGGTGTGAAAACCTCTCCATACTAGATGCGTTTTAAAAACCTAGAGGGGAAGTCTGAATATCTGCTAGCGGTGGGCTTGAATTGTGTTACATCAAACGTCAAAGAGACTCTTTTTCAAGTAGAGGATAAAGATGATGATATTGGAAAGTGGAACAGATCTCTTCCAAGACAAATTCTAGGCAACAAAACAGATAGAAAAGATGTAATCCTTTTTCCTAATAGCATGCCACCCATAATTCTGTTCACCTGCTCATAAGGTTAACTCCAACATTCATTTACTAAATAAGTCACTTTTTTAAGCACTTGAAAAATCATTTCAAAAGGGGGGAAAGTAGGAGGATGATAAAGTGCTAAAGAGAGCAATTCCAGGATTCTATTTCTACCTGATTTATTGACTTCTTTGTTCCATAGAGATTGGTGAGCTCTCTCATTTTTTCAGCTTTCTCCTGCACAGAAAGCTCTTCATTTTCCACACTTGGGGATTCCATTTCAGAAACATCTGAACCTCTGATTCTTGGATCCAATCTAAATATCTGCAGGGATAAATATCAAACTTAGGAACACAGTTGTGATTATTACAGCATGAACATTTTGTAAAGTAGATAAAATGCATCTCAAAGGGGAAGCCTAGTTCTAGAAACACAATGAGTTTGAGCAAAATGAAAATGAAAATGGAAAACTATATACTAACAAATTTACAATAGCCCAGATATAATCAGCCAAAAACTTGAGTAACTATGCCCTCCTAGCTCGATATAAACAGCTCCTCACAACCCGTATTGATAGACTATTATTGATCAATGGTCTTTCCTAAGAATGGTCAAGCACAGCAGATCAAAGAGCACAATCCATTCGAAGGAAAAACATACTAAAGTTTCGAAAACAAATAAATATATAGATAAGGAAGAAGAAGAAGAGGCGTTTGTAAATTTAGAGAGCATACCAAAACAAACAAGCATCAAGTAGGATTTAACTTTCAAAATTCTTAGTTTGCTATGTTTGAGAGTAATTTTGAAGTGATTAAAATCATTTAATCATATTCAAAATCACTTGAAACCAATTTAATACTTGATTTTACACTTTTAAACACCATATTAATGCATCATAATTGAATGAATCATTAAAAAGTATGTTTTTGGAGGGATTTGTATATGAAAAAAGGGATTTTAACTCCTGCAAAATAAATCCCGAACATAAATTCATCGTCAAGAACAAAGTACCATATTTGATGCAATAGGCACTATCTTCAAGCTTTGGGTGGCCTTGTCGAGAACACCAAGACCATAGCTGCAATGCTGTTTCCCAGCGGTAGCCTCGCCCAAATAATTGGTACCAACAAAATCCACATTCGACCCTGTTGGACTCACAACCAGCTGCATCCTATTAGGTTTGTTTTTGTGCCTATAAACCCTAGCCCTTACGGAATCCTGTTCCTCGACTGCTTCCTCATTGACATCCTTGTGAGGATCAAACCCAGACGGGAAATAACAAACTAGCGGCGGAGTTTTCTGGGGATGGTTGCTGAGAACTTGGATTTTAGCATTCACTGATGGAACTCGCTTCTTCTTCTTTTCACTCTTCTTCTTTTTTTTCGCTGGGGACTGTAAGTTTGAGTCTGGTTCTGAGTAATGGTTGTCTTCTAATTCAAAAGATTTAGTGTCTTCCGCCATTGCTCCGTTGACAAGCTCTGATTTCGAATGATTGCTCGACCGAACACGTCGATTTACAGGGAGGAAGCGGCTTTAGGAATTACAGTCCGGTGGCAATGGACAATGGCATCGACTAATTAGCCGTCGGTACGTGGAGCGGCAGCGGTGGTTAAAGCAAGACACACGCTGAGGGAGGAAACGAGGGCAACGAAGGGTCGGGTCGGTCAATGAAAAAAACAGATAAAAAAAGAAACCATTAGAATCGTTCCAAGCTTACTGACTGAATTGAAGAAATAAAAAAGAACTTATAAAAGGAGAAAAAAAAAACTTGATTCAGGCGTACAATGATGACGAGCGGCTAAGGAAAGAGGCGGCGATTGGTGATTGGCACGGCGGCCTGGAAGGCGTGCCGGTGAACGTGCGGCGGCGGCAAAGATGGGAGAGGGAGAGGGAGATGGAGAGAACGAATGAGGGAGGACGGGAAGGCAGGGTTTAAGGTTTGGCTTTTCTTTTCTTTTCTTTTTTCCTTTTTTCCTTTTTTTATGTGATATTTAAATATTTTAATTACAAGGCAAGAGTTTTTTATTTTTATTTTTTATTTTTATTATTATTATATTACTTTTTTTAATTTTATTATTGGTGGATTTTTTTATTTCCTACCTTGATTTATTTATGTAAAAAATTTCACCCCTAGAATATTATCGTTCTCTAATTGATTTTATTTTTCATAGGCCCCGAACTCGATATGTCTTTTGTCTGCAGCAACAATCTCAAGACGTTTATAATCTCCCTCGCTGTGAACTTAATTTTTCTTCAATTTGTAGCGGGTACAAGACTTTTGGAATCTCCCTCCCTGAAATCTCTATCCCTTTCATCTCGACATCAGTGTTACCTTCTCCTTCGTAAGATTGTTAATGAAGCCAACAAGGTTTGCTACGACATGTTCATTGTATTCATAGGAGTTGCGTTGTCGATTACGTGTTTTTCAGTTCATGCTTACAACTCAAATCCCTTGCCATCAAGGTTGGTGAAACCGCCATGGTCGTTGTGGACCTAGATGACTGTAGATAGTAACAAAATAGAAGGCGAGTTGGAGTCTATTTCAGTTACCATTATTTCATTTTGATTCATTTATAGTATGATTCCTGCTCATTTTGATTTATGGTAAGTGAATAAAATTATTGGAATTTATCGAACTATTCGTGTAGAATTTTAAAATTAATTTTTTTTAAATTAGATTAAAAAAGGATTTAAAAATTAAAATAAAAATAATTTGCACACATGTCTATACCAAAGACAAAACTTGATACTGTTTTAAATTCGAATGGTCAATTTTAAAGGGATGATACTTGCACCCAAAGCTTAGCACAGTGAGTCAAGTCCACAAACTGACAGCTAATGCACCAATTTTCCGCATATATACTTATAATTATTATTATAATGTCACCCAAAAAAAAATTATAAATCTTTTTTTTTTTTTTGGATATTTCAGGTCGGTGTAAGTTATAAAAATTTAAACGGGGCTGTGTTTTTGGTCTAGAATCTAATTGAAACAAAGCATAGGATCAAAATAATTGAAAGAATTGATTGGAGAGAGAAACAAACCATTCTTTGTAAGGACGTGAAACCTCTCTCCAATAGAAGCATTTTAAAATCGTGAAGTTGACAACAATACATAACCGGTCAAAACAGACAATATCTAGTAACAGTGGGCTTAGGATAGTAGTGGGCTTGGCTGTTACATGAAACTTACATTAAAAAAAAACGTGAAGTTGAGAGTGATACGTAATGGACCAAAGTAGACAATATAAACAGTGAAGTTGACGGCGATACATAACGAGGCAAAGCAGATAATATAGACCGTGAAGTTTACGGGTACACGTAATAGGTCAAAGTACACAATATTTGCTAGCGACCACCGGTAGTATTTTATTTTTATTTTTAAACGGTATTTTGAGTCTAAATAATTTATCCACCTAGATTTGGGCAATACAAAAAGAGTGTTGGGATTTTAGAGAAAGGAAGGTGAGTCATATGACATCTGGCATTTACAGCTGGCTTTTATTATAAATAGCCACACGTAAGCAAAAGAGATCGCATAATACGGCACAACAAAAGCAGAACACAAAGCCAAAGCGAAGAAAAAGAGACCAGGAAAAGGAAAAGGAAAAACCAGTACCAGTTCACCGTTGAAAATGGAGGAAGATGGCAACGCGCCGCCGCCGTTCTGGCTTCAACCCTCCAATTCTCTACACGAACTTGACAACCATCGCCGCCGCCATCGCCTCAGTCGCGCATCTTCATTCCTCCTTAACTCCAGCGCCTTTCTCGTTGTTTTGTTGGTAATAGTTCTCTGTTTCATATGGATTGTGATTCCCAAATTTGTGCAGTTCGGTTCTCAATTGATACGGCCTCAATCGATGAAGAAGAGCTGGGATTTGTTAGATAAAACCTTTGTTTTTTCTTTATTTAGATTCACACGTTTACATTTAATTTCCCTTTGACCATTTGACAAACACGTCGAATGGATTAGCTAATTCTTAGACGTCAATTTTCTAGGAAGTGGCACAGATTCAGTTGGCCACTCTCCACCCATTTTTAGGATAGGTTGTATTTAAATAGGAAATCTGTTTACAAGATTTCACTACCGGATTTTGAAGAGCAGTCAAAGTTTCAGTCCTTCTCTCTCTCTTATTTTACGCATTTTATCTTTCCTCCAACAACCTCCTGTCGACAATATCCTCTCGGTGATTTCCCTGGCCAATTATCGAAATTCAACAAGTGGTATCAGAGCCTCGTTGAAGCAATCGGTAGTATACCATCACAGAAGAGCCAACCTATCAACAATCAAGTTGAATAGCTCAAGTGGT
>NW_019268534.1:3764375-4067082 GCF_002738365.1 Cucurbita moschata
CTCCCCAAATCCACAGAGGTAATCGACGACGGCATAACTGCTCCGGTGAGCGTCGAACCCGAGGAAGAACTCCCCAAATCCACAGAGGTAATCGACGACGGCATAACTGCTCCGGTGAACGTCGAACCCGAGGAAGAACTCCAACTGTGCATAACAAATGCACCTGGGGAGCCAATTCGACTAAAGGAGGAGCGAGTGCTCGGTGAAAGAGGCAAGCAGCAAGAGCACCGGCGATGGGTCCTCGACACGGGGGCATCAAACCATATGACCGGGGCCAAGTCTGCGTTCTCTGAGCTTGACTCGGGGATTCGCGGGACGGTGAAATTCGGCGATGGCTCCGTCGTCGAGATCGAAGGGCACGGTACCATCCTATTCGTCGGCAAGGGAGGCAATCATCACAAGCTGACCGGCGTCTACTTCATCCCGAGACTCAAGGCTAATATTGTGAGCCTGGGTCAACTCGATAAGGCCGGCTGCCACATTTCCATCAAACGCGGGCTACTTAGGATCCGCGATGATCGACGACGGTTGCTCACGCAAGTTCGGTGCACGACAAATTGCCTTTACATCCTAAAGCTAGAGATAGAGCAACCAGTCAACTTCTCGGCCAGGTACCGGAAGATGGAAGACCTATTAGGAAGAGGTGAACCACCTGGACTGGGGGCGCGCCAACTCGAAGAAGAGGCGGCCGAACAAGACGTGGAGTCTGGAGGACATGCCGCCAGGGACACCGAGCCATAGGGCTCAAAACGGAGTTCAAACGAAACGAAATAAGGCAAGGCAGATATAACACAGGTTTTAGGAGGAGATTGTTAGATAAAACCTTTGTTTTTTCTTTATTTAGATTCACACGTTTACATTTAATTTCCCTTTGACCATTTGACAAACACGTCGAATGGATTAGCTAATTCTTAGACGTCAATTTTCTAGGAAGTGGCACAGATTCAGTTGGCCACTCTCCACCCATTTTTAGGATAGGTTGTATTTAAATAGGAAATCTGTTTACAAGATTTCACTACCGGATTTTGAAGAGCAGTCAAAGTTTCAGTCCTTCTCTCTCTCTTATTTTACGCATTTTATCTTTCCTCCAACAACCTCCTGTCGACAATATCCTCTCGGTGATTTCCCTGGCCAATTATCGAAATTCAACAGGATTCGCTCAATTTGGTTCTTGTCCTCTTCGCCATTGTTTGCGGGTTTCTTAGCAGAAACGCTGGTGATGATAGTAGAGACTCTTTTGAAGATCGGAGCGTTTCTTCTAGGCGGACAATTAAGACAAACCCTAGGAATCCGCGCCAATGGGATGGATATGCCGATCATCGGCCGATTCATTACACTGTCAATCGGATGAGGAGTAGCAGTTCGTATCCGGATCTACGTCTGCAGGAGTCTTCATTGGTTGCTGGTGATCAACGGCGGCGATCTTATGACGATACTCACGTGCCTAATAATCGGTTTCCGTACTCCGATCAGCTTTATCGTCGTCGTGAAGCTCGGCCGGAGCTTGAACGCGAAGATTCTGATGTCAAAAGTATTGGTTTCGACAGATCTGAGATTCGTGAAGATGTATATTCACAACTGCCAATACCTTCTCCGCCGCGGTCGCCGCCGCCGCAGGTGTCTCCTCCGCGATCACCATCACCGCCTCCAACCCCTCCGCCTCCCGCTAACACGACTCCTAAAGTGGTAAAACGAAGGCCAAAGAGAACGCATAAGGTCCATAGCCATACGCCTGCTGGAGAGATTGACCAACACAACAAAAATGGCGATTCGGACGTCGCGGAATTTCAACGGATTCCGCTTCCTCCACTCTCACCGCCGTTGTTCTATCGGGAATCGGAGCAGAAGAGCGTTAAAAACGAGAAGAAGAGAGGTGGCGCTCCAAAAGAAATTTGGTCCGCACTGCGGAGGAGGAGGAAGAAGCAAAGACAAAAAAGCATCGAAAGCTTCGAGGCTATCGTCGCCTCCCAACGCCCTTCAACATCGTCATTACCACCGCCGTCACCACCGCCTCCTCCGCCGCTTCCTTCGCCGTCAGTTTTGCAAGTTCTATTTACATCCAAGAAAGGAAGAGGCAAAAAAGTACAATCCACACCTTCACCAGAGTCGCCACCATCCATAGCCTCATCAGAACCTAAACCAATTATCGAAGATCAAAATCATCTCCTCAAGCCTCACGAGCCTCCAGTGGAGCTCGCGAGACTGAACAGTTTAAATGACGAAGAGTACAGTACGCGCATTGGCGGTGAGTCTCCATTCCATCCGATTCCTCCTCCTCCACCGCCGCCGCCGCCGTTCAGAATGCATGGAGACTTCGACAGTGTCGGAAGCAACAGCAGTACACCAAGAGCCGTTTCGCCGGACATGGATGAGAGTGAAGCCGATGGAAAACCGGCGGCCGGCGAAAGGAAACTCGTGAAAGACTCGACAATTCCGATGTTCTGTTCCAGCCCTGATGTCAACAGTAAAGCCGATAAGTTCATTGCAAGATTCAGAGCCGATTTGAAGTTGCAGAAGATGAATTCCATCAAAGAGAAGACGGCGAGAAAGAGATCTAACCTAGGCCGAACACCAGGCCCAGGCCCAAGATAAGGCCCAGCCCATATAGACTTCTATTTTATTTATTTATTTATTTTATTTTTATTTTTTTTAGTTATTGTAGAGCTTGTTTGAAGCTTTTTAGAATACCATAATACAAAACATATTTTCTCTAATTATTTGGTCCATGATAAATGAAAGGATAATATAATTTGAATATTAGTCAATATCACGAGATTTGTATTGAATAACTATAATAATTTAAGCAATCCATAATTGAATTATTAAAGTTGAATTTAAAGGCTTATGTTCTTACTTATTATTATCGGTGATGTGACAGCATGCTATTATTAAATCTAACTTGAAGTTTGAAAAACAATTTTGCCAAAATACATGAGTTGTATCACATTAGTGGCCCTTAATTAAATTTGTTTAATAAATTTACTAGTTTTTTCGTAGCAGCTAATCCCTATTTTCACACTATAAATTTTCCTTTCTTAGTTATTCTTAATGCAAACGGACCCTACATCATTGAAGGACGTAGACACGATAAAATATTCGGGAGAAGTTCGAAACTTACCATAAGATGTATTATCCCTAATAGAAAGGGATATAAAACCGTGCAAAGTAAGATGTAGGTAATGTTGGCATAGAAGTAAGACAGAAATCAAGTAGAGGGGAAGAAATGGAACTGACATAGGATGCTTTTGGAGGATCCTATGAGACTGGCATCATCCTCCAAGGAGCACGCTCATCTGTAAAAGAGATGTCAATGATCAATGACAGAGGTGGCCTTCCCATCAAAGATGTTGGCGGAAATCATGCAGGAATTACAGGACACAGACCAATTCCCTTAACATCGCCCAATCCTCACTTGATAACCCGTCCTACATTCCACGTGAAATCAATCCACTTCTTTTAAACTTCCAACCGGATCCCATATGTACTTTTGCCACAAAGTCCGAGCTAAGCCTATCGTGGGTGGGGAGGTTTCTACATTTTTATAAGAAATGTTTTGTTTCCCGCTCCAATTGATATGGGATCTCACATTAAATCCGAAACTTTTAGAGACATTTAAGTTGCAACTTGTGTCAATGACCGCCTATGACTATGCTCAGCTCATCTATGAATGTTGGAATGAAAATAATTTGATGGGGTTTAGTTGAGAAGCTAAATATTTTATGAAACGGTCCAGGCCCAAATCCACCGCTAGCAAATATTGTCCTCTTTGGGCTTTCCCTTTCGAGCTTCCCCTCAAGGCTTTGAAAACGCGTATGCTAGGGGAAGGTTTCCACACCCTTATAAATGGTGTTTTCTTTCTCCTCCCCAACCAATGTGGGACATCACTATCCACCCCCCTTTGGGGCCCAGCGTCTTTACTGGCACACCACCTCGTGTCTACACCCCTTCGGGGAACAGTGAGAAGGATGGCACATCGTCTGGTGTCTAGCTTTGATACCATTTGTAACGGCCCAGATCCACCGCTAGCAGATATTGTCTCTTTAGACTTTCCCTCAAGGCTTTAAAACGCGTCTGCTAGGGAAAGGTTTCCACACCCTTATAAATTGTGTTTTGTTCTCCTCCCCAACCAACGTGGGACATCACATTTTCATACACAAAGTCAGAAAGGCAGTATAACACCATAGAGCTATATTTAACTTCTAACTTTGTGATGGAGAATTAATCCTGCAGATCATCATGTAAAATAATTTCATAATGGCAAAGTTGACTGGGTTGGACAAAATCAATCAAAGTTGTGCTTGGATAGAAAGGGAATTGAAACTAATATGGCCTTGGGTTGGACTGAGCTAAGTTCTTATGAGGCAAATTCTTGGGTTCTGCATTAGAAGTGATCTAGGAGGTCACCATTTCTCGAAAGTCATCAAGAAGATCAAAGATCATTCTGGTATTTACCAGACCCAATAAGAGAACTAGTTATTGCACCTCAAACCAGATGAAAATGACAGACATTCAACTTGATATACTATTTCTAAGCACAACTAGCTAGCAGAGTATGTAAATGTAATCAGATTGGCTTTCCAATCAAGCAAAAACTACGTAGATTACTGATTTTGAATCTGAACTAGTAACTTGTCATATCCTACCGGACAAAATCTAACTATTTTGCTAATGAATTTCTAATCTGAAACTTGAAATCAGTGGCTCTTAAGTAAAAGCTACCCTCTGTGACAAAAGATGGTGAAAGTCCACCTGTTCATATATTACTGCCATGGTCCATTTTGAATGTGTTCAAAAGGAATGACTACTTCGTTCATAGATAGAAAATTTGGTTCTGTCAAACACAAACCAACTGCAAGGACGATGAATTCATCAGGTCTGGCAAACAAGACCATGTTGGCCCGGATCGATATTATCTATCGGCTACAATGAATTCATCAGGTCTAGCAAACAAGACCATGTTGGTCCAGATCGCTCATATATTATCTATCAGCTACAATAGTGCAAGACAAGTTAGAAACCTAAATCTAGTAACCTGCAATCAGTGAATATTGCAAAACATTCTACACATTCAAAAAAAAAAAATGCAAATGGAGCAAATATAAACACGCATTGGCAACTGATACCCACAACTAGTGAGGAAAGACATGGTTTTGTTAGCTTGTATTGCTATGGACTCCATCATGGTAGCTCATGTTCTACAGAGGAGACAGGACTAATAATGGAAATGTTAGGCCTTACCTGATAACTTGGAGCCCTTACCCTATCAATGAAGTCTATCTCAACTGCCACATATTCCAAAATAGAAGCCTTTAATTCCTGCATGTAGCTAAGTATTGTTCTAAACTCATTAAAAGTTGGTCGAAATGAAATCCAAGTTGAGACATAGAGATAAGGGTCAATCCGTAACCTGAGAATTGATTAAAAAAAAAAAAGACAAGCAACAATGAAAGATACGATAACAATAATGGTATAACCAAGTTGTTAGGCATAGCTAGAAGAAAATAAGACGATGGAATAATAAATCAAAAACGGTCTAGGCCTAACACTTCGGATTTTTACTCAACAGATATTTCTTCAAAACATCCATGACAGATCCAAAATCTGCATTCACTTGCACTGGTGGGTTTGCAAAACGGCAAGTCATATCCTTGATCTCATTTGAGTGATAGTCAATTTTGGCCTGTGTGAACTTCAAGCCATGAGCCGTGCTCACGACCACGGTTCGATCAGTAGGAGCTATGACTCCACTCTTCACAAGCTTGATCAATGCTGTCAAAGCCACCCCTGTATGAGGACAAATAAACATGCCAGTAGAGTCCGCTTGAGCCATGGCATCCATCAGCTCCTCCTCAGTTGCTTCCTCGACAATCCCATTTGAATTCTTCAATGCATAAACAGCTCTATCAATGGAGACAGGATCACCAATTTGTATCGCCGAGGCAAAAGTAGTGTTAGCTTTTACAGCCTTGAACTCACCCCAACCTGATTTGTAGTTCAAGTAGAGTGGATTGGCATTTGCAGCTTGAGCACAGACAAGCCTTGGAATCCTATCCACAAGTCCTAATTCTTTACACATGTGAAACCCTTTGTAAAATGCATATATGTTCCCAAGATTACCTCCCGGAACTATGACCCAATCAGGAACCTGCCAATCAAACTGTTGCAAAATTTCAATGGCGGCAGTTTTTTGCCCTTCCAATCTCAAGCTGTTCAGAGAATTTGCCAAATAAATGGGTAATTCGGCCGTAACCTCCCTGATCAACTGCATACAACCATCAAAATCAGTGTCGATACTAAGAACAAAAGCTCCATTTGCAATCGGCTGAACCAACTGTGCAAGCGATATCCGGTTAGCAGGTAAAAAAACAATAGACGGAATCCCCGCGGCGGCGCAATAAGCCGATAAGGCGGCGGACGTGTCCCCTGTGGAAGCGCAACCAACTCCGACGACAGGCTTGTGCATTTTACGCAATCTATTGACCTGACTGACCAAAACTGTCATTCCCAGATCCTTGAAACTTCCCGTATGACTATTACCACAGTGCTTAACCCACAAATCACTCATGCCCAGAAACTGTTTGCCAAAACGCTCGGCCCAAAAAAGATTGGAGTTACCTTCAAACGCACTAACAATGTCGTCGCCATCAATCTCCGGCAACACCCACTCTTTCTTCGACCAGACCCCCGAGCCATACGGCCATGTCGTCTTCCCGACACGAGAATCGAATAGATTACGCCAGTATTTACCATCGTAATTCTTCAATGTGTTCATATCATGCTGTACATCGAGGAGGCCCCCAGATTGGGACCGATAGATGATCTCATCGAGCGAATACGATTCATCGGACGATGGATCTGCATTAAACGGGACATATTTGGCGGAAAACCGATGAGAATGAGTGGTGTTGTGGCGGCGAGCCTCGTCGCGAATGTTCTCATCAGCGGGTCGGCGATGCTTTGAGGGTACAGGTTCGATGTTGTTGCCTGTGAGAGATACATTAGCGCCGGAATTGGAAGCAGATGAAGCTGATGACGAAGATGATGAGGCTTTGATGGTGAAGGATGAGAAATGGAGCTTGGGTTGTTGAGGGGTTTTGAGAGAATCAGATCTGAGGATGAGAGAATGGGAGTTCAAGAAGGCGGACGCCATGGAAGAGGAGAGGCGGAAGGTTTTTCTGCTTGTGAGTTGCACGTGGGAGTGGTGGCGACTGATACCGGAATCGAACTAATGTAGATTTAACACGATATTTTATTTTATTATTTTTTTTTTTTTTTAGTATTTTCACAAGTAACCCTACTACTGGCCAGGGAATGCATTCACATGCAAGTCGTGTTTACGACTTACCGTGTCATAAAATATCATAACATGTTTTGGTCTCTACTTCCGATTCAGGTAGAATTGTATGGGTAGTACTTCCATACACACGGTTTGCGTACCGCACATGGACCCCAGGTGAGGTTGTATACGTGTCCATGGACCTACCGTTCGACTAGTGTACACTAGCACTACTTGCATACATGAGGAAAGATAACACGCATGGTATTATGGCGTACGTAACACGTTTGTACTAATCTTAGCAGGGAAGTATCTCAATGCACGTAAACATATAATATGCATAAGGTTCTCGTAATTTAGAACCATGTCATGTATTTGTGATGCAAGTTTTATCTTCATTCATTTCGTGTCGTCTCACAGTGTAGTCTATAACATGGTACAACACTTTCCGTGATATAACATAAATTCATATGACACATCGTATCAATGTGATATTCCATAACACAGTATATCTCATCATTATAACACAACATAAAATATCGAGTTTCATAGCATAACTACTCACATCATAGCAATAATATAATAAACAGTCATTAAACAATCACGAGGTACGACACATATGCAAGGGTCACGGGTCATACGTCATTTATACTTCAAACAATTCATCAAACGAAGGCAATAATAGAGTCGCTTACCTGGTTGGTCCAAACCGACGTTATTAACTCAAGCTTGGTACTATCTCAAACAGTCATTTGTAATCAAAATCAACATATGTGGGCACACAACATCGAGTTAATACATACCATGTAATTCAATTCATCTAACGACATCATTTAACTTGACTTTTTGCTACAAAATAACTTAAATTAACTAAATAGTGGTCATACCAACCTCAAGTTGTAACGACTCAAGCCTACCGTTAGCAGATATTGTCTTATTTAGGCTTCCTCTCAATATTTTAAAACGCGTATGCTAAGGAGAGGTTTCCATACCTTTATAAAAGAATATTCGTTATCTTCTCAAAACGATGTGGGATCTCACATAAGTACTTTTAAAAACATCAAAACGGCTCAGTGATGGTTCATATCGGTAGGAAAGAGTCTTAGAAGCAAAAATGGGGTCCAAATAGCCAACCCAAGCCAAATATGCCGAATAGGAGTCATTGCCACACCGAGTTGAACTCAAGGCGAATATGGGAGGGGTGCGGGTTGAAGTACAGATGGGGTCGATCACAGGGGAAGGCGCGTGTGGGTTGCTGTCCAGGCAGGATCTTTGATGGGTCAGGTGCGCTAGTTAAGCATGGTTGGCTTATGTGTGTGTTGCGGGGCTATTGGATTGTGCATTGAAGCTTGTGTCGTGGGCTATTAGCGTTTTTAGTTGTGTGCGAGGCGATTGTTGAATCTAGGCTTTTGGTATTGTCGTGGGTTGTACACAAAGACGAGTGAGCTGTTGCATGAAAATTTTGGGTCATTAAGTGCATGCAGGTGGCAGGCTCGTGTCAGGGAATCGAGCTTGCCACCTGGAGGCTCCCCTTGATGAGGTTGTGGTCATATACGAGGTTTGGATTCAAAACCATCATTAAATATTAGCGAAGGTAATAACAAAAGCCTTGTCTTGCAATAGCGGATGGAGGATAAATCGAACTTAAGACCAACGAGAAATAAAATAAAAAAATAAACTAATACTAACGACGAATTTGATAATGATAATACTTCGTGACCTCGAGTAGAATATTACTTAAAAATTTAAAAAATTTCATTAATGAACTAAAATAAAGCAACATTATCGTACTAAAGACAATAAATAAATAAAAACATTGCTCTCAATAATTTGACTCCATAATTTTATTTTTAAAAAATTAATAAATAAATTTATATGACTAGATAATTTTATTAATAAAAAAGTTTACGTGAGTCTATTATATTTGACTGGATAATTTTATTTTAAAAAAATTAATAAATAAGTTTATATGTTTAAATCAATGAAACACAAATTTTGGAGTTAAAAAGGAAAATAAAAATAAGAATTTAAAAACCCTTTCGTACAAAATAGCGCGTAATCAGAGAAAAAAAACCTAATATTGCGCGCGCGTGGCGCTAGGACGCGCCGTTTTCTTCATAAACTACAAATAGAAACCGCGAACACGAAGCAGCCTGCTAAAACCCTAAACCCCCCACGAAAAAACCTTCAAACTTGGGCACAAGCTTCCAACTTTCACTCCGTGGAGGCTCACGATTCACTTACAGAATCCAGTTTTGTAATCCTCAAGAGTTCAGGTTTGTTCTCCCAGCTTCTTTGATTTGTCTCCTGAATTTTTGAAAACTAGCCGTTTCAGAAGTCCTTCTTCCTGTGGAGCTCCAATATACATTATATATCTTGTCAAATTGTGTGCCAAGAACTCGAGTGTCATGGGAGTTGTATCTTGCCCTTAATGCACGTTTGTATGCATGCATTTGATGGCGAAGATTCGTCGTTCTTTAATGAACTATCTCGTTTTGATTATGGGCTCTGTTTTATTTTCTGAGGGAATGGGTTATTTTTCATTTTTGGATTTTTAATTTGATTCACTATTTCTGTTACTTGGGTTGGAAATTTTCGTTGGAAGTGGCATTGATTGTTTGATCGTGTAACATGAACAGATTGAAGCTGGGAAGACGGGAGAGTTGCTTTCGGAGTTCTTTATCCTCGCGGCTTAAATTATAGAAATCTGGCATACTTTATACCAATTATATTTGTGAATAAGCTACGTTCTTATTAATTATATATTTATTTTTTCACAGATTTTTGACTTAGGAGATATTCTGTTCTCAATGGCCATTGATGGAAGTTTTAAACTTGAAGCTGCACTGGAAAGATTTCTTTCCCGTTGCCCAGCTCTTACACATCTCTCACTGTTTGATACGCTTATTAAAAAGGTATTTTGTTTATCATTCGTGCGTGTGATGTTCGGTTATTTTGATAATATGCATTTTTAAATGGTTTCTGAGATAGCGTAGTAACGGAACGATTTTAATATTTTTACTTTTGACTTCTACTCAACGAACGGACACGACAAGGACCTGTTTCTCTGATAGATATAAGAAGTTTACTGTCAGGAATTTTAGGATTTGTGTGTCTGCCTCTAATTGTATCTTAATCATCCTTCTTGTTCTCTGGCTTTTATAGGGATATGCAGTGACTGAAGAGGAAGTCTTGAGTACTGCGGCAGAGTTGTTTTTGAATCCAAATTATTCAATATGTTTAATAGGTTGTTTCCGTCCATTAGCTCAAAAGATCGTGGACAGAGTGATAGGATTGCTGAGACTTGTGCCCAATTTGAGATCAAACTCAAATATCATAGATTCTGAAATTCATGAAGAGGAGCTGAATGGAGTTGTCAATATAATTTCGTTTTATGAACAGAGAGGGAGAGGGCTCGATCTTCACGAGCTTGCTTGTCTAGCATTCTGTCGTGCCCTTGATTTGGCCCCCTTCTTATTAGGGTTTGTCACTTACTCTGCTGAATCATGACTTTTAGCTTTTATCTGGTCCCAGTTCAATTAATTATTTGCTACCTTGCTGCTTACCTAGTTCCGGTGTAATTATAATTAATAGAATAACCAGTTAGCTATGTTGATTTCTCGATGTTATTTATTTATTTTTTATTTTTTCAATCTTTGAATAGGGGCGTACTATTTACTTCATTCCTCCACCTCCACACGACTTATGTGAATCACAACTTTGATAGTTGTGGGTGGCCAGAGAACAGTTTTTTTAATTTTTTGCAAACCACAAATTGGTGAATTCTTTTTAATAAGATCTTGAAGTGTGGCCATCAAACATCCAAATTGACATAGCCACGTTTTTAAGAAGTGTTTTTGAAGTTCTTGGGTTATGGATATCTAATCGTCTTACCTTCCCTCACCAATGGCTCATTGAACTTATCTAATTTCTTTTCCTGCTTGCAGCAATCAGTTCATTATATTTAAACAGTTCTTGTATGTCTTGGGGAGTAGGCGAACTTTATGTTTAGGAGACTTGCTAACTAATTTCAATTTAGATTTGTTTAGTTTGATGTGTGCTTTTGTGTTTTCCATGGTCAATATACTTGTGATATATTTTATTTGCTGTTTGTACAGGACTATTTTAGATTATTTCAAGTTTGCTCCATGCCCTTTTCAACGCATTATGACCAAAGGAACAAGTTCTGAGGTTTATAACAAGGTAACTATTCTGAGTGCATGTCTTTGTTTTGGGTTAGGTTCAAATTCAGTTATCATAATGGAAAATATGACGATCAGATTCCCTCTCAAAACTGGGCTGAAGGAGATTACTTCCCAGTTGGCACTTATTTAATAGAAAAAAGGCTTGTTTAATAGTCGTTTGTCCTTTTTGATTTTTGTAATTCATATTAGATGCTCTCGTGACCGAAGGTTCATATTGAAGGCACTTCGTCCCTACCCTAAAAACATAAAGAAAACACAATCCAAGGCCTTGAGCTTAAAGAATAATGATCTATCATAATTGGCCAGAATTTTCCAAGTTCAAAGAATTATCCTTGAAGCATTTGGAATGAACTTCTCAATATTTTCAGCCAAACAGGCCCATTCCTTTCTCCTTACCATTTGAATTTGTAAAGTAAAGATTCCATTCGGGTCTCATGAATTCAGCAGTCTCTAACATATGCGTATTATTTTCCATGTTATGAAGAAAAACATAAAAGGACCTTATCAGTCATTCGTCCTGCCAAAATTTCACAAGATCCCCCTGCAAGACATTTTGAAGAGTAACCACTCCTGGGTGACAATTGCTACAATAAAAATTCTGTCCAGTTAACCAGCCGAGAGTCTTTCTCATACTTGAAATAATATACTAAAGGGTTATCCTTCTGCAGGGGATCTTTGAATCACTTTGGTACCAAAGTCCCATTACCAATGATCAAGGTGCCGGCTTCCAAAGTTCAAGAACTGTGTTCAATCTTGATATTGCCCTTCCCACAGAAATTCTCTAATCACCATTTCCACCCATTAGCTACTTTGTTGGGGATTTTAAAGATAGAATGAAGTATGTAGGGATATTGCCAACACTGATTAAGGGTATGCGCACACTTATTTTTATGGATTTTATTAATTCATTCACTTTCCAAAATCCCTTGGAGTTGTGTGGCTAGTGTTATTGTGGCTTATTTGGAGGGATAAAAGCCAAATGTCTCAAAGAGCTTTCAGAAATAGAAAAACTTGATATATTTTGTGACCATGTATAGTACATGGCCTCTTGTTGCTCTTTTAGTTGGGATTATTTTCTATCCCCCTACCCATAAGGCGTATTCTCATTTTCTTATTGTCTATAAATCCCGTTTCTTGTGTGTGTATATAATTTCTATGCCTGGTTATTCATTCTGCTTCAAGCATGTAAGTCATACAATTTTTTACTGCTATATCTTTCAAGAAGTAAGTCACCTTTTCCTGTATCTAGGATGGACTGGTTGCTATTCGGTTGTCTTACCGCCTCCTACTGGTGGAGCCTGAAACTTTTATTAAACTCTGGGATTGGTCGTGTTTCCTGGACTTCATGAAGCAGCTATCAAACATTGACCAACACCATTCGAAACAGTTACTTTTACCCGACATAAGATGGTGCGGGATACAGATACTATCAATTTTGCTTAAATTGGGTTATGAAGCAACCATAAATTTGTCTTCTGGGTCTGAAGAAACATTAGCTTGCTTACTGCGGTTTGTTCTGAACCTTGGTGGTTTCCGTAATATAACAAAAGCTGTTTTTACAAGCTTCATACTGCCTTCTCATTTGCAGATGGGAAGATTTTTGTCAGGATGTATCCTTGGAGAAAGCTGGCTCCTATATTGAGGTATTTGAGAAAGAAGGGGATTCTGAAGGCATAAGAGCTGATTTTGACTCAGAAAACTGCCTCCTTGCCAACTCTAGCTTCTGTAGTCCTACCATTCTCTTGAATCATGATGAGATTGAGCGACCAATGAGAAGTCAACGGCTTGCTACATGGTAGCACTATGACACTTTAATATGGGATACTTATTATCTTTTCAATCATTGACAAGAAGAAAAGAAAAGTTTGCTTTATTGCGATCCCCTATTTTTTCATTAGCACTAATATTCAACAATTTGGCGATTCCTTTTTTTTTTTGTTTCTTTCTTAATGTTTGATTCAACAACTTACTTGCTTCACACAGGGGTAGTACGAAAGCTGAAAATTCATTTGTTATGACATCATCTATAAAGAAAGGTTATGAGATGGTGGTATTGGCATTGAGTCAAAAGTGGCCAGTTCTTTTGTATGGTCCCCCTGGAGCTGGGAAATCTGCTCTCATAAATAAGATAGCCAGTGATAGCCACAACCAAGGTAGTAATTGCTTTTATGGTTCAGTAGACACGATTTCCATATATGCTTCTGGTTTAATAGGTGCATCTTGTTTCACTCGGGGCCTTTTTCTTGGGTCTGAAGCTAGACAATTGATTAACAATGTATAATGACAAGGTCCTTTGTTATAGATGTGCAATGCTATTCAAGCTCACATCTGCATCGTGTCTGTTAACAATTTTATTCAAGTATATATGCATGTATCTATTATTTTTCTTGTTCCTATATTTTATGGTAACTTTATCTTGTCCTTCTCCTAGATTTATGGTAACTTCTCTTAGTTTTGTATTATTGTCAAGATTGGCTCGCATATCAATTCCCTTAACTGTCACACCTTTCCTGAGAATTTGAGTTTTTCATCTTATTAACTTTGGGCCGTTAAGGAAATCATATCTCTTATGTGATTTATGGTATGCTGTATATTATTTAATAATTGTTAGGTGTCAGTTTAGACATTGATATTAGGAGATTAATGATGAATAGTTCTGGTTGGATTTCTTAGTCATTTTAGAGTTCTATTTAAATCAGGATTCGTGAGCTATAATAGTAATAGCTTTAGGTGTTCGGAAGTCAGAAGACCAAATAGGACTCTCTCCCCCCTTTCAATTCAAACCTTCAACCTCCTTGATAGAGTTAAAGCATTTGGTACATTTTCTCAAAATTTATTTTGAACGGAATCCAGAAGTCGGTTTGGGTAGCGTGGATTCCATCTCACAGCCTATGAACATTCAGGTTGATGATTTAGGGGTTGAAAAATCTTTTGCTAAATATCTAATTTTGTTAACTCAAGAATGTGAAAATGAGATTCCTCATCTTTCTTAAGTGTCTAGGAAATTTGCATTTCTTATTGAAGGTTGTGATTTTGAGTTTTGAGAAATTTCTTCCTCAAATTCAGCTGAAAACAGTGTTTGAGGCTCTTGAAGGCTTGTTTTTTGGTGCTTGGTTCTTTGCACTTCTTTTGGGTTTTTGTCCTTTGATCTTCTAAGCTCCCGGATGGTTTGGTGGTGGTGTTTTAAAAATTTTGTTGGCCTTTACTGTGGTTTTCGGTTGGCTGTTCTTTGTTTTTTGTGTGGTTTCTTAGGCTATTTTATGCCCTAATGGTTTGCTTTCCCCCCCCTTTTTTGTTCGGGTGGTTTGGTAGTGTTCTTAGGCTGTGTTTATCATCTATTTTTGCTTGTTTCTTTGTTTACTTGATGGTCTTCTTGAGATTTTCTCATGTTTTTGTTCTCTTTTGGGTTGCTTATTGTGTTCCGGTTGGTTTTCTTAGTTGTCCTTTGTGGAGTATGTATCCTTGAGCATCAGTCTCTTTTTATTTATTCAATAGAAAATTTTGTTTCTTGATAAAAGATTGCTTTAGGTTTTTTTAGTTGAAAATTTTCTTGATTCTTGATTTGTTTAAGATTTTAGTTTCAATTCTGCTCCCCACCTTTTTTTCCTCCCCTCGTACTTCTTATTTCTTCCCCCAGAGGTCCCTAACAGGCTTCCATTAAATGTATAATATATTCTACACAGTACGACCTTCACAAATCCTTTCAAATGATTGCATGAAATATTCTCATGTGATGTTTTTTTTGCTATCCTTCTTTTCCTCAGTTCTCTTCATCCACATGGATGACCAAATTGACGGTAAGATGTTGATTGGAAGTTACGTTTGTGCGGAACGTCCTGGTGAATTCAGATGGCAGCCAGGTTCACTTACACAGGTATGTTTTGTTATCAAGATACATTCATTTTTCTTTTCCTATATGTTTGTCATTTCAACTCTTCTGCTTTTTTTTTTTTTTTTTTTATTGTTTTCCAGGCTGTTCAGAATGGACTCTGGGTTGTTTTTGAGGATGTAGACAAAGCGCCATCTGATGTGCAATCCATTTTATTGCCATTATTAGAAGGTGGAAACACATTTTCAACTGGGCATGGAGAGGTATTTATTTTTTCCCCTTTTCCATTGATTTCGATATTCATGCTGAAAATATGATTGCAGTCCTTATTGTTGTTTTCATTTTTTGTTCCATAAATGGGTAAAATTTACATGTGTATCATAAGATCCTTGGATTTAGTTTGAATGAGAAATAGTACTTCAAGGACCTTTTTTTCCTTCTCCAGAGATGGGCAGTAATAATCTAAGGGGTGATTGAATGCAATGAAACTAAAAATGTCTTATGGACAAGTGTTTAAATAAATTTTGGGCTTTATGTGCGGGTTGGTTTCTTTTAAGCTTTGAATAATCTTTGCAACCTAAAATTTTGCAACCCCCCCGAAAAAAAAGGAACAAATCAGTTCCGTCCAAACTAACTTTGAATTGTAGGATAATATGAGCCAGCTTTACCTTATAAGGATTTGACCTATACTGTTTTATGCAATTGAATACTTGTTTTATAACTCAATCTGGTTCAGGTTTTTGAATTTTTTGTGTAATTAGTGCTGTAGTGTCTTTGTGATGTTTCTTGGCTAGGTCTTGGTTATCTTGAGGTTCTTTAAACAGTAGCCTCGTTTATGTTCAGTCTCTTATAATTGTCTTTTCATGTCGTGGAACATAGTTATTAAGCCTTTTATTTCAAGTAGCTTGACCTATAAAAACTTTCCGAGCTGTTCTTTTAAAACTTAGAACCTCTTTTTGGTTTTACTTATTATCAGTGTCAACTTTTGTTCTTGTACTCTTTTTCTGTCAGCAAGCCATTGATTCTTTTATCATTCATACTCTCTTTATTCATATATTATTGGGAATCTCTTTAGTTTACCCCTGATAATAGGTCAATCTTATGATGTGGTCAAAAGCTTTCCCCAAGAATGTTATGTTGACACTCTATATTGCCTTTCGTTCTCATTTTTCTGAGAACCTCGACTGTTTTAAATGAAATCAATGAAAGGTGCTTCAGTTGTAATTTTATTATATCCATGTAATTACAAAACCAGGTAGGGAGTGCACACAAAAAACAGCTATGAAATGGGCTCTATAACATGATTTTAATAGCCATTATCCTAAGAAAATGGGCTCAACCTTGAGCTGGAAATGGGAGAACAACTATACCACATTTTCAAATGCATTCTCATAGAAGCTAGGGGTTAATCTTCACACCTCTAAACCATCTATATTAATCTTTTCTCCCCAAAGATCCCACAACAAAGCTCACACCTCAACAAGCCATAGTGGGGCCCCTTTTTTGTGGGCTTGGTTGTTGGTTTTTTGTGTACTATATTCTTTCATTTATTTTCAATGAAAGTTGTTTTTATATATAAAAAAAGCTAGGGGTGAAACTAAAATTTTTAAAAATAGACTAAATCTCTTGCAACTGGCCTAACCAGCGCCAGATTGTTGGGGAGGGAATGTCAGACTGAACCATTTTCAAAATTTGCAATAATGTTTAGGTAACAGGGTTTCCCAATTTTGGCTTCTTTTCCCTGCCAGTTTCAAGCTCTACTACATCAACTAGAGAGAACTGCAGATGCAAAACTTTGTATCTGGTTACTGGATATTCGAAGACTTGTTCCATGTCTGCTTCACTTTTTTAATCTAGTTTTTTTCTTCGTAGGGATCTTAGAAAATGACAGTTCATTTCTAGCTGGTACTTTTGGGTTTGTTTATCCACAAACATTTGAGGTAAACTCTTCAAGAATTTCCTTGGACAGATCAAATTACACCAGGTGTCAACCAACACTATAACTGTTCAGCTTCATTGGTCTCTTTATTAACCATGCTTATCTGCTTGGGGATGAATTTGCTCATTAAATGTTTGACTGCACTTCTTTGTGAAGCTCCACTATCCTTTCAGCCATGACTTCAGCCTCTTGGCTAACATCAATACAAGTAGGTAAGTTAACCAAATCCACAAGCCTAGGCAATTTAGTATAAACAATGTCAAATTTGCACTTCCCTATGGAGCAATTCTTCATGAAATTGAATGCAAATTCGACTTGTGCAAGGTTGAGATTCTATTGTTTAAGATGATCTCCACTAAGACACACAATAATACTTCCAATAAGACACCTGATAAGATTTCCAACGGTGCTGTTGGCAACCTTTGTCTGGTCATCTGTTTGGGGATGGGCTGTAGTGCTAGATCTCAAAGAGCTGTCAAACTTCTTCCACGGTGTCTTCCCAAAATTGCTAAGATACTTCACATCTCTATTGGAAACAATTGTACTTGGAATGCCATTTACTCTATAAACTTCTCGGAAAAACAAGTTAGTAATATTAATAGCATCATGATATTTTTTACAAGCAAAGAAATGAATCATTTTACTAAATTGGTTGACGACAACCATGAGAATTGAAACCCCGATGCATTAAAGACAGTCCAAGGATGAAATCCATAGATAAGTCCTCCCGAATGGTTGGAGGAGCAGGCAAAGGCGTGTATAAACCAACAATGGTCAAAGTTCCTTCTGCTGTTTGACTAGTGAAACAACGTTTCACAAAGTGTTTGATATCCTTTCAGAGCTGTGGCCAAAAGTACTGTTGTGTAACAAATCCGAAGTCTTATCTCTCCCAAAATGTCCTGCTAAGCCATTGGAATGCAATTATTTAACAAAAGATTCTCGTAAGGAAGTACGAGGAATACAGAATTCCTTCAAAAAATATCCATCAAGGATATGAAAATCAGCAAAATGTAAGTTGTCAGAACGTTGAGTCCAAGTTGTACCAAATTTCACTTTAGTAGCATATAATTCAGGTAGAAAAGCCAATCAAAGCATACAACTCTTGCTCATATGTACTCCAATTTTTCTTAGGCTGGCTAAGATTTCACTGAAAACTTCTATTGTGTGATTATTTTGGGAGAGGAAGCCCTTATCCCAAATCCGGATGCATCTATGCCCCTTTGAAAGGGAGAGAAGAGTCCGGGATGTGATGGACATGGCTGTTACATAAATGGTTTTTAAGATTTGGAAGCTTTGTTCTTGAGCTAACTCCCAACCGAAAGTTCATAGAAGTGCTTGGCCCATTTGAAAGACTAAATGTCACTGCTAGCCATTCGAATAATCCTTCGTTGGTTTTGAATGCTGGTTTCCATTCATTTCCTGGTCGAATACGAGTTTGATGATATCCACTGTACAAATCTACCTTGGAGAATACACTAACCCCACCAAGTTGGTCCAATAAATTCATGGAATATGGAACCGGTACTTATGATTATTTTATTTATTACTCTGCTGTCAATACTCATCCGCTAGCTTCCACCTTTATTAGGGGTTAACAATGCAGGAACTGTACATAGGCTGACACTCGGTAGGATATGTCCTTTCCTTAAAAGTTCATAAATCTGCTCATGTAAAGCTTGATATTCTCGAGGACTTATTCTATAATGGGGAAGGTACATGGAATTGTACATGGGCTGACACTTATTTTATACTGCACCTTGAATAATATCTATTTGATGCTGAGTATCTCTTTAATGGAGGTAGTTCTGTTGGTGGAGAGATTGGGGAATGATAATTCGACAGCAAGTTTTGTACCTTTATTGGTACAGTAATAGGCTGCGTTGGAGATGAATATCCTTTAACCACTATCCCCACTTGTCATTCTTTGTTTGCTGCAAGAAATCTTGGTGGGTTATTTGTTCTCGGGTTTCCATTCTTGGCCATTGGTAAGAGCACTATTTTTTTACCCATCCATGAAAAGACGCAAGTGCTGTTGATGAAGGGCTTGTAGATCGTATTGTCATGGACTACCTAGTAGCATGTGACACACATCCATGTCCAACATGTCACACATAATTTGGTCTTTATAACCGGCTGACAATTAAAACACTTACGAAAATACAATAAAACCCTCCGTTGAAGATGACCGGGAACATCACAAGAGGTTTTGTTCTCAGAGCAGTAGTTTCACCACATTAACATGTCCATGTCCTTGAGAAAAAGGAAGGGAAAAATTGGGTCACCGTTCAGTTTATTTTTTTATGCCTGCTTGTTATTTTCGTCCCTCATTTCATTTCCCATCTCTCTTATTCAGATTGAACTGCTTATATTCATATCACGTCATTTGTGCATCTTCTTCTTGAACCATGAATATATAATTTTTTAGGATGTGCAATTTTAATGTAAATTTGGGCGCTCTGTCATTATACTTGCTTTCCATGGGCTTTTGCAGTTTGTCCCTTCTTTGATCATTTGCAAGTGAAATATTTTTGGCTTTCTTTTCAAAACTCCTCCTTGGCAACAGAGGGGGGTTGGTTAACTTATCTTCTTTTTCTGTCGTACCTATGTTTATTTAATAAACTTGTTCCTTATCTAGAGCATTGTCGGGTACATTTGCAGGAAGTAAGGGTGGCTGAAAATTTTAGGCTTTTTGCTACCATTTCAGCCTTCAGACTCGATCAGTTTCGCAATAAAGAAGGTTTGCTAACTAATGTAGCATAATTTTGGTATCCTTATCAATTTTATTTCTGCCATTTTTGCTGCATATATATTTTTATCCCTTGTCAACTTGTTGCATTTGGTATGGAACTTTTAGAACATTGTGAGGAGTTTTAGTTCGTGTTTTTTTTCTAATAACTTTTTATTTTAAAATTTACTCTTTATAATGCAATGCTTCACGATTAAGCCCTAAAAATTATTACTGTAACTGTAGAACTGATGATGTTATTAAGTTTGGTTGTAAAGCACTGAATTTGCTTCTGGGTTCTGGTTGCAATGTTTTAATTACTGTGGTATCAGTTTACCCCATCTATGTCTCTGAATTCTTTGGGATTCAATTCTCTGTTCTCTCTCTCACACGCATGTGAACATGTTTTTGAAAACCAGAGAGTTGAGGAGTCGTTTTATGTGGAGTTATATACTATAGACCCGCCTTTGCTATATTACATTTCAAGTAATTGTTGACCAAATGTAGCTACGTTCTGTTCCGACTTTCTCCCCAATTTTTTCCTTTTCCCTTTCTCTTCTCTTTTGATAAATAGATTCTCATATTATTTTGTTAAGGTTTTGCATAGTTATGTGCACCATTTTATTGATTGGATAAGGTCTTAGAAGTGATAGTTCTCTCTCTCTCTCTCTCTCTTATTTGGTGGCAGGTGGAAGTACAGTTGGTATGCTTTGGAGGAAAATAATGATTGGACCTCCACACAGCGAGGACTTGCAGAGTATAGTTAAAATTCAGTATCCAATTCTTGAGTCTATTGCTTCAAAATTAGTTGGTGAGTTATAACTTTCATACAGGGAGTTCTGAACCTTGCTTTTCATTGCCTATTTGTTATTTGGGGTTGTTCAATTTCCTTTCTCACTCATTTTGTAGAAACCTTGGAAAAGGTGAATTCCTACACCCAACAACTTCTAGGATTCCGTTGTGAAGAATCTGCTTCTATTAGTTATCCTAACCGGTTCTCATTGAGGTATATATATATATATTTAATTTTTTTGTATGTTGCTTGGTGTCATCTGAATTTAATTGGTTATTTTGCATGTTGACGACAGGGATCTTCTTAAATGGTGCAAACGCATTGTAGGTTTAGGTTTCAGTTTTATGGGTGATGGTTTGTCAGCTTATCAATGTCAGTCCATTTATCAGGAGGTTTGATGCTTCATATTTATGATGGCTTTATTTATTTATTTTTTTATGAAAGTAGTGTTGCCATAGAAAGCCGGTAAACTTGCTAGTTGATTTTAGGCTGTTGATATATTCGCTGCTTTCTCAACTTCGGCGGAGAACCGGTTGACTATTATGAAGGAAATAGCAAAGTTATGGTTAGGAGGTGCTTCAGTACCTGGGACACTGTACCCTCAATATAAACCTGCAATTCAGGTTACATGTCATTTAACGTTTCATGCATTTGTTTTGCTTATGCTTTTAACTGTTTAATTGCATTGTATCCGTATTTACCTTTTAAATGACGTATACATTTCTGTTTTGTGTTTTTGCTAATATGATATAGGATTCAATCACTGATTTAAGAGTTGGCCGAGTTGAAATTCGACGTGTTCAACCAACTGTTAAGTATATTTATTTACCTTTGTTTTTTTTATATTTTTATGTTCTTTGCTTATTTTTGTGTATACTGTGCAGTCGAAACATAAAATGCAGCCTTTTGTTGAGATTCGTAGTTCTTTGCATTTGCTTGAGAGAATAGCTTGTTCTATTAAGTATAATGAGCCTGTACTCCTGGTTGGTGAAACTGGTACCGGGAAGACTACACTTGTGCAGAGCTTGGCAAGAAGGATTGGTCATAATTTTACTGTCTTGGTATATTGCTTTTTTATCTGTTTTTTATTTTTCCATTTGTTCACATATTTAGTTGGTCAAATTTTGAATTATTACTTTGTTTCAGAATTTGAGCCAGCAAAGCGATGTTGCAGATCTGTTAGGAGGTTTTAAACCTATCGATGCTCAGTTTATATGTTTTTCTCTTTACAAGGAGTTTGAGGATCTCTTTTCAAAAACATTCTCTCTTAAGGTATCCTCAATACTTGAGGCTCTCCTTTTGTTGTTGCTAGTCTTATTTTGTGTTTCTTAATCTACTGACTTGTTTAATTTTAATATTTAGGTCAATGGGGATTTTTTAACTCGCCTGCAGAAGCATTTTGGAGATAAGAATTGGAAAATGCTACTAACTGGATTTGAGAAAGGTGTTAAATTTTTCAAGAAGTCAGTTGAAGCAGGGCGAGCTAGTTCTGATAAAAAACGGAAGAAGCCATTTGTTGAAGATTCAATTAAAGCTTGGGAAAACTTTTCTGTGAAGCTTGAAGCTGCCAATGGGCAGATTGATGCGTCATCTGGAATGGTTTTTTCATTTGTTGAAGGAGCTTTTGTGACGGCACTTAGAAATGGAGAATGGATTTTACTTGATGAGATTAATTTGGCCCCCCCTGAGACCTTGCAGAGAATTATTGGAGTCCTTGAAGGGGATACTGGCTCACTTTGTTTGGCTGAAAGAGGTGATGTCACCTATATTTCCCGACATCCAAATTTTCGAATATTTGCCTGTATGAATCCTGCAACGGATGCCGGAAAGCGCGATTTGCCTGTCTCTCTTAGGAGTAGATTTACAGAGTTCTTTGTGGATGATGTGCTAGATGATGAAGACTTGGCTTTATTTGTTAATCAATTCATGGATGACTGCCAAGCAAATCGGGAGCTCGTAAATCGAATTGTATGTTTCTATAAAGCAGTAAAAAAGGGATCTGAAGAAAGGCTACAAGATGGTGCTAATCAGAAGCCACAATATAGTTTAAGGTCGCTATACCGTGCTCTGGAATACACTAGAAAAGCTGAAAGACGATTTGGCTTTATCAGAGCACTATATGATGGTTTTTGTATGTTTTTCTTGACTATGCTGGATTATCCAAGTTCACAGATAATGAACCAGTTGATGTTATCACATTTGTTGGGGGGAAAATTACCGCCTTACATATCTTTTGATGCTTACTTGTCCCCAAAAAAGGACACTTGTCCTGGTCTTTCAGAGAGTTATGTGTTGACTAAGAGTGTCAAGGAGCATCTTAGGAACTTGGCACGTGCTGTGTTGATTAAACGATATCCTGTCCTCCTGCAAGGACCTACTTCGAGTGGGAAAACCAGTCTAGTTAAGTACCTTGCTGCAATTACAGGTCATGAATTTGTAAGGATCAATAATCATGAACACACAGATTTGCAGGAATATTTAGGGACTTACCTAACTGATTCTTCTGGCAATCTCGTGTTTCAAGAAGGTATGCTAGTTAAGGCTGTAAGGAATGGCTACTGGATAGTCCTCGATGAACTTAATTTGGCTCCATCTGATGTGCTTGAAGCATTGAATCGGCTACTTGATGACAACAGAGAACTTTTTGTACCTGAACTCAGGGAAACTATACAGGCACATCCAGATTTTATGCTTTTTGCAACCCAAAACCCTCCCACTTTCTATGGTGGTCGTAAAATGCTTTCTCGAGCTTTTCGCAATCGTTTCGTGGAGATCCATGTGGATGAAATACCAGAAGATGAGTTAAGCACAATAGTAGAGAAGAGATGTGAAATCCCCCAAAACTATGCTAAAAAAATGGTAGATGTGATGAAGGAATTGCAATTATTCAGGCAAAGTAGCAAAGTATTTTCTGGAAAGCATGGGTTTATAACACCACGAGATTTGTTTCGTTGGGCATACCGTTTTAAGGAATTTGGATGCTCCTATGAGGATTTAGCTAGAGATGGTTATTATCTCTTAGCAGAGAGATTACGTAATCCAGTTGAGAAATCTGTAGTCCAAGGTGTATTGGAGAAAATTCTCCGAGTAAAACTTCCAACTGATGACTTGTTTAATCTGGTATTTTTTTCTCTGCTTCTTCATATTATTTGTTTATGGTTCTTGTAGTTCGATTTTTCAATAAAATGGACTCTCTCTCACAGCTAAATATACTATATTTACTTGTTAGTATTATATGATTAACAGACATTTTGGATACCATGAATGTCTTTTGCGACTGACCAAATTGAATAATAGTATATTTTAAACATGAATAACGTAATCAGGTGTTACACACCATGTTGTTTGATCATGTGATTACTGAAAGCTTATGATTAATGAAGGTTATCCACAATTTTTTTCAGGACCCTAATGGAAAGGAGTTTTCATTTAGGATGAATGATGGTGCGTTAATTTCGAGGATTCTTCCAAAGTAAATGCTCAAATACCCTGTTTCCCAGTTTGTTCTGGTAGCTTTTATGAGCCATTTTTCTGACTCTTATCTTTAATTGCAGTATTACTTTAACCAAGAGTATGCGAAGATTATGGTTTCTTGTGGAAAGATGCTATAAAAATGGTAGGAACCGTGAACCTGTTCTCTTGGTTGGTGAAACTGGGGGTGGGAAGACTACCATTTGTCAACTCTTGAGTGCTCATATGAAAAAAAAATTACACATTTTGAATTGCCATCAATACACTGAGACGTCAGACTTCATTGGGGTGTGTTTTCTATCATAATGCTTGCTACTTTAGCTGCTTGATGTTTTTTTTTTGGATTTTCACCGTTCCTTAATCTAATAACTACGGATTGTTATTAGGGATTTTACCCTAATAGAGAGAGATCAAGGCTTACATCACAGTACGAAAAAGAAGTTAATGAGTTGATATTGAAGATATCTGAGTACAATCTTGGGATTGTAAGTTCTTTTTTTGCGTTTTTCTTTTTGTTAGTCCTTCTGTTTTATGTGAAGGTTATTTAATACAGTTTGCATTTGTAGTCTGTTTCTTCTGACATAGGTCAAACATCATTAACTCTTGATTCGCTGGACCGGATCATAAAGACTCTCCGAGAAGTCAGTGGGCATTGTCAAAGGCCCTGCATAAAGGAGCTTGAGCTTATAAAAAAAAAGCTTACAGAGTTGCATAAACAGTGGCAGACAATTTTCACCTGGCAGGATGGGCCGCTGGTGCAAGCAATGAGAGATGGTGATATGTTTCTCATAGACGAAATTTCGCTTGCGGATGATAGTGTGCTCGAAAGAATTAACAGCGTGTTGGAACCAGAACGAAAGCTGGTAACGTTACTATCCTATTCTGAAATTACGTTTTTAGTCATTTTGTGCTTGTTTATTGTTTAATGATCATACTTTTTTTCGTATTAGTTGTTCCATTCTTCTACTGTATAATGTGAAACAGGTTCAGAATCCTGTGATAAAAAAAATCCTTCAAAGGCTTCTTTCTCCCATTATTAGTTCTTCATGCTTATTTGCTTTGTTTGGCAGATAACTCCCATTATTTATTCTTCATGCTTATATGCACGATTTGCAGATAACTGATATTTTTTATTCTTCATGCTTATATACTTTGTTGTACTCTGTAGATTTTGATTTCTTACTATCCCTTCTCGACCTCTGTTAATTATGCATTCTTTATACAGTTAGATATCATGTATGTGTATACATGTGTCTGTTGTTATTTCTCGTCGAAAGAGTTCTCTTTCATTTATAATTCAGCGACTTAAAACAATAGCAAGATCTTTTTTTCTAAATCCTCTTGGGCCATGGTTTTTAAAGGGAAAGCTAACGTGTTGTGGATTAGCAACTGTAGCTTTTATCTGAGATCTTGCGAGAAACTGTGCATTTTAAATGTTGGTGGGTCTGGAAGGTTTTAGGACTTGTTTGGATTTTCAGACATTTTGGCGTTTCTTAAGACAGAAATTCAATGAGTATTCCCAGAAAGCTTCTTTTAAAAAATTAAAATGACTTGTCTTAGAACAAATGAAATTGTCATTTGTTTCAAAGTTACCTATTTGAATAATGATTTTAATGTGTGTTTTATTATGTTGATGTTTAAAGTTATACAATTAGAATTTTTTTAATTTTTTCTTGGAATAGAAAAACACAAAAATGTTCGACGGACATTCTCTGTTTCATTTCAATTTGTTTCTTCAATGTTCTTGAAAACATTTAAGCTTGATTTTAATTATTGGTTTATTGTCTGACCCATAGTTTATTTATTCTTTCTGTACTTTCATTTTATTTTATCGTACATTTTCTTTCGCAGTTTCTCTTGTTTGCATCCTCGACCTTCCACACGTTAAAAGAAAAAAAATATAGAAAAAGAAAAACGCCATTGACTTTTATTTCATAGATTCGGCTAGCATTAAGATAGTTACCTTGACTGTTGTACCAACAATGAGATTGGCAGATGATGTGAAATTCAATTATGGTTGGGATCTTTCTTCAATCGCTTCCCTTCAGTAAATATTTTGCTGTCCATGCAAGTTATATTTCATGCTGCTTTACTATTGCTGTACCTATTGTGATAGTTACCTTGTTGTTTTGAATATTGCACTATTGTTTACGTTCTGTTGAAAATTTGTAGGCTTTGGCCGAGAAAGGAGGAGAGTTTCTGGAAACAGTGACCGCTCACCCTGAGTTCTCTCTCTTTGCAACAATGAATCCTGGTGGTGACTATGGCAAGAAGGAGCTATCTCCTGCTCTTCGTAATCGGTTTACAGAGATATGGGTTCCTCCTGTTGGGGAGCTGGATGAGCTCAGAAGTATTGCGCTGACAAGGTAGAATCTTAGCACGTTTTTTGCATTTTACCAAACTTTAATGTAATCTTCCGTGTTTTTTACCAGCATATTTTATTACAGGATTTCCAACCCTAGAGTTACACATCTGGTGGATCTAATGCTAACTTTTTGGGAGGTATGTTTGTTTGCTTTACGAATTGAATTTGTTCTTTTGGGGCTAAGTGTTGCTTTCGTTTAGTGTATTTATAGTTTAGTACTAATTTCAAGTACTACTCGATTTTGCCCCAGCATCTTTTTCAAGAGTAATTATTTTATTCCTTTTTTCTTTTTGAAGAAAACAAAATTCTTCATCAATTTTACAAAACAAGAATTTCTTCATTTTACAAAAGAAAGAAAAAACATTCTAAACAAAGTAATTACAAGGTTCAAAACCCGTGAACTTGAACTAAAAGCCAGCCACTAACAATTGCAGATCAAAGCATTTCCTATCGAACTATTTGTCTACGCTCAATATCTTTTTTGTTTCGTTATTTGTATCATAATTATCAGTATTTATTTTTTTAAAAAATAAACAGAACTTCATTGACACTGTAAAAAAAGCGTTTCTTTTTTGAAAACACTTGTTTATTATGTCAATCCTGCAGCTTCGGTTATTTCCTTCACTCGTCGATTAATAGTTTGTCTTTTTGATTGCAGTGGTTTAATCAGCTTCAGTCAGGGAGAATGCTCACAGTGAGGGATCTACTTTCTTGGGTTTCCTTTATTGACTCAACTGAGAGGAAGCTAGGTCCTGAATATGCATTTCTTCATGGAGCATTCCTTGTTCTGCTAGATGGTTTAAGTTTAGGTAATTCTTGCAGTGTTACTATGTTATCTATTTACAGAAAGATTTCTTTCATTTCTTTAATGATGTTTTTAGGGATAGTTATGCTTATGCATGGGAGCCGCGAGTATGACCTTAATTATTTGACTGCTGTTCTATATAACCACACTTCCGTTTTTGTGTGAATATATTTATAATTGAAACACATCTTTTTCATGGGGAACGTCAGTAGAAATCCTTAGCAAGGGACTTAGCTTGACAGACTAATAGAAATGAAATGGAATGGAAAAAGTGGAACAAGTGGAGTAGAAATGGGAAAGGAAGCAGCATGAAGCCAAGGGAACACATATTTTATTAAGCTCATGGAAAACGGGTGAATAACATTATAATGTCCACTAGAACCAGTTAGTATCATACATGAGCCAAAGCAGAATATTTTATTAAGTTGTATTATTTCTTTAATTTTGCCTGTGTTTTCTTGCTTGTAATTACTGTTGCTTCAACTCTTTAATTGTGTTCTTTACAGTTGGTTTCTATCATGTCTTTTGTGGTCTGCCAGGCTTGTCCAATTTTAGAATGTCCTTCCCATCCTATTACCCACTGGTCTTTTAGCGAGATTTTTTTTTTCTTAAGAAACACAACTTCCATTGCCAAAAGAGGGAGTGCAAAAGGAAGGGGAGATGAGTTATCCCTACACACCAACGGGTTACTTAATATAGTTTAGCGGGATCCTTAGTCATGCAAGAATTTGAAACTGTTAATTCAAGCCAAAGTTACTGTCTAATGTTAAACACGATTGGAAGAAACTTTGGGTATTATAAGTGGTAAGAACCTTCTTCACTAAAATGAGTGTATTAGTTGCTCGGTTATCAAATGTGTTGGATGGAAAACCCTTCCCCCTCCTAAGTTTCTTGGTAATTAGAAGGAAAAGGAGCCAGATGTTTATTCTTGATCTGTGAACTGCGTTATAGCTATGTCCTTTCTTCATGTTGGTTGCTTATCGTACTTGTTTATAAGTTATTAGCCATTCATTTACAGATTTAAAGCTTTGTTTCTTCTATATTGAAAATCGTTTCTTATATTGATTTTCAGGGACAGGTATGTTGAAAAGAGATGCTGAAGAATTGCGGAAAAGATGCTTTTCATTCCTTTTAGAGAAACTACAGGTTGTCAATCTTCTGTTAACCTCCTGTTATATGGCTTCGATATTATTGCACTGGTGTTGTACCATACCTTGCTTTCTTGATAGTTAATTATTATAAGGCAATAACATATTTATTTGATAGGAATTAGTAAGAATTATTTCATTAAGTCAGTTATATTCAGAGAGAAAAGCAACATTAAAACAATGAAGTAGACAAAACAGGGAATCTCTTAAAGGTCAGTGAACTTGCACTTTCAACTTACTGGAGACGGGACAAAAGCAACTAGACTATATTTTCAAAAAGGAAAAATGTTGGTAACTTGGTAGCTTCTTGAGGAGAAAAACAAGGACCATATTCCAATTGTCCTTTGGTATGAGTTTTGTTTTCTTTTACAATGAAGGTGGTTGGAAGGACAGGGAAGCCTTTGGTGACATCTTTTCAACTCCACACATATTTGAATTAATATTTGGGTTTATATGGTGCATTTTCATGAGGAGGCTTGTAGTTACTCTTTTTTTTTTTTTAAAAATAATTTTAATTAAGCCAAGTGAATTTTGATATTCTTCTTTTAAGGGGAGGTTTGTGTTGAAGGAATGAACTTGATTTAAGGAATATTTGTATAATTCTTAGCCTTAAGTTAAGAGATATTTGTGAAATCTCATCAAATAAGGGAAGTAGTTGACCTCCCTAATTTATTTTTGTTGTTACCCAGGATTTATTTAGATTTATGGTTACCTAGTATTTAAGGATTTAGTTAGCCTTTCTATATTATAAAAGACATATGTACCTCCTTGAAAATAATTAAAAAAAGAATTGATACAGCTGTTACTTCTTCCTCCCTTATTTGGATTTTTTCCCAGCATTAATAACTCATTTTTGATGAGCTTTATCTCTCCTGCTACAGTTGGGTAATGCTAAACTTGAATGCTCGTTACTTGCGAAACTTCAAAGTTATGGCTGGGGGGAGCTTAGTACAGCTTCGGATCTTTCAAACACTGACTATATGCAAGACAGCAATCACTTTGGGATTGATCCATTCTATATTGAGAAAGGTATACGTGCTACTGTGTTCATAATGGTAGTGATGCTAAGTCTGATTTTCTTTTTATCTTTTTTTTTTCTAGGTTGATTTTGCTTCCGTAATTTCCTTTTAGGATAATTAACTTTTGTTCTACTGCTATTTCAGTTACTATTGGTAGTTTGGTTGCAGTCAGTTATTTTTCATATGGTGTAGAAATATCCATTTTCATTTGGTAGTTAAGTAATAGTTGCTTTGTTTATAGGCTGTCTGCCTTGTCAAACTGGTAAATATGAGTTCTTGGCACCAACAACATACAAAAATGCATTAAGGGTACTGCGGGCTATGCAGCTTTCAAAGCCAGGTTTGTCTGATTTCATATTTACGAGATTCTCATACTTAAGCATACTGAATGGAATTGTACTTTTCAGTTTTACTTGAGGGAAGTCCAGGCGTTGGGAAAACAAGTTTGATTGTGTCCTTGGGACAAATTTCTGGACACAGGGTTGTACGCATAAATTTGTCTGAGCAGGTAATGATTTTCCACATACCTGTCTTTGCTCATTTTTATTCTGATTATCATCTGACGTATACCTTATCTGTGCTCTATCTTGCTGTTGTCATTCCTCATATTTGTGATGCAGACTGATATGATGGATTTGCTGGGGTCTGATTTACCAGTTGAAAGTGACGAGGGAATAAAATTTGCATGGTCCGATGGGATCTTGTTGCAGGTTAGAATCTTCTTGTATTAGAAATAATAATGTTATGAAGTTTAGTACATAACACTTTCCCCATCTTTCTGCAGGCTCTGAAGGAAGGCTGTTGGGTTTTGCTAGATGAACTGAATCTTGCTCCACAATCTGTTTTAGAGGCAGGGTTTGAAGATCTTGTGTCTCTCTCTTTTTTTAACAATATTAATCTGTTATGCAGCTGACCTTCCTTTTTTTTTTTTATGGAAATTACTTTTTAGGGATTGAATGCCATATTAGACCATCGAGCTGAGGTGTTTATTCCTGAGTTGGCACTTACGTTTAAATGTCCACCATCCTTTAGAGTTTTTGCATGTCAGAATCCTTCGTATCAAGGAGGTGGAAGGAAAGGCCTACCTAAGTCATTCCTTAATCGGTTCACTAAGGTACTTTTTGCTCCATAGACTTGGTTTGAATTATTTATTCCCTATCTTGATATAAATGATACGTTAGAGTTGGTATTGATTTTTTAATTTGATTTCAGGTTTATTTGGATGAGTTGGTTGAGGATGACTATCTCTTCATTTGTAGCTCACTTTATGAATCAATCCCGAAGCCTTTGCTATCAAAATTGATCTTGTTCAATAAAAAGTTGCATGAAGAAGTTATGCTGTATAAAAAATTTGCTCAGGATGGGACACCTTGGGAGTTTAATCTCCGTGATGTTCTACGATCTTGTCAGATTATTGAAGGTTTGATCTCCTGTTTGGTTGGGCTTGATTGATTCCTTTGCAAAGAGCCATGCTTGATTTCTTTTACATTTTTCAAAAATTATTTTTAGGTGCACCTGAAAGATTGAGAAATTATTGCTTCCTCAACATTGTCTACATTCAACGGATGCGAACGGCTTGTGATCGCAGGGAAGTGCTGCGGCTTTATGAGCAAGTGTTTGGTTCAAAATATTTTATTAATCCTTATCCACGAGTTCAACTGAATTCTCAGTTTTTAATTGTGGGGAATATTGCCATTGAAAGGAATAGCATTCAAGCATGTAGCGTAGCGAGTAGCCAGCTTAAGATTTTGCCAGGAATTCGTCAAAGCTTAGAAGCTGTTGCACATTGCATTAAACATCAGTGGATGTGCATTTTGGTTGGTTCATCTTCATCTGGCAAAACTTCTCTCGCAAGGTTGCTTGCTCAGCTCACTGGGAATGTACTAAATGAGTTGAATCTTTCGTCCACAACTGATATATCAGAATTACTTGGGTGCTTTGAGCAATATGATGCCATTCGGAATTTACGTCATGTTATCGATCAAGTTGGCTATCATGTCAACAAATATTGTAGTGTGCAAATAAGATCTTCTAAGGAAGAGTTTGATTGGGTTGGAAATGGTATAATGACCAAATGGCTATCTTTTTCGTCCAAAATTAGTTTCCAGTTGGCAACAGGTTCTGCTTGTGGGTATGCAAAAAATTGGAACAGAATTGTGAATTCTCTTGGTTTACTAGTTGATATCATTAAACAACTTATGTCATACCTGAATGATGCTCCAGCTAACAAGGTACTTGAACGATGCATTAAGACAGTTTTAAAGTTGGAAGAGAGTGAACAGAAACAGCCATTTTCAGCAAAGTTTGAATGGGTGCTAGGAATACTAGTCAAGGCTATTGAACATGGAGAATGGATCATTCTTAAGAATGCAAATTCTTGTAACCCCACTGTGAGTGAAAGCTAACATCAATTTTTTTGTATTTTATTTCGTATGATGATTTACACTTGTTGTCTTTTAATTTTCTTTTTGTTTGTACATTAGGTACTTGATAGAATCAATTCATTGGTGGAGTCATGTGGTTCAATAACTATCAATGAATGCGGGACTGTTGATGGGGAACCAGTGGTCCTGTATCCACATGCTAATTTTCGGATATTCCTTACTGTTAATCCAATTCATGGAGAGGTTTCTCGTGCAATGAGAAATAGGGGAGTGGAAATATTCATGTTACAGCCTCATTGGCTGCAAGATGGAGCTCAGTGTGGTAAAAAGGACATTGAATTGAATGACACTAGGAGATTTCTTGCTTTATCTGGTATTCCTGGTGCCAAATTGGTTGAATGCATGGCAAACTCACATGTCTATGCAAGGGAAGAAGGTCTTCACCTTAATGTTCGCATAACATACATTGAACTTGCACGCTGGGTGCAGCTGTTCCAGCAACTCATCATGAATGGCTGTAAGCCACGGTGGAGCCTTCATGTCAGTTGGGAGCATACATATCTTTCTTCTTTTGGTGAGGCCGAGGGGATGGGTATTGTTCAAAATGCAAAAATTTTATATTTATCAGATGCTTGGCTCTCTGAATTTGATGCATCAATGACATATCTATGTTTGCCTGGAGGATGGCCAGGGCACATAAAATTGAGAGATTATGTTTGGCACTCAAAAGAAGCCTGTGTAAAGCAGAATTGTATGTATTTGGAATTCTTGGGAGCTCAATGCGCATTGCATGAACTTGGAATTGCTAAGAGTTATTCTCTGGACTTTAACCTATCTGCTGGTGGATATGCACGAACATTCTTAATGGATTTTAAGACTTTACGTAACTTATTGTTTCCGAAGGCTTCTAACAGTATGTTATTGAGCTCTCAAGTAAAAAATGAATTCAACTTAAAATCTGACAATAATAAGTTACTTTTTGCTGCCAACTGGGCAATCGAGCAAGCTTCCGAAATGGATATTGAGCTTTATATCATCTGGTTTAGTTGGTTTAGTTCCATATTGCACCCGTTTTGCCAACTTTTCAATCTTTATTTGACATCAATCAAACAGGTTATAGAGCATCCATTGTGGAATTTTATTTGTCACCTTCGGGGTAAGATCAAATCCCATCTTGGAATAGATTTTGATGTGCATCCAATTCCAATTTTGTCATCTGAGTTGGTGGCTATATCGGGTGAAGAAGACAAGACTGATGAATTTAATGCATCCAAAGGCATATTAGAATTGTCAAAAGATGAACTTCAGTTGTCCCGCACATCTCTACGTAATGCTATCAAGTGCATAGGTCTTTTAATGCGTACGTATCAACAGTGGAACGCCGAAAGCAGGCATGAACTAAGCAGTGAAACTCAAGGGTTCTTACCAGTTTTGAAGTCTCTGCGAGCACTAGAGAAGGAAATCTTTTTCAAGCTTGTAGATCCATCCTCTAAGCTTATCGAGTCTGCTTCTTTTGACATGCTTATTCAGTCTTACAGCACTCTTCTCGATGATCACATATTGCTCTGGGATGGACTTGTCTCTTTGAATTTTGAGACGTTACAAGTTTCTGGGCGATTTTTGATAAAAGATATCCTCCCATTCAAGGATTTCCTTGCAGATGCCGTTGAAGCCATACTGGTAAGCTGGTAATAATTGGAAAGATTCTGAGCATATTAATATTCTTCTATAGCTAATGGATTTTCTTATTTTACTTAGAGGGAGTGTAAGAAACTTGAAAAGACTTCATTGTCCTTTCACTCAGAAAAGTCCTTACTATGGATTTATGGTGGTCACCCTGCTTCACCTTCTTCTGCTGACCTGTATCATAAGCAACAGCAACTTTATAGATTATGTGAATGTCTATGGCCAATAAATCTAAAACTACATGATCGAGGTAAGGGACCTCGATTTCTTGATCCTCTATCTTGTACAGTTTAAGTTCATTTGCAGTTCTTTTCTTTTTCTTTTATTGTGAGAAAATTTAGAAAATATTATACTGGGATTTACTTGCATGTGTTCTATAATCTTTATAAAGACCAACAACACGCTGTGCTCATTTTGTTATGCAGTCTCAGCTGTAGCAGGGAAGGATCCTTTAATTGAAGTTTTCACATCATCCAATCCTGAGCTTCGGTGCCTTGCAATGGAAGGTATACTTTTTGGTATTTCCTTGAGAGCTTACGCTTTGTCTCTTTTTTATGAGACAAAAGCAGTAGGTAGTTTTTATCTTTGTAAATGTGGCAGAACAGAGGGGGACATGTCAAAAGAATGCCTGTGTACACGTGCTCATGTGTACTTATTTTGATTTTGATACCTAGAACTGGGTCGTACCTTTGCCACATGAAAACCAAAGGAACATGATATTATAAACAGGTTCTCCACCTGAAAAGAATTCGAGAATAATCATAAAGGAACTAAAGATATTAACCTAATAAGCTAGAATTTTAAGCAGTATGAGGATAGATTTCTAATGAAAAACTTCCAGACTAGACGCCTGAAAATAAGCAAACAGGTTAATGAAATCCTAAAGCCTGAAAAGTACAAAATTCAAGAGCTTCGTAATTTTTTGGACTAGAAAGGTCTAGAAGGATGTTTCTAGGTGTAGAGGATTCTTATGTGGAGGTATGGGATTTAGTTATGTTCAATGCTCTCTTTGTGCCAGTGAAACTTGTCATTTTCTTCTGTTTTTTTTAAAAGAAGAAACAGAACATTTCAATGAATAACAGAAATTGCAATATGAAGAAGATCCATCTTGTGTAGAATCAATCAAGAGGATGTTGCAGAAAACTTAGTCAATGGGCAATAAAAGGAGCAAGGCTAATTACAAAAAGTAGAGGGCAATTACATCCTTACTCCTCAACTTCGTCAATGCACCAGTACCTCTCTAACCATAATGACCAATGGAAAGCCCGATTTAACTTCAGGCATAAAACAACTTTTTCCTTCTTGAAACGGTGTCCATAAAAAACAAGAAAAAGGAAGGAAAGCATATCACTTGGATGAACCAAATTTCTAAAACATGGTTCGGATAAGCTGTAGCAATTTTTCGGTTACTGAAGAGATGAATGGATGTTTCTGGAGCCATTTTACAAATAATGCAACATTGAAGAGAGAGCAATCCAGGGGCTTTGCGCTGAAGCTTGTCGTTAAGTATTAGTGGCTGAGTTTCTCAAGAATCTGACTTTTTTGGGTAAATTTCTCATTACCTCTAATACCTGCTAATGCAAGGGAGTAGTGGATCTTGGTGGAAAAAATAACCATATTTTCAATGCGCCATATCTATGAGTCACCTTGAAATCTCAACTTGTTGGAGGAGAGAAGGATGAATAAATTATTCCATTCCCTAATTTCTTCTTTCAGTAGACTTCTTCTCAAATAAGTCCTTTTGACCAAATATAGCAACTGTCAACTTTATGAATCTGATCGTTGAACTTATCAATGACTTTCAATGGAGCATTTGATGAAATGATTGATCTATGATTGGGCTTGTGATCAAAGTGGTAAGAACCATATTTCAATTCAATGACCTTCCTCCAAGATGAAGTATCCAAATCCATTTACCAAATAGGGATCAGTTTTTAGCTGTAAATCACAAATCCATACGCCTTCTGCACATTTACTAACTTATATTAGAAACTTCTCTATAGCTTTTTAATGGATGCACCTACCTTTTTTTTGTGATCAGGGAAGAGTTCTTTTGTTTAATTTTGTGCTGGGGCTATTTTAGCATGGACTTCATATGTGAGCCTGTGTTTATTTGGCTCTTTCAAATACTCTTATCTGAAAAAAGACCTTTCGTAGTTCATTTGCACATAATGCGAGCAGGGAATGCAAGAGAGCCATCTTTCTTTTTCAATGAAACAACAAACTTTCAACTTTTTGTTTGATAAACCCATTGGAAACAATAATCTGAGAAGGGAAACATTAAACGAAATGAACTATAAAGATGCTCTGTTAGGATTAGATAGATAATTTTAAAATTACTTTTAGAGCATTTGTTAAAAATTAGTGAAAGAATAAATTTTCTGTAACCCATAATCTTAAACGTTTGGGTCCAATGGTAACATGTAGTGGTATTACCAAAACACAAAATCCTTCTATTTCTGTTTGTTCCTTTACTTCTTTTTAATATTTCACAGTTATGGCGTTCATATTTGTTAACTGTCCAAAGACGTTCCTATATATTTGTGAATTTTTGTAGAATATATCACAATTCATCATGTTTGAGTTTTAATTTCAATTCTTTTCATCCGTGGTTGTCAAAAAACTTCATGGCCCAACCACCTAGTGTAGAACTGAATTGAAAAGATATTTATGCTGTCATCATTTTATTGCCTAGAAAGATTATCTTTTATGTACTTATTCTGTTCCCACTCCATACTTACGCAGTATTGGGGTTTATTCTTGCTGCAATTTGACGCAATGCATTACCTTTTTCCGTATTTCTGATTTATATGCCTTGTTCTTTCAAATAGTTGAAAGTAGATGCAGACTTTTAACTTGTGTAAAATATCTTCATTATGTTTCTTCACTATAAATTTTTCTTGAAATAGTTGAAACTAGCCCCCTTTGTTTCTTGAAATCGCAGCCACTACTGGTTTAACTATAAGTGGCCATTTCTCTTTTCTTTTGTGTTCTTGTAGGCCTTTCCATGTCTTCTTGTATACTCAGTAAATTTGATGAAGATGATGTCGCTCAGAATTTGCTGGACATTTATCAGGTTTTGTATCACTTTTTTACTTGTGCAAATTAATTTTCTCATCAACTGAAAAAGGAAATCAACTTTGTTTGTAACAGATGCTGTTGGCAAGGTTTGAACATGAGAAGAACAATGCTAAGGCAATTCTGGGATCGAAGAACCATCCTGTTCAGGAAAAATTATCACTTATCTGTCGTCCTTCTGGCTATGACATATTTATAAAGGCAGATCCTGATGTTTGGTTGGACACTCTTCCTATAAATGATGGTACCAGTTTTTTCCTCGATATGCTGTTGCTGCAGGAGCTTTCTTCAATTCTTTTGCTTGATCTAGGAAAACTGAAGCAAGTATGTCTTACAGTTTTTTTCTTTATAAAGGCAGATTCTTTTATTGTTCTTTCACGTTTTTCCAGTTTTAGTTGCAAATGCTTTCATTATGATATTTGTTTTGCTTTGATGATAGGCACTACACGGCATGTCCATCCTCATGAAAGAAACTTTACAATTTTCGTTGACATTCTCCTCAAGACCTCCGCAGATGTTTATTGCTCATCAAAATCTGCTATGGACGTTGGATGAGTGGGATTCTATGGATAGAGGTTTTGTACAATTCTATTATATTTCTTTCACCTTTATATTATTACATTCTCGGTATTCGATGGAAATTTGAAGAATGTCTTTATTTGTATGATGTAAATGAAGTTCTTTCTTCATGGGGATTAGCTTGGGTTTTAATTGGAGGATTTTTCCTCAAATTGAAACACACCCACTTTGCATGCATTCTAGACATATATCGTTCTATTATGCATAAAATTGATCTGTCTTGCTTTTCAGTGCGTGCAAAGGCAGCTGGTTTTTTTCTCGAGATGTGGTTTAGATGGCATCAGTCTTTGTGGATTCATTGCCCTGATTATGTCAAGGTAGGTTTACATTCTTAGACTGATTATTAATATAAACCTTCGGTATATAATTAGGTACCCTTTTTTATGGTTTTCTTGTATGCAGAACTTCTCAAAGGTTGTTGATTACAGAACTCCAGTTCCTCATGTACTTGTTCAGCCTGTGATTTCAGCAACAGTTTCCCAGATCTTGTAAGATTATTATTATTTTTATCCAGATAGCAATGAAATTAACGGGTGTTTGCTGTCCGGAGATATGATATCTAACCTAGTATGCAAATAGGGGGAAAATGTAGTAGGTTCTTTATATATGGATAAGGATACGCTTGCTGTTCGGAGATATGATATCTAACCTGAAAATGAAAGATATCTATTACTCAGCTTGAGGGGGAGTGTTGAAGGATATTTGTGTAATCCTATTAAATAAGGGAAGTTGACCTCCCTAATTTATCGGTTGAATTTATTTAGATTTAGTTATCTAGTACCTAAAGAATTTATTTAGATTACCTAGTATCTGAGAATGATGAAGATTTTCATTTCAGATGCTGAAATCTGAGAAACGTTGTTAAGTTAATTAACCTATTAGGGTCGATATAGCATGAGTAGGCATGTTTTCTTATGCTTCACTTTGGTGTCAGGTTTTCCTTTTGGGGCAAACCTTACTTAATACTTCTGGTAACTGACTATGAGAAATTATGTTATGACCTGTATGGTGAAAAAATAAATTGTGTATGTTATTGATAGGAAGAAGTGTGCCTCAAATAAAGTGCGTTTGGAATCTGGAAATATGGTTATGGCTAGTGATGAGTTATATACGAAGTCGTTTCTCTTTAGCACTTCTATTCGCACAGGAAAATTTAGTTTTTTAATTGATTTATTATTTTTTATGAAATACATTCAAAACAATGATTCGTATTTAAAGTTAATGGCTTTGGGGTAAATAGATTTGCTCATGGAAAGTTTCTCTCTAAGATATGCGTACTTTGCGTAGTGCATCCTTCATGATTTTCTCTTCATTCAGGTGGCGCCCTGCTTCTATCAAAGACTTTTTTGCTAAGCGTTTGAAGATACAAGTAGCAGCTTGTTATCTTTGGCATAGACCACTAGGGGAAGTGGATGCACACTCTTCTCTTTTATCAGCTGCTTGTAATCTTTTCCTGCAGGTAGGTTCGCATTTTTTAACTGGAGATCCTATGTTTCATGTATGGAAACCAGAGTTTGAATTTACTCCTGCTATATCAATGCTTGCAGATTATTTACGCTCATGAAAAATCTTTTGATGCGGATCAGTTTGTTAAGATAAAGTCCCTTGGATTCTTTCACAAGGACAAAACTCCGGTATGCTCCTTGAAAGCTATTGACTCATTACCTTATGAAATGTTCCATTAATACCATGCCCTTGGATGCTCTTATTGTTTGGTGTCAAATGTGATGTGGTCTCTCATTGTAAGCTGTACCCTAGAAGTCGAGGCATATGTTCTAGATTGTGGGAGTGTTTAAAATGATAAGAAATCCTAATATGCAAAATGAGGGACAATTAGGATCAACCTCAACCTCAGGCAGGGAGATACCTTGCATTTAGTTGATTGAGATGCATTATTGTCCAATTTAGATTAAAATATATATAACTGTAATGACTTGATTTTCGATGCCTCGAATCATATGTTGCTACTTACACTCAAAGGTAAAATTTTCTTTTTATAATGCGGGAGACACATAGAATTTAAAATTAATTTATGCATTCAAAACCGACATATATGTAATTTAAAGGTAATATATGTGGAGTCAAGTCAAAACGGTTTACAAAAAAACATATGTTTTGAGAAGTAGCATTTGAAATAATAATAAAATGACAAGAAGGAAGACAACTCGATCTAAAGGGTACCCCTGTAGCTGCACAGCTCCGCATGCTCTCGTCGTCAATAGTGTTCTATACTCCATCTGAGAAAAAAATAGAACGACATGGTATGAGTATAAAAATACTCGGTATATTTGTCGGCTCTTTTCATACTTATACTTGCTCTGGTCTATTCTTGCCCGGTAAGGTTTTGCATACAACTCTATGCACTTCTTACTTTTTATGTGGCAAACTCTAGTTTACCTAGCCCTTGTAACGAGCTCTAAAGCATGGGACCATATATCGGGCTCTTAGATACATGGGACCATATAAAGAAACACCTCTTGCATTGCCTTTTTGGGCGGAAACAATAAAGCACCTTTTGCATCGTCTTTTTAAGCAGAAACACTAAAGCACCTTTTTAAGCGAAAATCGTAATCTGCCTATTCGCACACCCTCCTGGGTTAGAAGAGTATAAATAAGGTCATGACTTCCCACTAGGCACAACTGTAGCCACCTTAGTAGTGTACCCTCTATGATTCTTGGGATTCTCGATGGGTAGCAACTGAACTCTGTATATCAAGTAGAACCCTAACCCCTCTTGGCTAGTTCACGAAGAGGGGTTGTGCCCTAATCGTCCCTACAAGATACTTGGTCAACCCAATGTTTTGTGGAATCCAAAACTAGATTCGAGGACTATAATAACGTAGAATAGTGGAACATGGTCTAACATACTCATAGCATGTATGCTAGATCACATAGCATTATCCAATAGCATAACCATATACGGGTTCCCAAACCCTAAATCATACATTTATAAACATATATAAACATACATCATGCTCAACATGCTCAAACAAGGGGTAGTAAATCATCCAAGGTATGTTGGAAAACTTATAAACATATTAATTCAATCAAAGTTCACAATTATGCACTGAAGTTCACAATTATGCACTGCGGAAGCTATAAAACTAAGTATAAAACTAAGTACAATGCTAAGTCGTAAACTTTTAACTTTCTAGGCTTAGTAAACTAGCTTAACAAGACTTCTAAACATGATTTCTAATTTACTACTTGTTTGTTTGTATGTATATATATTTTGTTCATGTAAAATGGTAGATTGCCTTATGTGTTGTACAAATATGATCCATCACTTTTCCTAAAAACCTTAGCTGACTTTTTTTGCAGCAAGAAAGTGTCCGGTTGTTTTGCTCCCTCATTGCGAAATCAAGCCAACAGAGATTGAAAAATTCTGTGCATTTGTTCATTGAACCTCTGCTTAAGGATCTCTTTTCTCAGGACGTCACAACAGGTAAGCAAATAACAAAATCTATTTGTATTGTGTTAACTACTTTGATTTAAGAAATGTATGTGTCGTTAAGGAAGCATTGATGAAGGCTGACTAGAAACCCAACCCAAATCTAGAACAAAGGAGGTCAAAAGGATCTCTCATTCTTTAGAGAAGGGTTCCGTAAGAGTTTGAAAAGTTCTCTCATTATATCCAAGATCCTAGATTCTTGGGGCATAGGGCCAACAGTCTTATGGAATCAGAAGGCACAAATGCACATAGGCGTCAGCCACAAGTTACTGAAAGCCTCAGTGTTTTGGAATCTAGTGAAACAACAATGAACAGAAGGATTCTACTCCAGCCCAGCTGCTTCATATCTTCTCTGCTTTCTCTTATTATATTGCATTTGGATGAACTGGTTATGTCTATTGGATTTAGATGGCCACTGCAAAAGTTTCTACCATAATATTTCACTTTCATCGTATTTTGGATATGGTTAACCTTTCTGCAGATCAGTGGCTATTAGTTGACTGGAAATCCCTTTAATGACTGATGCTTGATCTTTGCCTTTTCCGTTCTGTTACTTACAACTCTTCTGTTATTATTTTTTTTTTTTCAAGATCTGCATCATACACTTGGTCGTGTGTGGTTAAGACTTGGAGGATTGCGATTGTATCTATTGCTCAGTTGCTGTCATTTGGATCCTTCCATCAAATATTATTACAAGTATATGCAATTAGTGGAAAAGAAATCTTCACTTGAAGTTGAAACTGAGGTATTATCTCATGCTATTAAAAATAGTTTTGTTTTTTATATTTAATTCTGTCTTTAAAGATAATGTATGTGTTGACGAAGTTTCTAATTTTATAATTTTTATGCTATGTTTTTCAAATCTCAGATTTTTTAAATGTGTTGACGAAGTTTTATGCCTTCAAATTAAACCATGTCGCCATTGGTTGGCAATTATTGATTTTGAAAATGCAGTCTTCCTTGATGCATTTGTAATATAAATGACATCAGTTTGTGACCGTAGGAGGTTTTGTACTGAGTGCAACTGCTTTCCTCAGGCTCACCTGATTACTTCTTGCTTAAGTCATTTTTGTTAGATGATAAGTTGAAGCTGCTACTCAATGTTGTTGTAGGTGAGGCAAGAGTGCGAACTATTGGCAGGGTTGTTTTCCATTGTGGGAGAAGCTGATAAGGAAAGAAAACAGACGTTTGAAAATCTTGAACTGGAGTGCACTAAATTGCAGAAAAAGGTTTGTCTTTTTTACATCAATTCTATGCATCTGGTGGTCATTGGAAGAGAGACCGTGTGCTTGTCTTCTATATGCTGGAGATGCATTCTTACCATCTGATGCATCATTGTGTGAATGCAATCTTATTCAAGTGTTAGAAAAACATATTTAATACTGGACTGTAGGAAAGCATTTTTTTCCATGTTTTGGAAAATAAGTTGTCTATACTCTTTTACAGCAGTTTAGAGATGAAAATTCTAAATTTTAGTTATTGATTTGTCGTTATGATGGCTTTTTGTTGGTTCAGGTTGTTTTCCGTGTAGAACCTGGGAAGTTTAAGAAGTTGACACATGAGTGTGAAGAGTTTTTTGAGTTTGTTGAAATTTTGTTAACTAATATTGAAGCAACAGACTCGCACCAAATGGACAGACTAAGCAACTGGGAGGTATTTGTCACGTCTCTAGTAGATTATTTTCTGGACTATTATTTATGATTTTGGCAAATTTTACATTACACGGTCTGATTACACAGGAGATGGCTACTCGCTTTATTGATCGGTTATCAGATGAATACACTGGATATGTTGATATAATTCAACCCATTCAGCTTGCAGTTTATGAAATGAAATTAGGCTTGTCTCTTGTCTCATCAAGCTTGTGCTTTTCTAGCGTGGTTGAACCGTATAATGGGGAGCAAGTTATGGTATTCTATTTCAGCTTTTGCCTTTATTTTTCCCTTCATATTAGATTTCATAAGTTCAAATGCTGATCCTGAAAATTTTGCCAGAAATCAATTTATTCCTTTATGAGATTCCCACGGGGGCTTCCTTCCAATCACATGTCTGTTGGTTTAAATGATGGCCTGGCTGGGTTTTCGTTCCATGATCTCAGTCCTGATACAGATTGTTTCTATGCAATGGATGTGGCTTTGCTGGAAAAGTTGGTTACTAGTTCAAAAGAAACTGTGGATAGTGATAAGGTCTGTATTTTCTTTTACATTTTAGAAAATTAATAATCATTCATTTCTGTTATTTATTTATAATCGACATAATCCATTCTGATAACAGACCTGCGTTATGCAACTTAAAAGTGCTCTACACTACAATATTCTGGTTCGTGCTTCACATGTTGTTGCTGATTCCAGGCTGATGGATGCTAAATCTTTTCTGGTGAAGCTTCTTGCCATGTTTTATTTCAGAATTGTGAATGTTTATAACTATAAGTTCACCATACATGTCATCATTTTTAACGATCTTTTTTATGGTATGTATTGGTCAGCTATTAGATAATATTTTCAATGGATTTGCGAACCTCTGGATGAATATGAAAGTTCAATCAACAACTAAAGAAGATGTTGACTCTCAATTATACAAGTTTAAGCCCCGTGTGTTCGAGATTGAGAAGGTTATTGAAGCTGATGTTGGCAAATCATTAGATAACGAAAATTCTTCAGAAGTGGAGCTACTCTCTGAAGATGAGTCCACTGATATGGTACCACACCCCTGCAGATTTATAGGCAATTATATAATACTTCTTTGATCTTGTGCTATTTTTATTCATTGGTTGAAATGGCATGTGATCTTCCAGAGTGAAGCTAGCAAGCAATATGATACTTCAGAAGATGAATGGAGCTTAATAGACGAGTCTATGATCGACCAGATGATCCACATTCATAATCAGCTGTTTGGCTCTCCTGATCTTGTTTTAGCTGTAAGTTCATTACAGATTACTGTGAGCTTTGTTGTTCATTTCTTTCCTTCATAACTTGTACTTTTAATAATTCCGAGAAATTGTTGCCTTCTATAGTTTTTCTTCAGATAGGTTAGTGTTTCGTTTTCTCAAAGTATGGATATGCAAAGGATTTTCTCTTACTGCTGCCATGAAAGATACTTGTAAAGTTGTATCCTTCTTAAAACACACACACACACACACACACACACACACACACTGTCAGAATTTGAATATTAAGAAGGGTTTTTATGGTATTAACAGTATAGCTTTCTGCTTCCACTTTTTTCCTGCCGTCTTTTGCATTGTAGATGCTGTAGCAGTTCATTATCTGACGTGTTTCCTTTGGTTTCAGCCTGGAACTTCCAAAGTATCTGATGCATCCCGGTTACTTTCTTTTTCTGTTTCATATAACTTGGGTTTAGCATTCATTAAAGGTATTCGTGACTACGAGATATTTTGTTGACCATTTTTTTGAACCATTAAAGTCAAAATTTGTTTGTTGATTTTTTTTTTTTGTTTTGTTTTTTCAGATTTTGGTGGGTTGTTGCTGTCAAGTCTGGACGCCAAACTTGCACCTGAGCACTTATTACGTCTTTGTTTGGAATATGAAGGGAACTGTGTTTTTTCTGAAAGAGTATCCGGGAAATATAATTTCTACAAGGTTTTACAAAGTGATTTGTTTGTTTTAATTTTTAATGTACTGTTATTTATAACTATGGTTGTAATACTTTTACTCAGGATTCAAATCCTTCAATGATAGCAAAGATGGTGAAGTTACTTGCCCCACTTCATCAACGTGTTTCTTCACTTTTGCTTGATCATGCAGAACATCATGTTCTTCAGATGATTTTGGATATAATTGAAATGCTTCGAAATCTTTCTATGGACACCCCAGTAGCAAAGGTATTTGTACTGCTATGCATTGCTACTTTGTAACACAGATAGAAATCTTTTTATTTTAGGGGGATGTAGATTCTTGACTGAAATTGATGTTAGTAAGAGCTACCCGTTGGATCATCCATAATTATCGTGATGGGGCATACTTTTAAATCAATTCAGTTAGACCCCATATAGTGACCTCTTATGCAAGAAAGGCGAAGCTATTAAACTTTTTGTCCTGTTTCTCATCATGATCTTTACAGGCTTTATCAAGTTTGCAAATCTTGGTTAACAAGGTGCAGACATTACCAGAACATGGGTCAAAGTTTTCTTCTTCTGGTAAGGATTTTTAATTATATTTTTTTGGTTTTGCTCTTGGAAGTTCATCTTACACAACTTTTTTATATTAACTTGCAGAGCAACTGGAGCCTATACTTGAATTAGTTTCATCATGGAAAAAGATTGAGTTTGACTCATGGCCAGCATTGCTTGATGAGGTGCAGGACCAGTATGAACTCAATTGTGGAAAGGTGATACTATGGACCAATGTTGATTTATAAGACTACTTTTTTCCATAGGATGAGGGAGGGTTCTAATTCATTTTGGCCATAGAAAAGCTTTTGTTTGTTTACCTTGATCCATGCTTTTAATTTGATTATTTTAGTCTTGACCTTCAATGGTTAAGGGATGGTTTTCCCCCTTGATATTGCTAAACAAGGTCTCAAGTGGCTGAAGCGCAGATACTTGCGTGTCTTCTTCTGACCAAGTGCCTCTTGTCCTGAGGAACTTATATATTACATTTTTTTTAGTACTAATAAAATACTTCTGCCTCATTTTTGCTGCAGTTATGGTTTCCTCTTTTTTCTATTCTACGACATTGGCATTCGGACTCTACCATCAGCAGGCATGTTCTTTACCTATTAAACCCTGCTCTCCAAATGTTTTTTATACGTCTGCTATTTATATCAACAGTAGTATGTTTATTGCAGTTTGGAGGATTTCATAAATACATCAAGTGTTGGGGAATTCAGGAAACGCCTTGAGCTTCTTTTTTCATTCCTTGGACAAATTAGAATTGGTGCATGCGTTAAAGTTTCCAGGTAACACAAAAAGTTCTTTTCTTAAATCTTGTTTGTGAGAAGTGGTATAAATAGGAAGATGGACAAAATGGATTGTGTGTGGTTATTGTTCATTCTTACATTCTATGAAGACCTGGGACAAACAAATTCAAGTCTAATGGTTAAAGTAGCCCCTCTCGCTTGATGATGATTAGTTTCTTCGGTAATTTGTATTTTGAACTCATTCCTTCTAATAATGAAATTGTCTGAATGCAGTCCTTATGAGGTGGAACTATTGAAGGCCTTGTACAACTTATTTGGATATTATGTGCAATTTTTACCAATGTGAGTTTCAGTAGATATGATATTTTTCTTCTCACTTCAGAATATTGGATGCTTCTTGTATTGATAGATCATGGGATATGATTTTTTTTCCCACTTCAGAATATTGGAGCATATTGAAGGTTGTCGGAAGAAAATTGAAATGGAGTTGAAGGAAATTCAGAAATTATGTCGTTGGGAACGTGTTGAGAGTTATTGTTCTCTGGAGAACTCAAGAAGAAGTAGGCTGAAGCTCAGGAAGCTTATTAAGAAATACAGTGTAAGTGATAAATAATGACTCCAACTTGCTTTTATACGTTTCTAGGGTCTTTGGTGCCTTCATTGAGCTCAAATCAGTTTAAGAATTAGTCTTAAGATATTTGTGTAATTCATAAGCTCAAATCAGTTTAAGAATTAGTCTTAAGATATTTGTGTAATTCATAAGCTCAAATCAGTTTAAGAATTAGTCTTAAGATATTTGTGTAATTCATGAGTTAGTATCCAAACTGAGAATAAATGATATCTACTACTCTTGAGTGGAGTGTCGAAGGGATATTTGTTTACCCCTAGTATCCAAGGGGATAAAGTAGTGGGATTTAGTTACCTAGTATCTAGAGATTATTATTTTATATCTAAGGATTGTTATTTTGATTTAGTTACTTGCTATTTAGGGATTATTATTTAGATTTATTGTTAACTAGAGATTTCTTTAGATTTATCTTATCTTGTTGCCTACTATCTAGAGATTTATTTAGATTACCTAGTATCTAGTGAATTTAGATTATTTATCAATTTAGATTTAGTTAGTCTTTCTTGGACATGTAATTCTCTGAAAGTAAGAAAAACATCGGTCTAAATTAGACTTCGCAAAAATTTCTTTTAAAGTAAATTTGGAAATGTAGGCAAGTGTGACCTTTGGGTTGCATCCACTATTAGAAAAAATTATAGCGATCAACATTATAGATCAAGCGTTGACATTTTTCTTATAATTTTCTTTTTGTTTCTACTTTTTCTCTTTTTTATTATAGGATCTGTTGCAGCAACCTGTGCTGCTTTTCTTAAACCAAGATGCAGGGAAAAAAGGGACCAAAATACAATCTCTTCAATCTGGTGCAGAAGACAGGTTAGTGTTTTTTCGTCTTCCTGCTGTTCCTTGTGACTGAGAACTTCTTGTATTAAAATTTCTAATATTCCTTGATTGGTTCTTAGGTTTAATTGGTTTACTGACTGGAGAAAAAGTGTCCAAGGCGTGGTTCAAAATTTGTACCTAAATGGAACTCCTGAATACAAGTTATCATTCTCAAGTTTGAAGAGTGCTGAAGGTCTTTTTATTCATATTTATATTTTCTTATCGTTGAGTTCTGTTTCCAATTTAATGCTTATGAATATGAGAATATTGCAACTTTTCAGATTTGATTAGTGTTATTCAGCAATCAGAATCTCAATCGCAGTCCCTTTCCTACCAAGAAGAATGGAAATCTTTAAGTTTTACAATTGAAAGAATATACCAGAGGGCAATCTATTGCGATGATATTTGGAAGGAATCAAAAAAGAGCCAAGGGAAGCGGAGGGCCTTGTCTGAACTTCTAAAGCTTTTGGAAGCTAGTGGTTTGTCAAGGCACAAGTCTATTTATTTGGAGGTATTTTACTTCAGATGTTAAATTTTCCTTAAATTGTGAAGCCATCTAGATTTTTATGTCGTGTTTGCTTAAATATTTGTTTGGCCCTTTCAGGAGAATCCTAAATCCTGGTGGTTCCTTCAGCAATCAGATGACATTCAGTATTTGCTTCTGTCTCAAAGTAGACTGCCACGTGAAGTTTCAGATGATTTTCAGAATGTAGGATTGGCTGCAAAAAGAAGTGAAACCATTGAATGCTATTTCAAGAGTGTAAAAGCAGTGTTGCACTTGCAGCAGATTTGCTTGAACTCTCATAAAGATGTTACTCGGGAGCAGGTAACTCCTATTTTGAAAGTGCTGGTAATCAATATTGTTAGAAATTCAGCCGTCAAGTGACCAGCATGATTTCTTGTCTGTCTCTGGGACATTGGTTTTCCGTACTAAATAAAGAATGTTTTTCCTTTCTTGTTTTTTATAATATTGTCCTGCTATAACACACTGCACTGTGGTTGGATTTCTTCTGTGTCCAGTTTTTTTATGTTTCATGGATCCATAACTTACTGGCTCTTATATCTCGGTTTTTCCTTTTCCAGGTGGAGCGGTCATGCTCTTTTTTGCACCAACTTGTTGTAATACAGAAAAAGCAACACACTGTTGCGGATCACTTTGCTAAACATTTGAATCACTTGAAAAGTTGTGCATCACTTTTGGAAAAGTTGTACTCAAGTTCTAAGGTTTCCAGTGCTCGGAATGGTTCTGAAAGCAGTAGTAGTTGTAATCAGGACATCATATATAGATGCATGTGGCAGCAGAAGGTCAGTTTGATTTTCATTGTCTGATATCAACTTTATTTCATCGTTTTGAGTAAAGTATTTGACCGTCTTTTTGGCTTTTTACAGAAAATCTTCGACAGTTTGAGTACAATGGCTTACGAAGAATCAATCCTGCTAAAATCTTTTAAAAATGTGCATTTGGAGTCCTGCCAAAGCATCAAATCTGAAGAAAATTCGATTCTAGAAACAATAGAGAAATTTATGCCAGAGTTCCAGAAGTCAAAGGTTTAGAATTTAATACTTCATTTTGTATTATTTGGATGCAGTGATTGTTGCTCTATATTTATGAAATCCATGTTGCAGGAATGCCTTGATAATTGCCTTCTCGGCCAGAAGGAAGTTATATCTACACCTGCTAGTGTCTTGCAACCATACGTTGTTACAGAACAAATGAAAGAGCTTGTCATTCAGAATTTTGAAGTTATCAATATCTTCAGGGAGCATCACTCTGCTTTGTCCAAGCGTGTTGCTAATCAAAGCTCAGTTGAAAATATTCTGATTGGTCATTTTAATGAAGTATTTGAGAAGGTTTGCCTTAAATAATTTTTCATCCCCGTTATTTCTTGTTGACCGATGCCAGATGCTCGTAAGTGAATTCCGCTTCTCAACGATGGTCATTTGAAAATTTAATTTTTTTTTTTTTTTTTTTGCAGTCGAGTCTTGTTGAGGAAGAGTTCAGATCTGGTCTGGAGGCAGGAAGCAGTACTAGAATTGGTGAAAACTTTTCCGAGATTTGTAGCAGATTTAATGAAGCTCTTGATGACACTTTCAGACACATTTTCAGCGCATTGGAAAATTTCAATTCATCCTGCTCTGAGAATAGTTTGCCTGCAGAAAATATAGGGAATGTTACTTCCTGGGAATCTTTATTGGGCTTGTTTATGAAAAATTTGAGCTTGGACATTTTATGTGAAAAGCTTCTCAAGACTATCTCTTTTGCTGTAAGTTGATATTTCTCTCTCATTTTTCTACATTTTCTTTCTAAAATCGTGGCCTGGTTTTTTCATTTGGAGTTCTGTGTTCAGGATAAACTGCTTTATACTTCTGGTACACAACTCGAGGGCAATTCTCTCCCTGAAAATCACATACTGCCGTTGCAATTAGGCGCTTGCTTTGAGCAATTACATGTACTTTTAGACTTAATGAAGGATATTGGTGAGCGTCTGCTACAAGACGTACTTGACTTCAATTGCTCGGTAGGTTTGTCGTAACTCAATTATATCCCTTCAACTGAAAAATCATGCTGTACCATATATCATGAACATTGATTTACAATTTGAAGTAAATCAGTGGCATTTGCATTTCATTTATTACCACCGTTTATCTCAAATCTTCTTAGGTCATCTTTTTATGGTCTTAAAAAATTTCAATGCCAGGTATCAGTAACAACCAATGTGCTAGCAACAGTCTTAGCTAATCTGTATTCTGAAGGATTTGGCATTCCTACTAAAGATCCAGACGATGATGGAACGGATAAACATGTTCAAGACGCGAGTGGAACTGGTATGGGAGAGGGTGCAGGATTAAATGATGTGAGTGACCAGATGATGGATGAGGATCAGCTGCTTGGTGCTAATGAGAAGGTATGCTATGCATAATCGTACAAGGCCCTTTCCTTTATAATCAGACTTACTGTTTGTTGTTATTTTCAATTCTTTATTGATTTTTCTAATAATACATTTGTTCTTCAGGCAAGTGAGCTAGATGCTCCAAATGAAAACCCAAGTGAAAATGATAAAGGTATTGAAATGGAGCAAGATTTTGATGCAGAAACATTTAGTGTTAGTGAGGATTCTGAGGAGGACAATGAAGATGATGGAGATGAGCAATTGGAGTCCGCTCTGGGCGAAACAGGAGCTGAAAGTGATGTAGTTGGTGAGAAAATGTGTAACAAGGACGAAGATGAATGTCCCGATAATGCGAATGAAAAAGTTGAATCAGTGCCTCCAGTTGAGAATGAGGATGTTGGCCCTTCTGAACTTAGAGCCAATGATGAACTTTCGGCTTCTGCAGATGAAAATGGTAAGACAGATAATGATGAACAAAAAGAACAGAATGATGAAGGTGAAATTAATCCTGACTCTTTCGATGGAGAGGAAGATGAGGAAATGAAATTAGATAAAGAGCAAGAATTTTCTGAACCACCAGAATCGAAGCATGAAGAGTCAAATGAATGTTCAGATCTGGAGATGGATGAAAAAGAGGATGCATCTTCTGTGCAAGATGATCTTGAAGAGGATGGAAACAGTACCGAGAACGGGAATGTCGAGGAGAATGTGACCGATCCAATAGATGAAAATATGACTGAAGCTGAGACCGAGCGTGAAACCTCTGAAATGGACATTGAGGATGGTGAGCGTGAGGAAAATAATCAACTGAATGCAATGGCACCAATGAATGATGCAACAGGGGCAGGTGAAAACGCGCAAAATGCTGAATCTGCTACTCGACCAAACGGTGGCTTGCAGTCGTCAAACTCTAGGAATATTGACCTTGAGAAAAGCTTGTCTAGAAGCAATGAAATACAAAATGATGGTGCTCCATCAAGAGGCATGCCTAGTGGTGATGCTTCTGAGACTGATATCTTGGCAGCAGACTCATCGAGTGGTGGGCGATTCTCTGATGATCCTTTAAATACTCAATTGCCTCAGCGTGAAGCGTCGTCTTTTCAGAAAATGCAACCGAATCCTTATCGGAATGTTGGTGATGCACTGAATACGTGGAAGGAAAGAGCAAGAGTTTCGGTTGATCTTGAGGCAAATAATGCAGATGTACAAGATGAGATGGAGGACGAAGAAGCAGAAGAGTATGGATTTGTTTCTGAATTGGAAAAGGGTTCTGCTCAGGCAATGGGACCCGCAACATCGGAGCAGATTGATAGAGCTGCCAATGATAATAATTTTGACAACGATAGTACTGCTGCCATGAAGTCTGACATCGCTGAGCCAATGGAGTCTGAGAAACAAGATCTTGGAACTCATGCTTTGAGTCGTTCCTCCATTCATAAGAGCACGGTAGATGATCCCGTACCTGTTTCAAATTTGGAGAATCCAACTGAAGAGGAATCTCAAGAAATTCATAAAACTGAAGATGGTGATTCTACACCCATTTCGGATAATTTGGTATCCGTCAATAGAACTTACTTGAATGAGCCAATGCGTAAATTTGAAAAGCTCTCTGTCAGTGATGATGAGTTGGGGAAAGTGAACGATACTGAAGTAGTCCCTAATGAGCTGAAAGATAATGCAACCTCTCTCTGGCGGAAATACGAACTGCGCACGACTAGGTTATCTCAGGAGTTGGCCGAACAACTGCGTCTCGTCATGGAGCCAACTCTTGCCAGCAAGCTCCAGGGGGATTACAAAACTGGCAAGAGGATCAATATGAAAAAGGTATCTTCTATGCAATCTTCTCTTAAACTTGTCATTTTCTTCAAAAGAAACTCCTAAAAACAATCTATTGCTTGGAATGCATTCAGGTCATTCCCTATATAGCAAGTCATTATCGCAAAGATAAGATATGGATGAGAAGGACGAGGCCGAACAAACGTGATTACCAAATTGTTATCGCCGTGGATGATTCCCGGAGCATGTCTGAAAGTTGTTGTGGAGATGTCGCCATTGAAGCTTTAGTGACTGTATGCCGCGCCATGTCCCAACTAGAAATGGGAAGCTTAGCAGTTGCAAGCTTCGGGAAGAAAGGAAACATAAGGTTACTGCATGATTTTGATCACGCATTCACGGCAGAGGCTGGTGTCCAGGTATTGAATTATCTGTTGCTTAATGTTCGACTCTTTATGCTTTCGTTACACTTACGCCGTAACGCCGTATCTAAAATATATCAGACACTCAAACCCTTTTTATATCTGATGAATGTGTATACAGATGATCTCCAATTTAACATTCAAACAAGAGAACAGCATCACCGATGAACCTGTTGTCGACCTATTGAAATATCTGAACGACACACTGGATAACGCAGTCACCAAAGCACGTCTTCCATCTGGATTCAATCCCTTACAGCAGCTTGTTTTAGTAATTGCAGATGGACGATTTCATGAGAAGGTGATGCACTTTCTCAGTTATTATTTATTGTCACTGGACAAAACATTGGCAGTCTAATACTTTTTTTTCCTGTTCTTTGAGACATGAACTGTTCATTGGATTATTTTCATAAACATCATTTTTCCTTTAACAGGAAAACTTGAAACGTTACGTGAGGGATATTCTAAGTCGGAAACGTATGGTTGCGTTTTTGCTTCTCGATAGTCCGCAAGAGTCCATCATGGACCTCATGGTATTCCTTTTTTCGCTCGATAACTTCGCTTCCTTTCCGAGGATTTAGATTCAAATGTTCTTCCCATTTACTACGAACTCTCTGGTTTTCAGGAAGCTTCTTTTGAAGGTGGAAATATTAAGTTCTCAAAGTACATGGATTCCTTTCCATTCCCATATTACATAATTCTAAGGAACATCGAAGCTCTTCCTAGGACTCTTGGAGATCTTCTGAGACAGGTAAAAACAAAACCAAAGGCAAAAACTTGGCTCTCATATCAGATGAGTTCTCTTTTCCTTTTGCTTGTTTTAATGCTCTTTTTTCCTGTGTTGCAGTGGTTTGAGCTTATGCAGAATTCTGGGGACTGAACTTAGGCAACTTTAGAGGGAAACGTTGGATGTATATTGGCATTTTACGCTACAAAAATGTAACTGAGTTCATAATTATTATCAATATAAATCACAAGTTTCCTTCACTGTCTTGTCTGCCTCCTGGTTCTTATCTTCCCTGTTGTTGGGTCACTGTTTTTTTATCACAAGTTTCCATCAATTATTGTCCCTCAAAAGGCTTTATTGTTCAAAGCCCCTGTTTGGCTCTACGAATGTGATCTTATAGCTTCATCTATCCATTCCCTTAAGGCCTTTGTGTAGCTACTCTTTCCAATTAGAAAAACCTTCTCGATTCTACTTTACGTATTCAAATCGTCCTCTTTGGATTGTATCTTACACGTATGAATAATATCTCTTTAAGATCGTGCTTTTACCCTAAATTCTTTTCAACTAGATGGGGCCAAGAAGGTAGCTTATAACTAAAATATAGGGATGAAGAATGAAGTTTTGGGTAAAATCTCATATTTTACCCTAAATTTGGCATCCTGTATTAATTTTAATTAAACTTCAAACTTGGCTAATTGTTTCAATCACCATAAAAAAAGGTTACTTATAGCTGCCCTTGTTATTCTATAATAGGTGCTTGTATTTGGGTCCTTGCAGGTTAGTCCATTTAGTAACATTGCAATCAATTGCTAACATCAGATGCTTTAGTGATTGGATTCACAAGAAGAAAGGAAATTAGTGAAGTGCTAGCAGACTCATGGAGAAGGACAGCGTCTAAGAAACTTTCTATTTTCTGGTAAAGATAACAAATAACTTAGAAAGAAAGCCTATGCCATCATTATTCTTGTAATACTCCTAACCGATATTGTCTTATTTTGGTTTTTTCTTTTGGGCTTTCCTTCAAAGTTTTCAACACGTGTCTATTAGGGAGAGGTTTCCCCACACACTTATAAATAATGTTTCTTCCTCCTCTCCAACCGATGTGGGATTTCACAATCCACCCCCTCCAGGGCTTAGTTAGTGTCTTTGTTGTCACTCGTTCCCTTCTCCAATCGATGTGGGATCCCCCAATCCACCCCCATCAGGGACGTTGGGCAACTGCCTTGTGTCTACCCCCTTAGGGGTCAACATCCTCGTTGGCATATTGCCCTGTGTCTGACTCTGATACCATTTGTAATAGTCTAACCCCACCGTTGTAGATATTGTTCTCTTTAGGTTTTTCCTGTTTTTAAAATGTGTAGGCTAGCGAGAGGTTTCCAAACTATTATTCTATAAAAAAACGTTAACCAAATTGTCGTAAAACTCACACAAAAACAAACTCTTGTATTCTCCTTGCCAATAGTGATATTACTAGCAACAACAAAAGTGAGAAAGATCTAGATAGTAACACCGTTGAAAGGTAGCAACAATGTCAATTTCTTGACTTCAATGGTGAAGAAATTGAGATCGACTAAGACGAGCTATGCGCATAAAACCAACGAGCTAGTTATAGGCTACCTTCTTGACCCCGTCTAGCTACTAATGATGAAAGTGATACTGGTGAAATATATTTCCATAAGATTTGTAAAAGCTTTACTTATAATGAGAGAGAGAGAGAGAGAAAAAAAAAAACTTGTAAAACAATCAAATATGATTGGTGGAGTTTCAAGTACATGCGCCGCAGAGGATAAAAACCCGGAAATACGGTCTCGATGGATAGGGTTTACACGTCACTCATTAGTTCGAACGACCCGCCGCCTTGCGGCCCAACAAAGATGGAAAACCCTAAAGAAGCAAAGCAAGCCATTTTTCCTAATCCAATACCGCCACGTGTCAGTCATCTTTTCCTCCTTTTATGTTTGCCTCACTCCTCTTTCCACGCTCATCCGGTTTCCCTTCTTCATCTCCGACCGCCATTGCCACCCAATCGGAGCCCTAAAATTCCCTCTTACATTCAATCTCAATTCCTCTGGTTCGCGACAAAATTCTTCTGCTGTTGATGTTTTCGTTTCACCTGGAAATGGTGGAACAATACGTCATCGATTGTATTCCATCGAAAACCTGGTTCCACAAGAGGAAAAAAAACTCTTCCGAATTGAATAATTCAAGATCCGTCTCTGTCAAATTTGTATATTAATCGAAAATTTTGTACAGTTCACCTTCATCTTCTTCGTCACACGTTTTCTAGATTCGGTTGTAGACTGAAGAACTGGCGCCGGAGATTTGAGCTTTGAAGTTTAGAAAAATCTCGATCGTTCATTTTCCGTTCTGTTTCTGGTTTTTTTTTTTTTTTTTTTTTTTTTTTTGTTTCAGTGAAGCTTTGTAAAGGTGGCGAAGATGAATTTAGGAGCGGCGGAGGAAGAATCGCCGCAGGAGATTCATATTCCGGCCGAAATCGATTGGCAAATGCTCGATAAATCCAAATTCTTCTTCCTCGGTGCGGCGTTGTTTTCAGGTGTTTCTGCGTCTCTTTACCCTATGGTAGTGTTGAAAACTCGACAACAGGTCGCTCATTCGCAGCTTTCTTGCATCAGAACCGCCTTCCACCTTGTCCGGCACGAAGGTTTCCGAGCTCTCTACCGTGGATTTGGGACTTCTCTGATGGGGACTATCCCGGCTAGGGCTCTGTACATGGGAGCTCTTGAGTTTACTAAGAGCTATGTAGGGACTGCCACTGTTAGAGTCGGATTTCCAGAGGCCACTGCCGCTACCATTGCTAATGCAGCTGCTGGATTGAGTGCTGCAATGGCTGCTCAGCTTGTGTGGACTCCTGTTGATGTTGTGAGTCAGAGACTCATGGTTCAAACTCATTTCAACAATCCTAATCCTTCCTCGACTCGTTACATTAATGGAGTCGATGCATTCCGTAAGATCCTCAATGCCGATGGTATCCGAGGCTTGTATCGAGGTTTCGGGATATCGATTTTGACATATGCACCGTCGAATGCAGTGTGGTGGGCTTCTTATTATGTAGCACAGCGGTTAGTATGGGGCGGAATTGGATGCTATTACTCAAAGAAGCTTGATGAAGGCAATGAAAATGGAGGTTCAATCGTTTACAGACCGGATTCCAAGACGGTGATCGCAGTACAGGGCGCGAGCGCAGCCATGGCAGGGAGTATCTCAGCTCTGATAACAATGCCCCTCGATACAATCAAGACGAGATTGCAAGTTTTGGATGGGGATGAGAATGGTAGACGAGGGCCAACAATTGGACAGACATTGAGAAATCTGGTGAGGGAAGGCGGGTGGACGGCGTGCTACCGAGGGTTGGCGCCGCGATGCGCGTCGATGTCGATGTCTGCAACGACAATGATCACTACATATGAGTTCTTGAAACGGCTATCAACCAAGAATCGAGAGGGATTAACAAGCTGAACAAACAAACAGCAGGAAGATAATGATGATGATCACGTCATTTTCTGGAACTGTCTCTGATAATTCTCCTTTTTGTTGATGTAATGCAAGGTATGGCAATGTTCATATATAAAATGTATAGAAATAATTACTTGCTGTAAAATTGGTAGCTTTTTTCTTCCATTTTCCCCCACTATATTTATGTTTTTAGAGTATTTTTTTCATGGAGTTAAGAAAAAATTGAAGAACTGGAGATTATCCAGATGAATTAAGAGATTGTTGTTGTATAAATGAAGATTTCAACAACATTAATCATAACGACCAGAAAAGACATTCATGTATTATATAAGTGGGCCTATACCTTATTGGGTAGTTAATGATAATTGAAATTATAATGGTGTAGTGGGACCCTGGGTTAGAAGTTTCTAGTTTTGGTTTGAATTACGAGATTTTGAATCTAAAGAAACATCAATGAGTTATGCTCATGTTAGCCGCAAATACGAGAATTCGAATCTAAAGAAATACGGATGAATTATGCTCAAGTTAGTCGTGAGTACCAGCATTCCGAATCTAAAGAGATACTGATGAGTTATGTTTAGGTTAGTTGTGAGTATGAGAATTCGAATTTACTGATGAGTTATGCTCTAGTTATTTATAAGTACGAGAATTACAATCGAAAGAAATACTAGTGAATTATGCCTAAGTTAGCTGTGAGCACGAGAATTTGAATCTAAACAAATACGGGTGAATTATGCTTACGTAAGTTAGCATGAGAATTTGAATCTAAACAAATACGAGTGAATTATGCTTAAGTTAGCTGTGAGTACGAGAATTTGAATCTAAACAAATACGGGTGAATTATGCTTACGTAAGTTAGCACGAGAATTTGAATCTAAACAAATACGAGTGAATTATGCTTAATGTGAGTACAAGAATTTGAATCTAAACAAATATTGATGAGATATGCTCGAGAATTACAATCTAAAGAAATACAAGTGGTGAATTATACTTAAGTTAGTTGTGAGTACGAAATACTAAAGAGTTCTGCTCAAATATTGATGAGTTATGCTCGGATTATAAGTACGAGATTTACAATCTAAAGAAATGCTAGTGAATTATGCTTAAGTTAGCCGTGAGTATGAGAATTTGAATCTAAACAAGATGAGTTATGGTCGAGTTTAAGTACAAGAATTACAATCTAATGGTGAGTTATGCTTAAGTTGGCCGTGAGTAGGAGAATTTGAATCTAAACAAATACTGATGAGTTATACTCAGATTATAAGTACGAGAATTACAATCTAAAGAAATACTCGTGAGCTATACTTAAGTTGCCGTGAGTACAAGAATTTGTATCTAATTGATGAGTTTTGTTCAAGTTAGCTAGACGTGAGTACGAGAATTTGGATCTAAAAAGAATGCTCGGATTAGCCTATTTATTCCATAAAAAAAAAAAAAAAAAAAAAACCAATCTCCTAATCACCGAGTACTTGTAACTACGGAGCATTAAAAGGAAAGAAGACTAAGAGGCAATCTAAAAGACTATAGAAATATTGACTTTACATAGAAACTGAGAAGGCAGAAAACTGGAAAAACCTGAAATGTGCTTTAAAAGCCAACAAAGCAATTGCCCTGTGATTCCATTATCAAAACACAAATTTCCTTTCCCATTGTTTAAATGCGGCTTCTTTTGCTGCTGCAGGATGGGCATTTGTACTGATTAATGTGCACGGCTTTTGCAGGAGTTATTCTAACACACTTTCCATGGAACCATTTCTCACAGATATCACAGCAAATCCAAAACTCATCTGTTGCATAATTCTCACCACACGCCCCACACAAGGTGTCGCCGTGCTCATCTTCGTCTTCTTCGTACAACGCCTCTACGTCTTCCCTTGCCAGCGGCTGCCTCACATACACTCCTTGCGTTTCAGTTTCCCTCTGAAAACAGTTGAAACATGGAAAGAATTAAGTAACCATACAAGCGATCGATCGTGTAAATTTCATCACGCCAATAAGTAAGCTATAGGGTATCTTTCATCCTTGCTCGGTTCGATCATGTAAATTGCATCACGCCAATAAGTAAGCTATAGGGTATCTTCCATCCTTGCTTGGTTTCTACGCTGACTAGGTGGAGGGGAAATGGTGAGCCACAGGTACAGGCATGAACTAAATTGATCACAAATTAAGACAGTTGACAAACTGAAGGATTGGAGACTGTCCAACGGAGCGATAAGCATTATCATAACTAATATCATTGCCCCAGCTCAATCATTTTTCTATATGTCGAGGCGGGGGGAAGTATCAAAGCTACATCGTTTGGTACAGATACGAAATCAAGAAGATTGCATTCAGAAATAGAGTACCACTAGTGAAATCTATCAACCAACTGAAAACTGAAGACCTATCATAACTAATATCATTGCCCCAGCTCAATTCTTTTTCTATATGTCGAAGCGGGTGGGGAAGTATCTAAGCTACATCGTTTGGTACAGATACGAAATCAAGAAGATTGCATTCAGAAATAGAGTAATCTGTCAACCAACTGAAAACTGAAGACCTATCCACATACCGTTTTAAGGCTCGACTTGGATTTGCTACCATTCGCACTTGATGCCTTTTCCTTGACTTGTTTCTTCGCAAGACCTGTAACTACTTCAAATACAGTGGGCAAATCATTGATCATATTGAAAAGCCGCCTCCTGCATCGAAAAACAAGGCAAAACATTTTCTAGCAAGATCATCCATCATGATTGTTGAAAGGACTCCTCCTATATGAACAAAGTTCAAAATCGAAGTACCTATCAGCTTTATCAAATCCAAATCTCGCACCAAAATAGTAGGCAACAGAGAGCAACCAAGAGTCACTATGGACAGCAACCAAAGCCAACCAATCCCTTTCTTGCATGCCATCTCTTGCAAAATTAATACCCAACGCCGGCTCTGGAAGTTCTGGAGGAACTTCTTCTGCAGGTAAATTAACTTCCCATACTTCATTTGGAAATCCATACAGGCATAGATTTTCCTTATCTGTAAGCACCAAATAACCGTTATAAATTAATTAGCTAGAAAGGATGTTCTAAACAAAAGACCAAGAACGTAAAATCTAGAACTTAACCAAAGAAAAATGGACGAATTGAATGCATATTAAATCAAACGAATGGGGATGGGGACAAAAGCTGACATTGCAGATAACAAGGAGACACAATTCAACTTCATACACAATAAATTCGTGGCTTAGATAAGAAGAAGCAAACAGAGATTTAGGACTGTACCAGGATCACATTGTTGATAGAATTCTTCAACATCTGCAATGATAAAACTGAAGAGAATTAGATATTCACAACTCCCAAATGTAACCAAAAGCCAAGGTCCAAACAACCAACCGCTCCTAGCTCCCAATCAAAGTTATAGAAATAAAGCGTCCACCCTTTGACCTTCTTGAACAAGAAAATCAGCAAGACACAAAATATGGATAACATAAAACCAAATAAAGACCTCTCGACTACCTGAACAAGATAAGTTTTCATTCTACATTTATCAAGTATTTCATTCCAACAAAAAATTAGTCGATTGATACAAAAGTTGTCAACAAACTTATAGGAACATATACTTGTAGGATTTGCAGCCTTGCCAAAGCACCAGAATTGTTGCAGAGAGTAGTCGCAACAATTTTTAAAATGCAGGCAAAGGAAGAGAGCTCTCTGGCTACAATTCCTATACTCTCTCTTATCTCTTACCGTCTGTAGACGGCCGTGCATGTACACAACTTGACCAAAAAAAATATGATCCGCATTCAGGAGAAAAATTCATAATTCAATTCAACGCTTATACGGCGAAAACTAGACTGAGACACAAAATTTCACGACAGTCATGTAAACCAAGAGTAGCGCATTCGAGAACACATTTCTTCTATCCTCGTTTTCTCTCAAAAACCAAACGAAAACGTCACAAACAAGAACGCAAAAAATCAACCAAAAACAACGAAGGTGAAAACAATCCACTCCGAAACGCAAGGTTGAAGGACGTAAATTACGTACTAAAGCCATTAAAACAGCAAAAACATACAATGAATTACCACCACGGCTGGTTTCTTTCCGTCTCATAGAAAGAGTCAACAACGATAAAAAGGAAAGAATAATATACCTACGGTGAGAGCTTTGATGACGCCGTTTCTTCGGCCCCTAAAATCACTGAAAACATCTTCGACTGAGCGATTGTGCACTGCGCCACCTCCATCCATGACCGTTTCTTCTTGCTCGTCCCTCTGCGGCTTCCGGAGACGAAAGAGTCAAAAGCGAAAAGAAAAAACTGCAGATTACCTAAACAAAGAGAGAGAGATTCCAAAATCAAAAATCTCAATCTGCAAAATGATCATACATATATATATATATATATATGGTTATCGATCGCGAACAGAGAAATTTGAATTTGTTGAAGGGCAAATTCGGATTATCCCTCTGTATATCCGTATTTCGGATCCAAACGCCTTTTTCTAAAATAATAATATTCTAATTTTATTCAAATTCAAAATATATTTTCAATTCGGCTGAATCTTAACAAAAAAAATTAAATTAAATTAAATTATTTTTAAGGTCGAATTACCAATTTTGTAATTTTTTTTTTAAATTCCTCCCAACTAGTTATTTCTTTTCACAAATATCCCAAGTTTTTTTTTTTAGTATTTAAAAAATAATGCAGGTCAACTACCGTTGACTATGCTCATATGGCAAGATTAAAATATTATTATATATATTAGAATATATATTCATTTTTTTTAGTGTGAATAAAATATTATAAATTTCTTACATGATTTGTTTGTACGTGTGGGTGTATATATTATAAAAATAATAAAATGCAACAAAATATCCAAATACTATTTTTTGTCGTAAAATATTAAACTTTAGTCCATTAAAAAAATTATTGGCTCTTTATTTCTTGGTCGAGCCAAACCTTATAGTCGATGGTGAAACAATATTTTCGACGGTTGATTATCTTTCACTTATTTTGTGATAAGAATGAGGTGTTTCAAATGTTTCAATTGGACTTATTATACGGTTAAAAAATGTCGAAAGATTCAAAAATTTCAAAAAGATTCAAATGTAGGCCCACTCAAACATATCAACCTAAAACTTTATTATTTTCGATTTTATAAATTTTGTAATGGTCAAATCAAATTAATTTTGTGGAGATTTAAGGGAATCGGGATTAAATCATATAAATACCACAAATTATGAATGAAATTGAGACACGTTTCCCTTGAAATTTTAATTTTGTGGAGATTTAAGGGGATCGGGATTAAATCATATAAATACCACAGATTATGGGTCAAATTGAGATCTCAAATTGAAACACGTTTCCCTTGAAATTCAAGCATCAATTATAGAATTGCATCTGAGTCATCCAATCAAATTTAGAATATGGTTCAAAATCTTGTTAGAAATTTAGAACCACGGTTCAAAATCTTCATCTTTGATTCTAGCTTTTATCTCTTGGTTTATCCGAATTTCATATATAGATCTTTGATTCTAGCTTTTTATCTCTTAATTGATCCGAATTTCATATAAGGAGGTGTTAATTTCAGTTGAATCTTACTTCTAGATAATTTATCTCGGTTGATCCCTAGATAACTTTATCTCTAACTTTATCTCTTGGTTGATCTAATGAATTTACTTCTAGATAATTTATCTCTATTGATCCCTAGATAACTTTATCTCTGAGTTGATCCTAGATAACTATAACTTTTATCTCTTGGTTGATCTTAATAATCCTCCGAATTTCATTTCATATAAGGAGGTGTTAAATCCTTAATAACTCTATCTAATAATGTATGTGTACGTTTATGTATATAGACGCACATTCATGCATAAAATAAAACATGCGCCAAAGATGGTAAATAATTACAATTAAACATTAAAAAAAAAAAAAGTTATAGAAAATGTAAAATTTACAATCTCAAGCTTTTGTTTCAATAATTTAATTTATACATCAAGATATAATAACTCTAATGTCTAATGGTGAATGGTAAAATTTGGGGTTCAACCATTTCTGGTGAAAATCAATCGAGTCCTAAAATACCGTAGTTTTTGTATGCTGAATTTGCTATTATGATATCAGAAGAACATATATCATCAACTACCAACTAGAGGATCATATCATCACATCACAGAGCCAATTTGATCTTCTCTGACCATTTAAAGATACCAGAATAGACTTGATCGCCTCCTAAATCTTCCCCTTCGGCCCCGGCTGCTACTCGAATTATATCTTCGATCAATGCAAAGTTTCCCATGATATCGACGTGAGCGCCGCTCTGCGTGCCTCGTCCTTCTAGCAAGTTTGACAGGGGAGAATGATTATACTCTTCTAACGTACGTTCGGATTCCTGAAGGATTATACCTTGTTTTCCCTCGCCAGCCTTTCGCGCACATGTAACCGGCGCTTAGAACGGGCACGGTTTCGTCTCCGTCGACGGTGTAGACTCCGTCCTTCAGACAGCCATTGTGATCACCATCGTTAGCTGCAGTATCAATCTGGAATGGAATGTAGCATTCGGCAGCAGGAGATAGCTTGTAAACGTAAGCTCTTTCGGTTGGTATTCCAACTCCATATAAAGAAAAGATCTCCATGTCTGGAGCATTTGGCAATCTGCAGGGCAGTTTGATATTGTACAAAAGTTTAATATAACATAAGACTGGATAAAGACTCTTTCTTATAGATCAAACGCATCAATCCAATCTCCTCCAATGATTTCTCCTTTAATTAAGTTCCTTCCTTGCTCCTCATGTAATGGTCCAAGCCCACCACTAGTAAATATTTTCTGTTTTGGTTCGGTATGTATCGCCATCAGCCTCACAGTTTTAAAATGCGTCTGCTGCTAGGGAGAGGTCACACCCTTATAAGGAAACGCCCCCTTGGAGGCTAGTATCTTTACTGGCACATTGTCCGATGTGCCAGCAAGGACGCTAGACCTCGAAGTGGGGTGGGTTTCTGAGATCCCACATCGATGGGAGACAGGAACGAGTGCCAGTAAGAGCGTTGTGCCTTGAAGGGGTGGATTGTGAGATCCCACATCTTGTTGGAGAGGGGAACGAAACATTCTTTATACGGGTGTGGAAATCTCCTCCTAGTAACACGTTTTAAAAACCTTGAGGGAAAGTTCAAAAGGAAAAGCCCAAAGAGGACAATATCTGTTAACGGTAGGTTTGAGCTGTTACACCAATCTTCGCCCTTTTTTCTTCCCTTTTTTCTTCAAATGTTGTGTATTAGAAATGTCAGTTATGAAACCTAAATCTATCTATATATATTTTCTTTTTTATGAAAACCAGAATTTAAAGCTTTGCTCTCCTATATCCGGGACACACCCATACCCATCCCAAGGCTCGGCCTTGGGAGGTATCAAGAGTTTTTGGTATTAAGCTCACTTGAAGGTTCGAACTTCAAACCTCTAAGTGGGTATGACCTAGAGACTCCATGGCAAGGGGGCCGCCCCTAGGGGCAAGATCAAAATCTATATATTTAAGTAAAATCAAGAATGATAAGATTCTAACCTCGTCTCCAATGGGTTTGACCAATATTTGTAGTGGTTATATTTCGGATCATCAAGGTTGTCAGCAATCCCATAAGAGAAATGGGCACTCCCACGTTCCATTGATTGTGGGGCAACATAATGAAGTAAATCTATCATAGATCCGGCTGTATAAACTTTGTAATCTGAGATTGCTCTAATACCCTCAATTCCCATGTCATGGTATTCAGTCCAAACGTCGTGGCAAGTAGTATTTGCAACATTATGACCCTTGATAGCATCCTACACGATAATAAGATGAACAACATAAGACTTCCTTGAAGAAAATCATCAAGGCAACTGATTTGGGTTCGTTTTTCATGTACCAATACAAGGAGAGAGCAAGCTTGCTTTTATTTATACGTTACCAAAGGATTGATTAATAAAAGTAAAAATTATTATGCTACAGAAAAATTATTATGGAGAGGGAACGAAACATTCTTTATAAGGGTGTGGAAACCTCTCCCTAGTAGGACAAGTTTTAAAAATCGTAAGGCTTCACGATTTTAAAACGCGTCTGGTAGGGAGAGGTTTCCACACTCTTATAAGGAATGCTTCGTTCCCCTCTTCGACCGATGTGGGATCTCACACTTCACCTCCCTTGGGGGCCAACCTTCCTCACTAGCACACCGCTCGGTGTCTGGCTCTAATACTATTTGTAACATTTGTCCTTGCTCTTGTTGTAGAATACAATAAAAGTAAAAATTATTATGCTAAAGAAAAGAGGTTTACCAAAAACTCAATCCTCTCGATCTCAGATGAATCTGCCTCTGCTATGTCTTTCCCAAATGATATCATCCTTCCATAGTGAACTTTCTTTGAAGAAGTATCTCCATAACCATTGTGCGTATCATCGCTTTTTAGCTTTCTTTTGCTGGGAACATGGTCATCTTCAGGTGACCAATCAAGGCCACCCCATATAATATCCCCTCCTTTGGGTATCATTGACATGGTCGAATCCCATGTACGAGTCATCTTCATTACATGCTGCAATGTTTGAATGCGAAATAGATCATTGTCCAAGAAAACCGGCGCAATGCCCCTGCATTATGGGAAGCAAGAGATGTGAACTCTTTGAGTCAACAAAAACGTATGGACTCAATGTTTGTAGATTGATATCAAACAAAGCTATTGTCAATGAAGTGAACCCACAGTAATTAAAAGCTGTTCGCATTTTGGTTTACAGAGCAGCCTTGAAACTACATACATGATCCAAAAAAGTGAAAGCTTTTTAACGACGTTGGAAATGAGTGTGACTTGATGTTCATCCAGGCAGACTTGGAGAATCAACAAGCTGAGAATTAGAGCCTTAAAACTATTGGTATAGAGAAAGGGATGCTCTGACATTCTTTCTCTGACATTGTGCGAGATCCTATATCGGCTGGAAAGGGGAATGAAACATTCCTTATAAGGTTGTGGAAACCTTTTCCTAGTAAATGCGTTTTAAAATCTGTGAGGTTGACGGTGATACGTAATGGGCCAAAGCGGATAATATCGACTAGCGATGGGTTTGGGATGTAACAAATGGTATCAGAGCCAAGCACTGAGCAGTGTGCTAGCGAGGACGGCTGGGCCCCTAAGGGGGTGGATTGTTAGATCCCACATCAGTTGGAGAGGGGAATGAAACATTCCTTATAAGGGTATAGAAACCTCTCCCTAGTAAACGCATTTTAAAAACCGTGAGGCTGGCAACGATACATAACGGGCCAAAACGGACAATATCTGTTAGCGGTAGACTTGGCTATTGTAAATGGTATCAGAGCCAGACACCGAGCAGTGTGCCAGAGAGGACGGTTGGGCCCTCAAGGGGGGTGGATTGTGAGATCCCACATCGGTTGGAGAGGAGAACATGTGTGGAAAGCTCTCCAAAGTAGACGCGTTTTAAAAACCGTGAGGCTGACGACGATACGTAACGAGCTAAAGCGGACAATATCTACTAACAGTGGGTTTGGGAGGGTTTGGGATGTTACACATTGCTGCACAACTTGCTACAACGGATGATTTGTAGCATAAAAGCACGTATATCGACAACTTGAGTTAATTGATTTAAAACGTTCACCGTTCACCCTAGACAACATCCATGCTTATAAATTCAAGGACAAGATGCATGTGCCTACAATAGAAAGAGGAATTTTCTTCCTTAACCATGGAAACACAGACAACACACAACAGTCAAATTACTCAGCTACAGTGGAATCAAAGTGATAGAGTCAGACCTGGCAAATGCAATATCCTTAGCTTCAGCAGAGAAAAGCCCAGCAACAGCTTTGGGAACACCTAGAAAAGGCCCACCAATATTCATAATTGCTTTTATATGTTTAGCACACCAGTCCGGTCCTCCCCCACCACCCATTGGCGCTGGTGCTTCAACCCACTTCATAAAGTGCATGAAGTATAAAACACCCATCGAATGAGGAATTATCACTGCCTTTTTACCACCATTCGTAGCAACCATCAATTCTATGTTACTTTTTATCCTGCTGAGCGATTGATCTCTAACCTTTATCATTTGAGAATTTAGATAATCAACCAACAATTACAAACATTTAGTAATTCTAAATGATGCCATTTATATCAACAATGAAATTGTATTCCACCAAATGATTACCTCTGTGTTTTGATATGAAATCCTCCAGTCATATGCAGCCATATACATAGTTTTTTCCTCGTAACCAAGACGAGCCAAGTTAGCAATCAAGACTGCCCACACAAAATAACCAGGAGCGAAATAATCAGCAGCAACAAGCCCACTGACAGGCCTGACCCTGATTCCTGGAGGATCTAATCCAGTTTCGTTATCCAATGACATGTGCTCTACACAACACGAAGGTCTGCACGAGAAAATTATATGAACCAAGATATCAATCATGCAAGATAAACTTCAAGAAAAATGTAAAGGAAATGTTGTTCAAATTATCATTCAGAGTTATGGTGTTTCTTTAGTATATTTTTAGGCTTTTATTTACTTATAGATTAAATTTACATAGTGGCTAAGTATGGTCAATGCCTCATGGAAGGTTAAGAGTTTTCATTTTGAGGTTATTTAAAGTCATGTATGTTATCTATGTAGTTTAGATTGCATGTTTAGAATCATTCAAGCTTGACATGATTGATCTTACTTGTAGAGTGATTCGAATCTCAAACAAGTGTTCTTGTCTTACGATATTTTATCAACAAGGTTCAACAAGCCTACCAAATTTAGTCATATTCACCAACCAACAATTTCTATGAATGTACACAGCATCAAACAGTCCATTGAAAATATTAATATCCAGATGAATTCTTAAAGAATCAATCACACAACACTCATCAATGATCTTAAAACCTCAAACTATATATCACTCTTTAATTCATGTAGAAGATTTACTAAAACTTAACAATCCAAAGGTACAGAGAAGGGTCATTTTATCAAATACCTTTTATACACTTCGCCAAATGTGCCACCCCACAGACGCTTCCTGAACAAACCTTTTGCACATTCATGGCCTTCCCAAAGTTCAAGCCCACCAGTGACAATCCCCGGCACAAACACCACAGGGTGCTTCACCATCAACCCCTCTTTCATCAATTTGATACCCGGCGGATCCGGCAATGGTCCTGTAATTGCCTCTGTCACATACTGCGGCAAAGATACAGGCATCGCATTGTACATAAACAACAAGAACCACCATGTCGTACGAACGCAACCAACAAACCAGCAACAGTTATCCACACACGACCACTTTTTTTTTGCCTTAGCTTCCCTTACTTTTCCGCCGACCTTGTCCTTCTTACCGTCATCTTCATCCTTCGGAATTTTGGGTTCTTTTTCCACCGCCTTTCTCCGACGAATCGAAGACATATTTGGAAGTACTCAATCAAGAACCTCTAACTAAATTTCATGAATTAATCGTCTCTATAACATCATTTAAATCTCTATAAATTTCATGAATTAATCGTCTCTATAACATCATTTAAATCTCTATATACCGCATTTTCCACCGGAATTCACTCAAGAACAGAACTTATAAGAAGCAAAACAATCTAGGGAACAAAATTCGAACAGCACGATCTTGCGGGAAGAAAAACAAACTAATTAAACATTTGTTTACGTTAAAATCCGTAAGAAGAAATGCGCCTTTCCAACCCGGAAAAGGTTGCTTTTCTGGGCAAACAATCAGCGCCAACTCAAAGCTAAAAAAAAATACCTAAAATGCTAGAAATAAACGCCGCTTTCAAGAGATAATCCGAAAGCTTTGTCGTCACTTTGTGTAGTACAAACAGAAGCTTTAGCTTATCAATCAATGGCAGGTCGGATCGGGAGGAGCTGTCGACTGCTCAGCAAGATAATCAAAATTATGGCGCAGAAACGAAACTCGGCTGGCTCTACGTGCTTGCTATTGCTTTCAGATTTTGACGGAATCGTCTTTTATAAATTCGATTTTAAATATATTAATTTATTACGTGGCAGTACTTGGTTGAATTTTGTTAATTTTGATATTTGTTATCCATCGTGACCGACTATCTTGATGAAATGATGGAACCAAATTGATGGACGTGATTATGGAGGACCGTCTTTCTTCCATGTGCGCAAATGCAGCGGATTTTAATTTCCATGTCTCTGGACCCCAGCACGTGAAGCACGTGTGCCTCGCACACATACGACGTCGTATTATGCTACTTCTAGATGTTTGCTTCCAAAGCATGTTGGTTACATGAAATCCAATTTTAGGCTAAATTATAATAAATAAATAAATAACAAAAAATAAATAAATTATAATAATCATCATTTTTTAAATGTAATTTCCCTTCATAAATATTTTAAATTATCATCCGAGCTTAAATTCGCTATAATTTAAATTAAAATTGAAACTGTGACAGACAGTGATAAAATTTAAATGGGCCGGCCTTTTGTCTATTGGGCCTTGAAAAGGACTCACTTGGGCTTTTCAGAGAAGATATTAAATTTTATTTATTTATTTTTTAAAAAGAAAAACATTTATCAATTTTTGTACAATAATTTGGAATTTAGGAATATTAAATATTTAAATTTAATAGATATCATATTATATATTCTCAAAATTAAATAATAATAATAATAATTCAAATAAAATAGATTATAACTCTTTATTATCTAACTAAAACTTTATATTAGTTTAGATATGATTAATTTATTTAATTAAATAGATATTATTATATTGGGTAAACTATTTTTATTTTTATTTTTATTTTTACTTCATTCGTCAATAAATTTTAATATTCGAAATAATAAAAAACCAAATAAATAAAGTTAAAACTATATAAATAATAAGTATATAAAAATTAATTTAAAAATTATTATAAAGCTAAAGGACCCCCGGGTTGGTTGGGGACTTCCAAATAGAGAAGTTTTGAATTTCCAACGGCTTCATTTATATAAATTGTTTTTTAGCTGTTTGTCAGTTTTATTATAATTTTATAATTTATTTTTAAACATAAATTAAAATAATAAAATAAAATTTTCTATATATATATTAATTCCATTTAAGAAGTCTACATCATTATGTCTGATGCATGTGATTGCTGGGGCTGCCTCCTTAAAAGCACGTCAGTAATTTAATTTATTTAATGCTAAACCTTGACCAATCACAAATTTCCACCTCATTTCTTATATTAATAAATTCATAACTAATTACAAATTGGCAGGTCTCGATAATGTCATCGTGTCTTCATCATCGATGTTTTATTGAATAAGTTGGTTTTGGTTCGCTTGGATCGTGATATTTAGACTTCCATTCCATTGAGTCTAAAAACAGCACGATCATAAGGTACGTGTTATTCATGTAGCAAATAATTTCATCTAATCAAGCTCGTAAGCATTCTGATACTAAGTTCACTTACAATTTTTTATTAACGTAGACCGAACGTTGCTAGGTTCGATTTTACTATGATAGTCTATCCATTAAGAATATTGAGCTTAGAGTCTAGTCGTGGAGCCAATATCATTTAACTATCGTAAATAAATTATAAACTGTACTAAAAATATTTAACTATCCAAAAGTGACGGTAAACACGCGTTGAAAATGGTAATTTTTTAAAAGTAAAATTGTGGTATATTTAACTTACCAAATGCAAGCAAAGCATAAAGCCCTAAAGTTTTTGCTTTTTGTAATTTCTATGAATAATTATTAAGATTGCAAAAGATATAAATTAAAATTAATTAATTTATTTATTTTTAAAACCATTGCCTTGAAATCACAAACAAGCCAGCCCTTTGGTCTACAAATTCCAAACTTAGCTTGGAAGGAGACATCCAAAAAGTGAAAGCATAACCATACACTTCTAATCTTAGTGTGACAAGAAAATTAAATTTTATAATATAAAGTTTATAAAGTTAATTAATTACATATTATTAATGTATTAAACACATTATTATAAAGCGTTATTTGGATCGACTTTCCGCTTAGGAAAGATATAATCGGCGCTCGTCGCCCCCCCAAAAAAAGCATCTTCATTATCATGTTGCTTTTCTTACTCACTAAGAAATCAAACCGATGAATATCACTCGTCTATATTTATAGGTTTAGTTGGGCTGGATTTTCTTTTAGTTTGAGTTGGGTTGAATTTATATTAATCGAAAATTCGGTTCGTGTCGGTAGGTTGACATTTTTGTTAGTCGGGTCAACTCAACCAACTCGAAAATAGGGTTATAACTCAACCCTACTCTATTTTAAATCAATAATATTTAACGTTTGTAACCAATGTCATTGATGTGTTGACTTGCTTGTAAATGTTTGATATTTTGAACTTTACGTGATTTTAGGTAGTAATATAATAAAAACAACTAGACAAATCAACCCAACCTAACCTGAAAATAAAGGATTGGGTTGGGTTGTGAACTTAGTTGCTCGGGTCATCAATTCAACCAACCCAAAATTTCAAGTTGGTCCAAAAAAAATTTCAAACCCAACTCAACTGAACGCGTGGGTGCTCCCGGAGATTTAGGTATTGTGGATAATTATGTTTTTTTAAATAATAAAAAAGAACCGCCCGACAACTCAACCCAATCCAACCCAAAAATAGAGGGTGGGTTGGGTTGTTCGGGTCACTGATCCAACCAACCGAATATTTAAAGTTGGTCTAAAAGATTTTTCAAACCCAGCCTAACTCAACCGATGTAGACTTTTAGAGTTCGAGTATCAGATCAGTACAACACGATATGCTAATAATTAAGAAAGTATAGTGAGATGAAATGTGTTTTTGGTGTGATTGGGTTAGTAGGAAACATGGAAATGACACGGTCGTACAAATAATATGATTGTGTGTTGTTTGACTAGCTTGTATTTAACAGGTTTTTGTTTGTCTGGGATGGGGACAACTTCCGCCCCCATCCAAACACCCATATTTCTCCGGTAGGGGACGACCGCTAACCCAACATCCTCCAAACGGATGCCGCTCCATTCCCACGTGCTTCTGTTCCCATCGCCACCTCTATTATTTATTTATTTTTTTTCAAAATAATAATAATAATTATTTTTTATAAGGTTGGTCCCACTTTAAAACTTTATAACATAATAATTTTATAAATCATTCCTCTACAATTTTAGAAAAAACATACTTATTATATACCCCAAATATTCAATTTTATTATTTTAGTATATAATAATATTAACGAGAAGTTTCAATTACTAATTTAGTCTTTCAATTACATTTGAACTTTAAAATGTGTCGAACTCTGAGGATGGTGGTGATTCGTAACGAGCTAAAATAACAATATTTGTTAGTTATGAGTTCGACTGTTATAAATGATATCAGAGCCAGACGTCTAACAGTGTACTAGCAACGCTGGGTATCTAAGAGAAATGAATCGTGAGATCCCACGACAGTTGAAGGGGAGAATGAAATTTTCCTACAAAGATGTGAAAACATTTTTCTAACAGACACATTTTAAAATAGCGAGACCGATGATGATATGTAATGGCTCAATGTGACAATATCTACTAGCGGTATATAATAAAACTTTAACTTATGCCACAAATTTTTTTTTTGAAATTCAAGAATTTACTGGAAATTTTATTTTTATAGCTAATATATCAAATATCTTTTTATTAGACACAAAATTAAAATTTTAAATATTTAATAATTAAATAAATATAAATATATATATATATTTTTAGATTGGTTAGGTATTTAAAAAAAAATAAAAACATAAACACAAAATTTAATGAATTAAAATAATAATTATTGAAACGGAATATTTTGGATTTGGGTTAGAAACACAACTGGCGACAAAAACGGTGCGCTCAGTGCTTCGGTTCCGTCCCGTTTGGTTTTGCGTGGAGATGGCGCTAAGCCATTTATTTCTCCCAAGTCGACTCGGTCCCTAAGCGGCTTGGGAAGCCCTTCCCCTCTACGCCCCCCAAATGACAGCCAATCTCTTGTCTCTTTCTTCAAAATTTAAATTACCTTAATTAATTATATATTTATAATTAATATTTAATTTAATTTATAGCTTTTAATATATATATATATATATATTTTTTTTTTACCATCGGTAATTTCCTAAAACTAAGCCATTCCCGAAATAATATTTTAGCAAGGAAGCCCGATTATTTTCTATAGTATTTAACCCATTGTGAATAAGGTAAATTATTACTGTCTGGTTAGATGAAAAGTTAATATCAATTTGATTAAATGAATTTTTATGTTATTAATTAATTTAAATTTATTATTATTATTATTTTATTTTTTGGTATAATTGCTACTTTACCATATAATATATATAATTTATAATATAAAGTTTAGAACGTGAAACAATATATTTTTTAAAATATAATTATGCATTTAAAATTTTATTTATAAAAACATAAAAATATTAATTTAGATTTATTCGGCGATAAAGTAATAAAAATTTTAATGGATAGGAGTGGAAAGTTAGTGGATTGAATTGATTTATTTATTTTTCTTTTGATTTTATTTTAGATCCAAAAATGTTGGTAGTGCACGTGAGTGGGTCACCAACCTCGTGTCTGAATCATATCAAATTCCCAAACACAAAAACGCCTCTCCTCTTTCTTCCTTTCTGCAGAGGCGGCGGCGGAGGTCCACGGCTGCGCTACGCATTCAATACATAGCCACATAGGGCGGCTCTGCGTTGCTTCGCGCCGGAGCAAGCGTTATGGAGTGTAGAGAAGTACCTCTGTACGTTTCTGCAGCCCAAATCTCAATGGTCCACTGAGAGAAGAAGAAGAAGAAGAAGAAGACATTGAGTGCGTTTCACTCCTCGTAACTGGCTTTCACGCTGATCGTCGGAAAAGGAAAAGCAGAAAAGAAAAGAGAGATTAAAGTCTGCTGGAATGAAAGCGATTGAAGGGAGGAATGGAGGAAGGAAGAATCTGATGAATGTGTGTGTGTGCGCGCGCGCTTAAAGTTTCGTAGCCACGAAACCCTCTTTTTCTAATCCCGACGATTCGATTCGATTCGATTACTTCCAATCCAATCGACTTTTTCGTTCTTCTTCTTCTCCATAATCGGTTTCTTTCTCTTTCTACGGGTCCTGATTGAAAGTTATGGAAAGCGACTGCTGGACGTGATCGTTTGATCTTTTGCCTTTTGTCTTGTCCTGCTACTGGTGAATAGTTCTCTTCATTCCATTCCATTTGCTTTGCTTTTCTGTTTTTTGTTTCTTTCTTTTTTATTCCATTGCTTTATTCTTCCGTATTCCTTAAGCCTTTCGATTTTAATCTTCTTTTTCTTAGTTACTTTTTGATCTTGGTTTAGTTTATAAGAGACAAGATCTTGTGATTCTGCGCAGTTACTGAGCTTCTCGAACTCGGTTCGCCTAAAGTCATTCGCGTTAAAAAATTCAGTGGATTGTTGCTTTCCGTACCAGAGATGTTGACGTGCGTAACCTGCTCGAAGCAACACAACAATGGATCTCTGCACCAGCAGGAGGGAGAAGAATCCGTTGCTACACCGAGGACTAAACAAACAATCAAGGCCCTCACTGCTCAGGTAAACATTTCCTTTCTGTGTTTCTGTTTCTATTCTCCGAAATTTCAAGGAAATGAAGTCTGTGGCTGCTTGGTTCGTACAATTTGGAGGGAAATTTTATCTTATGGAATCGTTGTTGATTGAACATTTTGAAGATATTTACGTTCTTTCGTTTTCATTTTCCTTCACTTTCTCTGGAATCAAAATTGAGGAACAAGATAATTGTTCGATTTTCGAAGTTGGGGAAAAGAGGCCAGATGATGTGTTAAGGAATTCTTATGATGAATCAATGCGAAATTGACGTGTTCCGATTGTTTTTTACTTTCTTGAAAGCTCATTTTACTGTCAAATTGATGTTTATGGCTGAAATTATTTCTTCTACTTTCAGATCAAGGACATCGCACTGAAAGCCTCGGGAGCTTACAAGAACTGCAAGCCATGTTCAGGTTCATCGAGCGATAACCGCAAGTATAAATATGCAGAATCTGATTCTGCATCAGATTCGGCGAGGTTTCATTGTCCCTACAGGCGGAATGGGAGTTCAAATTCCACACCAAGGCAATGGGGAAAGGAAATGGAGGCCAGATTGAAAGCTCTGTCAAGTGGGGAAGGAACTCCAGCTTCAGGGAGTGGACGAACTGAGATTGTTTTCATGGAAGAAGACGAACCCAAGGAATGGGTAGCGCAGGTGGAGCCTGGTGTGCTTATCACTTTCGTTTCATTTCCACAAGGAGGAAACGATCTCAAACGAATTCGTTTCAGGTAAATCATTTGGATTTCAACTGTTGCTGAAGACATCAATTTGTCTGGAAGTGGTTCACTTGCTTGTCAGATTGTGTCTGTGATATCCCATATTAGTTGGGGAGGAGAACCAAACACCCTTATAAAGGGTGTGGAAACCTTTCCCTAGCAGACGTGTTTTAAAGCCTTGAGGGGAATCCCAAAGAGGATAATATCTGCTATCGTGTGCTTGGGCTGTTATAAATGGTATTAGAGCCAGACACCGGGCGATGTGCCAGCGAGGAGGCTGTTCCTCGAAGGGGGTTGACATGAGGTGGTGTGCTAGTAAGGATGTTGGGCTCCGAAGGGGGTGGATTTGGTGGGAGTCCCACATCGATTGGAGAAAGGAACGAGTGCCAGTGAGGAGGCTGGGCCATGAAGGGGGGTGGATTGTGATATCCCATGTTGGTTGGGGAGGAGAACGAAATGCCCTTTATAAGGGTGTGGAAACCTTTCCCTAGCAGACGCGTTTTGCCTTGAGGGGAAACCCGAAAGGAAAAGCCCAAAGAAGACAATATCTGCTACCCGTGTGCTTAAGGTTTATACACTGTTTGAAGATTGCCATAACTAAATTTACCCTTAGATTAATTGGTGATTTGATATGGTATTAGACTGAAAATGTTTGGATAGTTTGTTCTCTGGTGCTATGAAACTTCTCCAGATTGCTTCCCAATAAGATTTGTACTTACCTTGTCCTGTAAAATAAGCTTAGGAAGTGGAGTCTTGTGATTTGGTTTGGATTAAACATTTTATTTCATTCCCTTCTTTTCTATGCTTGTGGGTATGAGAATCATGAATTTGAATATCATTAACGCATTCAATCTTCCTGTAATTGCTTATGATTGATTGCTAAGACTCGTTTTCTTTCATCAATCAGCCGTGAATTGTTCAACAAATGGCAAGCTGAAAGATGGTGGGCGGAAAATTATGAGAAGGTTATGGAGTTGTATAATGTCCAGCGGTTCAACAGCGAAGCTTTTCCCCTCCCGCCATCCCCTCCACTGTCGGAAGACGAGGTGAGTTTTGAGCATCGTACTAATCGTGATATAAGTCGAAGTTTTGAAATGGTTAAAATTACTTTCGGTCATGTTTGCAGATTAGAATGATAAGAGCAATATTTTTTTCCAGGGCTCCAAGATTGAATCTGCCAAGGACAGCCCCGCTACTCGACATTTGACCAACCAGCGGCTTCCTCAAACCTCCGATCGCCCAATGGGAAACTCGTTATCCGAGTCACTTGATCACCATCCTAACCAACCCACTCATGGCTATGATTTAGCTTCATCCATGAAACCCTCCAGTGCAAACGACGCCAAGATCGAGACACCATCTGTAGATGGTTCTGTGAGGACGAGTGAGGGAGACCAATCAGAAGATTTTTCTGTAAGTAATGCCAGTGATCTGGAGACTGAATGGATCGAGCAGGACGAATCAGGAGTCTATATCACCATCCGGTCTCTTCCGGGTGGCTCGAGGGAGCTGAGACGCATTCGATTCAGGTAAAGAAACTGTCTCTACTTAACAAGTCTATGATAAATTGGTACAGAATTTAGCCTCTTAAACAACACTTACAGCTTGATCTTAAACAAACTGTATTGTCAATTGTCATATGTTCATCTTGGTTGGTATATTAAGCTGGAAACCATAGTCAAGGTCTGTGTTCAGAATCATCTTGTTCTTGACTTACCTAAAAAATCTGACCATAGTTCGATTCGTTTTGATCCAGTCGAGAAAAGTTCGGAGAAATGCATGCGAGATTATGGTGGGAAGAGAACCGAGCTCGGATACAAGAACAGTATTTGTGATGGGGTATAGCTTAATGGAATTGCATCTCTGCCTCTCTTTTTCTTTCAATTTAGACCTCTCTATGTGACTTATGATAGTAGGGATAACAGAATCTATGCTGATGTTCATTCTGTCTCTCATTTCAGAAAGATTTCTCTTTCCATGGGCTTTCAATGTGCCCATTAAGCTCTGATTTCAGGCCCATTTCAGGCCCAAGTTTCTGGGCATCTTCTTCGATGTCTGTCTTGAATCATTGGATTGGAAATAGAGAATTATTGACCTTTTAAAAAGATAGATTTTTTTTAAACATTAAAAATAATCGTTTTTTATTTTTTAGCCATAATTTGTTTAACCCATATGTGATTTAAATACACTAACACATTACTACATATACTTGAATAATATTAATAATTTGAGTCAAAATAAATAGAACATAAGTAGTCAATACAAATACTCAAATAATGTAAGTAAAGTCAAATAAATAGTGTTAGACGAACACGACTCTCCACAATGGTATGATATTGTCCAATTTGAGCATAAGTATGCTATAAGCCTCCCTCCACAATGGTATTATTTTGTCCACTTTGAGCATAAGTATACTATAAGTTTCCCCTTAATCGAAGCTCGATTCCTTTCTTTGGAGCCTCGAACAAAGTATATCCTTTGTTCGATATTTGAAAATTCTATGTTAATATAGCTAAGTTTAGGGCATGACTCTGATTCTTTGTTCGATATTTGAGCATTCTATTAACATGGCTAAGTTTAGGGCATAACTCTGATACCACGTTAGATGAACACGACTTTCTACAATAGTATGATATTGTTCACTTTGAGCATAAGCTCTCGTGACTTTGCTTTGGGTTTCCCCAAAAAGCCTCACATCAATGGTAAGAGTATTCCTTGATTATAAACCTGTGATTATTCCCTAAATTAGCCGTGGGATTTTCATCGTCCAACAAATAATTATAGTTTGAGCATTTTAAAAATTAATCAAATCATTATGAAATATATGTGTAATGATATATAAAACTTTAAAATTTGTTCGTAGGAAATGACTGAATTTTTAAAATTTTTAATTTACAAAAAATTATATAATTTAAAATTTTGTAATTTTTTCAAAATTAATTTTAACCAAAGGCTTCGGACGGCCTTAGTTGTGAATGAGATAATCCATTGTGTGCTGCTGAGATTCCAGAGATGTTGTGGGCCGTTGTACGCTTGATCGAAGCAGCTCAGCAATGGATGATCTCTGCTCCAACACGAAGGAGTAGAGCGCTAATTAAAGCACTTAGTTCGCAGGTAAAATACTCGTCGAGCTGTTTTCTACTACTGGAGTTCAAAGAAAATGCGTTTTCCTTGTTCTTGTGGAATTTTCTGATTAGAATCTTATAGAAAAGCATGAAGAAGAATTAGATGAAATTCAGATTGATTTTAGTTGCTTTCGCTTTTTCGATAATGACTAAGAATCTGAAAAGACGGCTTGATAGTCGTTCTGTTTCTGAAATTGGAGCAGTGATTTAGGTAACGAAATGAACTGGATGGTTTCGTAGTGGATCTGACTGTTAATGAAGCCTTATTTTCATCCATTTTTCGATCTATCAAGAACGTGAAATCTACAAAGGCATATGAACACATTAAACAGAATCCAGATTGCATAGTCAACATACTCGATTTCTTTTTTTTCTGTGGATCAAATGTTTGTCATCTTGTTCTGGTAGTGATAATTGTGGCCTTTAACTCTTTCAGTGTCTTTGAGATCTGAGTTCTTTTTTTTCCTTGGTATTGCAGAAATTAGAAATATGAATTGACATTTTGTTTGCTTCCAAGTGTGTCCTTCTGTGGGACCTAACCGCTGAAAACCCCCTCAAATTTCTCTCCAAAAGCCTAGAAAATGAAACATTTATCCTTTACCGTTGCTTGGGTCAAGAATCCGAATCTTTCTTTTTGTGCTGCTACTACTCCTAGAGCGGGAAAAGGATAAGAAAACACAAAGTGGTCTCTTAGTTTTCCAACCCTTCAAAAAAGTATAATCGTCAAATAGCTCGTAGGGAATCAGAAGCAAGCAGAGTAGGGAGTGGAATTCCTTTAAAAAGCTTTCACTTAGAATTCTACCAGCAAGTTACTATTGAGAATTGTTGGGAGAGTCCCATCATGGCTAATTAAGAAGATGATCATGAATTTATAAGTAAGGAATGCATCTCTATTGGTATGAGGCCTTTTGGAGAAACAAAAAGTAAAACCACGAGAGTTTATGCTCTAAGTAGAGAATATCATGCCATCGTGGAGATCCGAGATCCCTAACATTCACTTCTTAGTCCTGTTTCTTCATTTCTCTCCGTTGTTGCCCCTTAAAAATATTAGAATACATGTGCTGTAGAGTTATGAATACAGTTATGTAGCCAGGGACATTGCATCTTTTTCTTTTTGTTCCATCAGCCGTGAATCGTTCAATGGATGGCATAGTTTTCAAAACTTGACTTGGATCAGGCAACAAAATAAGCAAACCAATTGGTGGAAAAAGTATAGATAGGCCTAATTTTCAAAAACAAAAAATTAAATGGTTATCATGTTGAATGAACAGGGACATTAAATACGTATCCGGGCACTGCCTATGGCAGAATAGGGAGTTTGGGCATTTGGCTTCAGGTATTGAAGATTTGTTATTATGAAATTGACACTTTTTTGCCCATTAGATTAGTATATTACATCTACAGAGAACCAGTTACTAGCTTGTGAGCAAGAACTGCACAAATTTAGGATCTTTATAGCTTACTTTTTGTAAGTCTTCATTTCTGTTTAGAAAAACCAACTTCAAAGGAGTGTTTGAAGTGAAGGTTTGAGTTTCAAGTTTAGATTAAGATTCGAACCCATGTTTCTTCTATTGGTTTGTCGATCCAAGATTTATTAGACAATCCTATTGGTTTTGGCAGTATTCCAGACCCACTAATTCATGTTGAGGATTGTTGGGAGTGAGTCCCACGTTGGCTAATTCCCTAATTTAGGGAATGATCATGCGTTTATAAATAGAGGAATACATCTCCATTGAGATGAGGCCTTTTGGGGGGAGCCCAAAGCAAAGCCATGAGAACTTAGGCTCAAAGTGGACAATATCATACTATTGTGGAGAGTCGTGATTCCTAACAATTCACGCAATTTTTCTAAGGTTAGGCTTCCTGTACCTGGACAGACTTGGTTAGCTTAAACTTCTTTTAAGTGCTCCTCTTAAACTGCAGACTTAACATTCCCACACTTGAATGCCAAGCCTGCACCCCATAGAAGTAATCGTGTAACTGTATAAAACTGATTTTCGGAGCTCCGCGGATAAAACACCAATTATTTTCTCTAACATCAAATATTTGTTTTCCACTCTTACATTCAAATTGAAAAGTTAAAGGGAAAAAAAAAAAAAAAACACAGAAAACCGATTATTTGTTTACTTGCAACCTGTTTGGTTTGTGATCGTAGATACTAAATGTGAGATCCCATATTGATTGGAGAGTGAATGAATCATTCTTTAGGAGGGTGTGAAAATCTCTCCTTATTAGACGTGTTTTAAAACCGTGAAGGTGACGGTAATATGTACCAAGCTAAAACGGACAATATTTGTTAGCGGTGGACTTGGACAGTTACAAATAGTATTAGAGCCAGACATCGGGCGGTGTGCCAGTGAGGATGCTGAGCCCCATGGGAGGTAGATTGTGAGATCCCACATTGGTTGGATAGGAAAACGAAGCATTTCTCATAAAGGTGTGGAAATCTCTCCCTATTTGACGTGTTTTAAAATCATGAGGCTAACAACGATACGTAACGGATCAAAGCGGACAATATTTATTAACGGAATTAATTTACTTGATGTCTAGATGTATGTGGAAAAATGAGTGTTGGAGAATTAAATATAGCAGGATTAAAACCCAAGTTGGAAAGTAAGGCTCTATGTTCATAATTACTATTACGGCTTTTGTCTGCTTTTGACTAATGCAATGTGGCTGCTTACTGTTTCTCATATTACATAATCCTCTTTCTTATTTTTCTCTTCTTAGACCCGCGACTGTGGATTTCTGTCGGTATGTGGATAGTAATAGTTAACTTGAGTTATATTGCCTGTTAGGAATCAAATAATATGGTGAAAGCTAGTACTATTTATATTGGAAGCAACTTTGGCTATAGATTAATAGGCCAAACGTATAGTTTAATGGACAAAAACATCATTGATAAGATTGACTGTTCAATCTTCACTCCATAAATTGTTGAATGAAAAAGAGAAAGAAAGCTATAGATCAATAGGAATCGAAGGATGGTGATAGCTAGTGTTAGCTATGTATATATTTTCCAGGAGAACAAAACTTTCAAAGAGAATGAAAAGAATCTTAGCTAATTCAATGACAGGAATAAAAGGATGGTAAAAGCTAACCTTACCTAAAGATGGGTAGGAATGAATAGTAGGAATGAATAGAAGGACGGTGAAAGCTAGCTAACTCTGGTTCCCACTTGAGTTTGAATTTTTTTTTTCTAGGAGCTAGGAATTCAAATATCTGATTTTTTTTTTGGTTAAGAAAGTAACCTTACCTAAAGATGGTTAGGAGAAGTCAAAATTTTGGTAGATAGGGATCCCGTAAAAACTTCTTTCGATTTTAAGTTTATGGGGGGTAGTATGGGATCTGTAGTAGGCGAGAAAATCACCCGTTTGATCGAGTATGCTACAAATCAAGATGGTTAGGAGTGAATAGAAGGATGGTGAAAGGTAGCTAACATGGCTCCATTTACACGACTTCACTTGAAATTTCTATATTTTTTTTTTTTGAACTAGAAATTCAAATTTGTGGAAGCTAACCTTACCTAAAGATTGTTAGGAGTGAATAGAAGGATGGTGAAACATTTACACGATTTATCTTGAAACTACTGTTTTTTTCTTTTCTTCTTTTGGAGCTAGGAATTCAAATATTTGATCTTTTGGCTAAGTTCATATACCTTAAGTAGTTGAGTGATATTCAAGTTGATATGTGAATGATTCTTATTAGTTTTTCTTTAATATTATAATTTGAATATGAACGTGAGGATTTGAACTTGAACTTGATCTTGAAGAGTAGGTACTTCATGAACACTACAGAATTTTAGTTCTTACCAACACATTTTCTCTCAAAACCACAAAAGTCGTAGATCAAAACGATTGTAGAGGGAGGCCAATAGTCCATAGTTAAAATGATTTTAGACCAATGAAGTGAATCAAAATGGTCTAGAGCGCCCATCCGTTTAAAATAATGGATGCTGCTCTCATCTAAGAAAAAGAAATGGAAAAAAGAAATTAAAAGAAGAGACAAGGGGGAAAAGTAATTCCCATTGGAATGATGAACTTTATAAAAGTTGAAGGATTAAAGTTAAAATTTGAGCATATTTCACATGATTAAGAAAAGAAAAGGGTAAGTTTGATTCCTCTACCACATGTTATTCTAAGCCCTTTGAGACTTGTCGAATCTAATTGGGGGCTGCATCCCACTATCATCATCAACTCTCATTATGATATATCTCCTAAGGTTCGAATTTTGGGTCCCTAACATGGAATTCCAATTCATCTTTCATATTTTCATATCTTTTTAGGATTAAAATTACAAATTTAGTCTTTAAATTTTACGATTCCTATGAAATATGTGTAAGTTTCAAACTTTAGAAAGTATTTGATATTTAAGTTCATAGCCTTTAATTTCGTATCCGTAAGTCTTTGAACTGTTAATGTTTTATATATAAGGTATTTATTAAGCACGACGTTAAACGTTCAAAAAACCTATTGAATGTTGGAGTTCTGCAATGTTCTCTTTTGGGTACATAAGTAAAAGACATTATCTTTATTGGTATGAGATATTTTGAGAAAAGATTATGCTTAAAGTAGAGAATATCGTATCATTGTAGAGATTGCTGCCTCATCAGTGGTATCATAATCATGTTCTTATCTTAACTTAACCATATCAATAGGGGACTCTCTTTTGTCTTCGTACACGTAGTTCATTAGTTTTCTTTTTTAATTTTTTTAATAAAAACTTTGAAATCCTACCCCTACCCCTACCCCTATCCCTATCCCTATCCCTCTTGATCTCTTTAATTAAGTGATTTGTTTTATTCTAATCTATTTCGTTAGGATAATCAAATCATATCTCTCTCTTAAAATTATTTTTTAAAAAAATGAAAAATGAAAAAAAAAAAGCTCTATGACCACGAACACAATTATTGTCCCAATAAGAACCTCTCTCATAAACACACACGTATGCATATGAAGGGATGTGTGCAATTTTTTTTTTAATTTATAAATAATATATTTATTTGTTTGTTTGTTTATTATTATTATTAGTTTAGACATAAGCATAATATCTTGTTTATAAATGTAAAGTAATTTCATGGATTCCATTCCTCTTTTTTATATATATATTTGATATTCCCTCTTCCAATATATTTGACAATTTGGAATGACTTTCACTATAAATATGAACCACAATATTCTTTTTCCATTTGACTTCTATTCCTATCTATCTTCTCGTCAAAATAATTAATAATTTTCATTTGACTTTCGTACGGTTATACTTTTTTAACTATACAGTGTCTAATCTTGACATGTTTACGATAAGCTTTAAGGGTAACTTGAGCTCTATATTCATTTTTTGTTCCGACTTTGTGGCTTCATCAAACTTAGGCGAGGTTTGTTTTCGTCAATTGAATATCACTTGTGTGGAATTCAAGTTTGTTCGTCCACAGACGCCACCTTGCCTCTATACTAGGCCAAATCATTCGGCTCGACTTTGCCTGTACTCGGGGCCAAGGTCTCTTGATACGGTGTTGCATCTCATCGTCTCATTTTGGTTCTCAATTAACATGACCCATATGTTTTGACGTCATTTCAAGGTACAGGGTATCGTCGGACATTGCAGCTCACTCGATTACTCCATCTAGAATGAGCTCACTTGTCGTTCATAACATTGGTCTCGAACATGCAACAGAGAAAATAGAGGTAGATAATAACTTCAACTTTCATATTAGTTTAAACCTTACGCATTTCAATTTAACCTCCACATTTGTAAGGACTGGTCGCATATGAGCTATCTCAATTACTCGATATTGTGAAGTTTGACATTATACCCGATCAAGATTAAAATAATAATAATAACAACAAGATCACGAGATTGAACATGGAGTGGTTTCATGTTATCTCGGTGACGTAAATAGGTCGGTATCATGATTTAAAAGGAGTGGGGGGTGAGGGTAATTAATTAAGATATAAACTAGTTAATATGAAGCATGCAAAGACCTCCAAAGGAAGCTTTGAATGGAACTATTGATTGTTGTTGGAAATGTACTCAATTGGGTAGGTGCCATTGTTTTCATGCTCTCTTTTGAGTATGTTGAGAGGTTTTAGGGTTTCAAACCTAAAACACAAATGATTAAAATTAAAATGTTGGGTTTCTTTAATTTTTTTTTTTTTGGTTTATATAATGCATATTTAGATCATTTCTTTTTTAAAATTTTAGTTCGACCATTTTGATCTCTTCATTTTCATTGTATCTCTTTTTTATCGGAATTTTAGCATTACATTTCGTTCACGAAATTTCTTAAGATGTAGCTCTGAATATATTCATTATACATCGAATTTATGCTAAAATTTTACTAGAATTAGAGTAGAATAGATCATATCTGTACATAGTAAGATAATCTACTGTTTTACTTGTTTGTTACCAGAATCTGTTTTACTCGTTTGGGAGAATCTATGATGTTTTACTTGTTTGTTACAGAGAATCTGTTTTACTCGTTTGTGCAAATCTGTTTTACTTGTTTGTGAGAATTTATGATTTACTTGTTTGTGAGAATCTATGATTTACTGTTTGTTATCAAATCTATAATTTCTTTACCAAATGTTTTACTTGTTTGTTACCGAGAATCTATGATTTACTGCTTGTTACCAAATCTATGATTTCATGGTTTGTTACACTGTAATCCTCATGGTACACATCTATAAATACATGAAATCATGACTCATATAGGTTACATTGTCATTCAACCTAACACGTGTAACAGAGAGGAGATGACAAATGACAAAACTTTTTCTATCTTCGTCCCTGTCTGTTATTTCAATCTCCATCCCTATTTTCGTTTATTTTCATAGGGATTAGAACGAAGATTCTCTGCATGTTTTTTTTTTCCATGTTTAATACATTTTTTTTTTTAAATCTTCGTTAAAAAAGATGTAGTGCATAATTTACATTTTCCAATAGAATTTTGATAAAAAAAAAAATTACAATATCGTAACATTTCATAAGCCAAAATATAATATAATATTTAACGTAAGTTTTAAAATTTTAATATTTTATATATATATATATATATATATATATATATACATACTTACCAAGTAAGTAAAGAAAAAAAAAGCAATAATATATATTTAGACACATAATAATGATTATCATACAAAGTTGACAACAACATGCAAATCTTGAATCAACCATTTCATATATTTAGTTTCATCTACAATAAGATCTAACATCATGATTGAATCTTTATTTGGATCCAAGACATATCCCAATTGCCTTATTAAAAAAAGATGACTATGTTTCAAAGTAGTTAAGTCACATTAACAAGATTGGGGATCATAAATACTTCCCCATCACTACAATCAAGACTCATGATTCAATAATGTCGTGCATGTTCTTGCTTTGTTCGATATAATTTTAGGGTTCGATCTAGTTGGACCGATACATATGATCTGCAGTATTTGTTAGATATAGACCTCCGGTTTCTAGATCGGATCATTTGCTAAAATTAAATTTTTTTTGCATATCTTGACCAATTCAAGGTGAAAATAGGGTTGCTCGAGTGGAAAAGCAAGAACAGAAGATGGAATTAGACGACTCGAGAGTGAGTAATAAAACCCTGAATCTAATTTTGGCTAATACGAACGTACAAAAGAACGAAAAGGGTTGTGGGAATGAGTGCATTTCTTTGCACCAGAGGTGTTTGTGAGTTGGATTTGGACGGGTTGGAACGTTTTATAGACCTATATATATATAATATATGTATGAATGAGGTTTAGGGTATTTGAATTTAGGGCTTTTTAGGGTTCCTTTGACTGTGGGTAAAGTTCTAAGTCCTCCACAACAAAGTTGCCGTGCGCCCAAAGAATTATGATGAGAAGCTGCCGCATTAGTTGACCTTTTTTTTTTTTACTCATAAGAACACACCAACTACCAAACATTAACATAATAACACTTCTTCATACGAATCACAAGTTTGAAGCAAAAAAAACGTCCATCCTATTAAAGTTGGGTTAGCTCAATAGTAGTCCGTATGTACTTTTTTTTAGGAGTTTAAATTTTCATATCATCACTCGTATTAAAAAAAAGTCAACCGTTATAGCTGATTAGAGATGACATCATGTGGGATAAGGTTGAAAAACAAGTTTTCCCGTCCAGGTATTATTTATTGTAAATCAACATTGTTTAAGAATTATGTAGAATCTCGTAACAGTAAAATATTAAATAGTCAGAAAAAATATATAATGTGAATGGAAACAAATACGTGATCTGCGAGGGTACTTTAGGGTTTTCTCGTACGATAAATGGTCCTTCTTGTACCATTGCACTAAATTTTTTTCCAATTTTTCAAAATTTTTCAATATAATTTAGATGTCAATATTTCTATACAAAAAAAATTAAAGAATTAATTCTTATAATAAATATGCACTTTCCATCTTTTAAAAGTTACAATGTTTACCATTTTTATTATATTTATATTTATCATCCATTGACATGTGAAAATGTCGTGTATATTTAGTATTTGAATGTAATTTAGTCAAACATTCTCGAGAGTTTAAATCTCGATCGAGAATCATATTCATAATTTAACCATAAAAATGAGCGATATGGGTTGAATTGAAATGGGAAAATCTTTTAGACCAACTTGAATTTCGTCGAATTGGTCGGGATAATAACTCGAGTAATTCAAATAAAGTTCACAACTCAATCCACAAAAGTCAAACATTTACAGGTAACAATACATTACTAACCTCATTATAAATGCAAAATATTCTTAATCTATATTAGAGTAGGTCTGAGTTGTAATCTTATATATTTTTTTTTTAAAAAAAAAAATCAACCAAATTTAAATTGAAAAATAAAATAAAATAAATAAATCAATCCAATATTAAAAATATTTACCGTAGCGATGGTTTGGGACCCTGGCTGATTCAGCTTCCCGTGCAAGCGCTGAATGGCCGTCGCTCTTATAAGTGGCTCTGAAGCACAGCATCACAGACACACACACTCTCCCTCTCTCTCTCTCTTCAATCATTCTCTCTGCGCTTTCTCTCTCCTCTGTTCAAGTTTCGTTCTCAGGCGTGGCCTTCTCCTCTCATCATTCTTTCTCTCTTTTCTCTCTCACGAAAACTCCATTGATGATCATTTACATTCTCTCTGATCTGCAACACTTTTTCCCTCTCTGTTTTTCTCCTTCATAATCATACCTTCACCACAGCTTTTGACGCTCTTTCAACCGGACAGCGACCACCGCCATCCATAATTGTTTCGGTTTCAAGTTTTTTTTCTATATAACCATTCATCCATGGATGTTTGGGATAAACAACTGCAGGAAGATCGACACGGCCGTCATCGGAAGCAGAATCCGTCCTTCTCTTCCTCTCTTCTTGACGCTATTTATCGCTCCATTGACGAAAGCAACGGCGACGAGAGAGAAGAACAGGTGATCTTGTACAGAGAGACTATGAGGAAGAAGCAGAGCATTGGTTTTGAAGAGGATGAAGACGATAGGTTGAATTTCCGCCGCGCTTGTATGATTGAGAAGTGGATGGAAAAGAAGGTGAGTGAGAAGGTTGTTGTTCGTCGGAGTTCTATGGTGGATTTCGATCGGAAGGCGAGGAATGTTCGCGATCGTGATTTTAAGAAATTGATGAATTCGAGTTCGAGTTCTTCGGAATCGAGTTCCGGAGGGGGATTTTCTTCGTCCGAATCGGAAACGAGGTCATCTCCTTATACAATGCAAAGGCCGAGGCCGATTAGAACAGAGAAGCCTCAATTCGAGAAGCCGAAGAACGAAAACGGCTTCGTGAAGACGAAATCGAAAGCCCTAAAAATCTACGGAGATCTGAAGAAAGTGAAACAGCCAATCTCTCCTGGCGGCCGTTTGGCGACCTTTCTCAACTCTCTCTTCAATGGAGGAAGTCCAAAGAAACAGAAATTCACAAATTCCGCCAAGCAAAATGACGCTTGTATGAGAAAATCAAAATCCTCTCAAGGATCGACGTGTTCTTCCGCATCGTCGTTTTCTAGGTCCTGTCTAAGCAAAACACCATCGTCAAGCGAGAAACTCATCAACAGTAGCAGTACAAAACGATCTGTGAGATTCTGCCCTGTGAGCGTGATACTAGACGAAGACTCTCGGCCTTGCGGTCACAAAAGCCTTCAAGACGAGCTCGGTCTAATGGCGGCAGCGACAACTCTGCGAAACGCTATCAGAAACGACCATTGCCGAGCAGAGGAAGCTTCAAAAGATCTGATGAACAGTTTCCAAAAGAAGATCAATGACGATGTGTACATAAACAGAGAAGAAGAAGAAGAAGACGACGACGAAGACGAAGATGACGACGAAGATGCAGCAAGTTGTTCGAGCTCTGATCTGTTCGAATTGGATAATCTCTCCTCCATCGGAATCGAAAGGTATCGCGAAGAACTTCCAGTGTATGAAACTACGCATTTCAGTACGAATCAGGCCATCGCCGATGGATTAATTTTGTAATAATAATTAACCAAAAAAAAAAAAAAAGAAGGGAATTGATAGTAAAAAGTTTCTATTAATTAGCCTTTTGGAATTGGTGTCTTGGGGGGGTTTAGATGAACAATAACCAAAATTTTCCCTTCCATTTTCCTTGCCCTAATTTTCTTTTACTCTTTATCTATATTTTTCGGATCCGTTCTTATTTTTCATAGTCCAGCTTAGTCGTTCAATCACAGTATACTCGTATCAAACTCCTCGGTTATTATATGCTTTAGATCGATAGTTGAATAAAGACGACAGTATTCAACTACTCAAGTTACATCTAATTCGTTAGGACATAAAAGAAAGTCCGAGAATACACCTGAGTAAAGACGGCAGTATTCAACTACTAAATTCGTTAGGACATAAAAGGGAGTTTGAGAATACAACTGAGTAAAGACAACAATATTCAACTACTTGAGTTGTATCTAAATTCGTTAGGGCATAAAAGGAAGTCTGAGAACACAGCTGAGTAAAGACTACAATATTCAACCACTCAAGCTGTATCTAAATTTGTTAGGGCGTAAAATAAAGTCTAAGAACACAGCTAAGTAAAGAGTACAATATTCAACGACTCGACTGGTATCTAAATTCATTTGGGCGTGAAAGGAAGTCTGAGAACGAAACTGAGAAAATACAACAGTATTCAACGACTCGAGCTGTATCTAAATCCATTAGTGCGTAAAAGGAAGTCTGAGAACGCAACTGAGTAAAGACGACAATATTCAACGACTCGAGCTGTATCTAAATTCATTAGAGTATAAAAGAAAGTCTAAGAACACAGCTAAGTAAAGACAACAGTGTTGAACGACTCGAGCTATATCTAAATTCATTAGAGCATAAAATAAAGTCTGAGAACGCATCCGAGTAAAGACGACAATATTCAACGACTCAAGCTGTATCTAAATTCGTTAGGCCATAAAAGGAAGTCCGAGAACACAGCCGAGTAAAGACGACAGTATTCAACTACTCGAGCTGTATCTAAATTCGTCAGAGCATAAAAAAAAGCCCGAGAACACGAAAGACAATGGTAAAAGCAAAGGCAAATTTTCTTGAGAGAGAGAGAGAGAGAGAGAGGGATTTTCCTTTAGGACATTGTAACGTAGGGACATGTTTTGCTTTAAGACAACAATGTCTTCATGCATTACAAATCATTGCTGCCGGAGACACAAGTTTTCCGGCAAACAAACCAAACAGTTATTTTCTTTTCTTTTCTTTTCTTTTCTTTTCTTTTCTTTTCTTTTCCTTCCAAACAAACAGACACCAAACACAAACATTCATCATTTAATGCCTTAGTAAATATTGAGTTAAAAAAAGTGGATTATTTAATAAATTAATTCATACTAACATAATATATATATATATATATATATTAAAAATATTTTTTAAAATACATTAAAAAAAAAAAAAAAAGTAAAAGAAAGGTGTGGTCTCCAAAGCAATGGACAACAAGATCCAACCTTTGATCTCTAAACCCCTTTGATGTCAAATTTTGGTTGCCTTCAAATCAAAGAGTTTATATTTTCAAACATATATATATATATATATATATATATATATATCTATATATATATATATATATATATATATATATATATATTGCACCCACTTTCACCTAAAGTATATTGCTAACATATATCCTTTTCAAACTTCCACATCATTCCTATCCCAACTAATTTGTACGATCCGTCTTTCTCGATCGATGTTTTGCATACCTTCACAGTGTTGCTTTTGGCTCCACTTAAAAGGGCTCGTCCTAATAGAAATAGTTGTTCTCTGTACATATCTTCTTTCCCGAACGAGAATTCTGGGTGTTTGTAAATGTAATTAGAACGTTAACACTAACTTCTAAGCATCCGTCTTTGGCCACAAATAAAGAAGAAACCCTACTCCGTAATACTGAATGTTGCATAATTGGATGACCCATTTACTAGTACATCAAGTAATGGTCACACGAAGATTCATTATTCGTAGTCGTTTAGCTCATCAAGCAATGGTCACACGACTCTCGACTATCATAGAGATTTCTTATCTAGAGCTGTTTAGCTCATCAAGCAATGGTCACACGACTCTTGACTATCATAGAGATTCCTTATCTAGAGTCGTTCAGTACATCCAGTAATGGTCACATGACTCTCGACTATTCGTACATTTCTTAAAGTTGGGACTGATTTGGTTGGCTCGTCACGTTTTTTTTTTTATAAATAAATTAATTAGAGGGAAGAAAATGTAACTTTATTGGGAGTCGCAAAAAAACCTTTGAAATTAGAGGTACAAAACCACATGGGAAAGGGCTATATATAACCAATCCCAACCCATTTCTTGCTATTTTATTCACAATCACAACTAGTTTTAGGCCCCATTTCCTACATAATTCCAAAATAATTCATATCTTTAAATAACCAATGAAACCCAATATAACCTTATAGTCCTAAAATACATTTGTGGGGACTCCCTTCTCATCTCGTTTTGAGTATCAAATTTAAAAAACGATCCAAATTTGAGTAGGACGGATTAAGATTTATGTATCTAATGACATTGTATGTGTATTCATTAACTGATAGGACAACAGTCAATATGAGCGTAGCTCCAACAGTAATTGACATATACTAATTCTTTTTAGTAGAGATGTTTATTTAACATATGGGGCTCGAGACCCTGTTCTCAAACGGGGTGAGAACAGTAACTAACTGTAACAACTCAAGTCCACCGCTAAGATATTGTTTGCTTTGACCCGTTATGTATCGTCATTAGTCTCACTGTTTTAAAACGCGTCTACTAGGAAGTGGTTTCCACACTCTTACAAGAAATGATTTGTTACCCTTTCCAACCAAGGTTAGATCTCACACTGACGTATAGTAATTTTTTTTTAGTAGAGATGTTTATTTAATTTGTAGGGCTCAAGACTTGAACGAAGTGGGAATTTGGAGAATGAGAGAGGGGGTGGAGGGACATTTGGCCCGGGATGAAGATTATATTCTCTGTCCCTGATGATAAGAATCACGGTGTTCCAAATGTTCCAATTGAACCTATTACACCATCTAAGGCGAAAAATATTCCACAAACATTCATTCTTCATCTACAAAATTGGATAGACTTTAGATTTAAGGGGAGACTATAAATACCCACAAATTATTATATAAAAAATGAGACTCTGAATGAATTAAACGGAGACTTTCACTCTTAGAAATTCGAGCATCTATTTTTGCAATTTTTAAGTTTCATGCAATTCTTGTGGTAGATTGTATCTGATCCATTTAATCAAACCTTAATCAAGTTCGATCGTAGAGTGACTCAATTTAGAACAAGGTTCCAAATCTTACTTCTACGTTTTTTTTATCATAAGAGGTAATCTAATTCTAGTCTTATTTCTTGGTTGATCCGAAGTTTGTATAAAAAATGTGTTAATTTCTTTGATTGAAGGGTTCTTGTTTCAACCAAAGCTTGGATCGTTGTGCTAAAGATTAGGATTGCCTTATCACCGGACCCAAATCTCCACTCGATTTTATCCCGTTTGATTTGCTGATTATAAAGCGATGTCTTTTTAAAAAATTATTAACTAAAAAAATTGTATAGAAAAGAAAGCCTATTGCTAAGCCTAGAGTCAAAAGTTTCATAGGCTTCAAATGAATTTGTTTATGTATCTCATTTAGATTTGGAGCATTGAATTCTTTATGGGCCCTCCCTATATCCTATACTTTTAGACTTTGGGTTATAATTTTAACCCTATCTTTTATATCAATATTTTTCTAATTATTAAAATTTATCTTACGATATCTCGGTGCGTCACATCACGCTTCGTTAATTCATAGTACTATCATTACCATCAGTGTCACTTGATAACAACAAAAGCCCATAATTTAACATTTGGGTAAAATTTTAAAAGCGGTGAAAATCACTTTCAACGTGTTTTTAATAAGTCAAACTCAATTTAATGTTCGGTTTTATAGTTTCAAACATGGTTTTTATACTGTCAAAATTGGTTTTGAATGGTGAAAAACGTGTGTCGTAGTGATTTTAACCATTTCAGAATAATTCCTAAAATGCCCTTACTCTTCGTGTGAGATCCAACATCGATTGGAAAGAGGAACGAAACATTTTTTATAAGAGTATGGAAACCTTTCCTTAGCAGATGGGTTTTAAAATCGTGAGGCTAATAATAATACGTAACGGACCAAATTGAACCATATCTGCTAACGATGGGCTTAAGCTGTTACACTTTCGAAAACCCATATTAAACTCACTGTAATTGATGCATAAGTGTTTCTAAAATAACTGATTCAAACCTCTTTTTCGTCGAAAATATACATTACATATTTTTTGGCTCGAAACGAGATAGGACTAACGTTCACGTCCCGACAAGCGTACGGTATGATATTAATTATTCGAACAATATACGGCTAAATTGCTAGCAACTATGGTACAATAGTAGGACCATAACATGCACCACAAAAACTTCCAAACGTTTAAATATTTGGCCATGCATGTCGCTCAACCACCAAGCACAAGCCTATGGTACTTACCAAATCTCGTAATTATACGATTCAAAAGTTTCACGTACCTCCACAATAGTATAATATTATTAGTTAAGTTCTCGTGACTTTACACAAGAGCTCGTTCTTATCCGGTCTAACTCTTCCTTGTTTCGAACCACACTCTAACTATATGGTAAAACCTAAACACGAACCAGACAAAGTTAAGGAATTTTCACTACAAACATCTGTCACGAAGGTCGGAGTAGCATACTTCCACAATAGTATGATATTGTCCATTTATGGTCTCGTAATTTTATACGAGAACTTGCTCTTCTCCTTCTTTTTGAAGCAAACTTTAGTAAAACTAAGCTACAGACAAGATAATCTTAAGGAACTTTCACCCGAACATCTGTCGTAAAGGTCAAGGATTGAATCTTAGACCCTAAAACGTTTCGCATACCTCCACAATAGTACCATATTGTCCATTTAAGCTCTCGTGATTTATTTTTCATTATATTCGGGTTCGATTCGATTGTGTTGTCCAATCTAATGGAAACCAAATGGAGGTCACTTCTGTCTTTAAAGTGCGTTTGGTGGGAATGAATGTTATCCCTTTTGTTTTGGCCAAATTATTTGGAAGGGTGTTGTCTAAGGGGACCTCCCTTCCCTTTCTTGCTTCTCATTTTTGTCCTCTCTTTCATTTATCTACTATTTTCTTTTTCTTTTTCTTTTTATTTTAGTTTATATTTTTTTAAATAAATGCTAAATTAATAATTATTTTTAAACTTTTTTTTTTAATTTTAAATGTTTCAAAATACCAAAAGTATTTTTTTAAAAGAAAATATTAATATTTCTTTTAAAATTTCATGAGTATTTTTTAAACGGGTATTAACGGTTCCAAACATATACTAACAATAAAAATATTTTTTATATGTTAAAAAATGTTTTCGATATATCGAAAAAAGTTTAAATGTATTAATAAAACTTTTAAAAGTTACGTAATGGGTCAAAGTTGTTAGAAATTGAGAATACTTTGAGCATAAGCTCTCGTGACTTTGTCTTGGGCTTCCCCAAAAGGCCTCATATCAATCGAGGGAGTATTCTTCGTTTATAAACCCATGATCATTCTCTAAATTAGCTCGTCTAACAAAAGTAAACAATATTTGCTAACGGTAGGCTAGAACTGTTACAAATGGTATTAGATCCAGACACCAAGTGGTGTGCTACGAGGACGCTGACCTCCAAGAGGAGTGGATTGTGAGATCGCACGTTGGAGAAGAAAATGAAACATTCTTTATTAGAGTATGAAAACGTCTCCTTAACAAACGCATTTTAAAATGTATTTTTTTATTATTAATTTAATAAATGGCATAATATTATTTATTGAAAAATGAAAAAGATTGGTGACGCAATAAAAGTGAAAAATAGAAGTGGTGGGCCCACTAATGCACTCCGAAGTCTGGCACCCAAGCGTGCTACGAGACTTTCTCTCTCTCTCCTCGGTCTAATATAACTTTCTCTCTCCTCCCTCCGCACGTGACAGATTGGGCCCTCGTGTCCCAGCCTTGTCGTGCATGCACACGTGCTCCCAGATCTACCCACTAATTAAAAAAAAAAACTCAAATTGTACTAATTAAATTAAAATTTTAAAATTACATCAACCAAATTATACTTAAAAGCTTGATTAAATTTCTTGGTGGACCATAATAAATTAAAATTTTATATCCTCGTTATTATATTTAAGTATGTGTACGAGCAAATAGATATTGTCCGTTTTGGCCCATTAAATCGACGTTAACCTCACGATTTTAAAATGCATCTACTAGAGAGAGCTTTCCACGTACTTAAAAGGAATGTTCCGTTTCCTTTTTCAACCAATGTGGGACCTCATAGTTGATAACCGAAACAACCCAAATAGAATTATTCACAATCTAACTTGACCTTTTAATTTAGTTGGTTGTCAAGTTGTTTTTATTATTATTATTATTTAAAAAATCATATTTATCTACGTTACATTAGTAACTAAAATTTTATAAAACTCAAACATTAAATATTCATAAGTCGCAACACATCACTAACAAACGTTACAAACTCAAATATTAAAAGTAAGATAGGGTTGAGTTAGATTGTAACCATATTTTCAGGTTAGTTGGTCAGTCAAATTGACCTAATAAAAAAATTTAAATTTTTTTTATATTTCAAAAAATATTCTATCTAAATTAAAAAAAATATATATTTGTTTAATCCACAGCACATCTATTTATAATCAAATAAATTATTCGAATATGGAAAAAGTAATAAACGAAGTTAACAATAAATAGAAAGATATCCATGATAAAGAAGTAAATATCTAGATATTTGTCTTTATAATAAAATATCAAATATAATATATATGGTTACTAAATATTCTTAACGAATAAAATTTTATTTATGGTCTTAATTTTAATTAGACTAAATACATAAATAAATGGAGAAGCATAATTTGAGCATAAATAAGAATTTAAAAGACGATCCCGGGGCATCCACTCCCGCTCTGACACCTATACATCTAAGCCACGTGCAACTATGATACCCGTTCTTTCAAAAGTACAAAACTGCCCTCTGAGTTTGAGAGGGACGTTTCGTTTTCAGGTGGGCTTAATGGGAAAAATGAAATGTGGGTGTAGTGAGAGGACAAAAAAGTAAAAAGAAAAGGAAGGCAACAGAGCAGCTTTGTGCAAAAGAAAAGACGATGCATTTTCAGTACGTGGGTGTCGAGAGAAAAAAAAAAAAAAAAAAAAAATTTCTTTCCCACATTATTTATTTTGTTATGATCCCGAGAACATTATCTTCCTAGTATTGTAAAAACTCCAGACATTTAAATTAAATATTTTATTATTAAAAAATTATGAGTATATATATATATATATATATATATATATCACATTAAGGCGAATATAGATTTAGGGTTGTTCGGGAGTCCCGACTCGACCATCAAACTTTGTATCGAAATTTGGAGTTAATTTTTTTCATTCCATTCACGTCTCCTCTTTCACTCTACACTCCTGTAAAAATTTTATCGAGGTAGAGATTCCTCAAAAGAAATTTGTGGAGATCGAATGTTAGGATCACACAACTCAAATACTCGATCTAGATGAATAACATGAAGAACAAAAGAGAGATGATGCTAGAAGAAATATACGTAGTAACATTAGGATGGAAAACTCCACAGGAGTGTATATACTGATGATTTTAAGTAGTTGTCATTAAAATAATCCATTTTTAAAAATTACATACTTAAATTAAGTAACTATTAAGCTTAATTCTGAAGTAAATTTAACTTATATAAACATTAAGCTACGCAACCTAATATCGGGATTTTTTTCTCATTTTATTTATCTCTATTTTAAAATATTTTTTTTTGAAGAATTTTTTTATTGGATAATTTTATTTTTTAATATAATATTTATTAAAAAAAAGGGTAAAATATCAAAATAAATCAAAAGTATTTTATAAAGAAAAATATCATTTTATTATTTACTTTAAAATTTTTATTTTTAAATTATTTATACAAAGTTGTATGCTTCATTTTATTTTATTTTATTTTTGCCTTTTATTGATTTTCGGTTTTGTAGTAATTACAAGCAAACATGATGGGCAAAAATGTCAATGATCATATAAGGACCAACAATCATAACGGCCCACTATACGTCTTGGGCCTTCGACATTTCAATCGAACAATGATGCAATTCGAGAAAAATGCTTTTACGTACCGATCGACCAGAAGAAAAGGTGGCTCCTCCTGACGAGAGCCCACCGTGGCCGGTGACCTCCATCGACGGACTTTGAGTAACGGGAGAGTTGCAGCGTAACGGAAGGCGAAGAGAAGAAGGAGTAAGCTCGTCGAGATCGGAAATTGCACGTATCTTTTGGTTTTATCAATAGGCGGTTAAGTATGAGCTTCCTCTTTGGCAGCCGGAAAACTCCTGCAGGTCCATTATGTTCTTTTACCTTCTCTAATTGTGCATATTCTGGAGCTTTGTTCTTAATCATATCGTGATTGCTTGTGATGAATTTCTAACTCTGGAGTCTAGTCGTATAAACGTATGTTTGATGTGGATGAAATTTTGCCTTTTACCTTCTCAATTTTGCATTCGTCGGAGCTTTGTTCTTGTGATAGCGTGATTTTTTGTGTGGATTTCTAAGTCTAGAGCTCAGTCCTGTAAACGTCATTTTGATGTGGATGAAATTTCTTTGACGGTAATTTCAGTACATCTAATTTTACTCGTGATTTGTATGATTGTAATTTGTTTTGGTTTTCTGCGCAGAGCTTTTGCGGGAGAACAAGAGGATGCTTGATAAGTCCATAAGAGAAATTGAACGGGAAAGACAAGGCTTACAGTCTCAGGAAAAGAAGTTGATTGTCGAGATAAAGAAAAATGCTAAACAAGGACAGATGGTGAGTTAAACAATTTAGAACTTGTTCTTTGACATCGACACATTTCAGTGACGGGGTTTCTATAGCTCTACGGGATGGAAGTGTGCTTCTACTTCTTTTCTTTTGTTTCTTTAGAAAGGGCGATGGATTCTTGGTTGGAACCATCAACTCCGCACAACTTCCTTGATTCCTTTGTTTTTGTTTTTTCCAGGGAGCAGTTAAAATAATGGCCAAAGATCTCATCAGGACACGACATCAGATTGAAAAATTTTATAAACTAAAATCACAGCTACAGGGCGTGGCTTTGAGAATTCAGGTATTCTATGTGCACCTTTCTCCGAAACTTTTGGATTATAGCTACAGGGCGTGGATTTGAAGTTGATGGGACGCAGAGGTATTTATTCTTGATAGATGAGCTCTAAAAGCCTAAAATGAAAGTTTAAGGTTATAACTATCTAGAGCTTATTAAGCTATGCATTTGCTTGGTTCAAATTCTAACTGAGGCTCGCTTATATCTGTGCTAAGAAACGAAACATTTTGCAAACCATACAGTTCTCTTGCCGCATGATTAAAGAACAAACAACAAAATGCTTTAGTATTAGTTTAATTTCACTTGCATCTTCTAATTTTTTTGTACAGTAAAAGGAAGGTTTGAAAAAAATTGGGATTTTGGGGCAAGAGTATTTTCTTGCTTCAAGTTTATATGCAAATTGGAATTTGAAGTAGTTTATTCGAATCACTTTTTAGAATAATGGATTTGATTCCATTAAATCTTATCTGCCTCTTTAGGGTTTGTTTCTAGATTGATTTTTCATAACAAAGTTGGAAAAACTATCTTTTCAGTTCTTTGTGATTTCAGAAACGTGGGAAGGTTGTTTTTAGTTTGTCTGCCTCTTGTTTACTTTTCATGGTTTGTCTAATGTCGCACTGTATCACTGTCCATGAAAATACACTGTATAAACATAATTTTCCATTGTTTATATTTACGAAACAAGTGGATGTATCATTAGAATGTTTTCTATTTGAAGAAAACTGTTCATCACTGTAAGAGAAGCTTTCAGCATTAAACGATTAATTTTGGAAATAGAATTTTTCTTTATAAATTTTGGAAATGAACTCTTACTTTCTTTTTGAGACCATAAAGATATAAAGTTGTTTTATTTAATCAATTGACACGTACAATTTCTGCATTTGTGATTGTTCAAATTTTGCTCCAAATTGTTTGCTTCCTGCAGACGTTGAAATCAACTCAAGCTATGGGAGAAGCCATGAAAGGCGTTACTAAGGCGATGGGCCAAATGAATAGGCAGATGAACTTGCCGGCATTACAGAAGATAATGCAAGAGTTTGAGAGGCAGAATGAAAGGATGGAAATGACATCTGAAGTGATGGCAGACGTTCTTGATGATGCTTTAGAAGGAGATGAAGAAGAGGAGGAGACAGACGAGCTTGTGAATCAGGTGCTCGATGAGATTGGAATTGATATCAACTCAGAGGTAAATGTGCTTGCACACGTACAGATTTTTTTCATAATGCTTCATATCTTGTCATGGGAAAAGGTAACTTAAACACAATCGTGATTGTTTTTTGTTCTCTCTCACATGCAGCTTGTGAATGCACCCTCAGCTTCTGTGTCAGTTTCAACTGCTAATAATAGGGTTGCCCAAGCAGAAGCCGAAGATACTGGTATTGACAGTGATTTACAGGCTAGGCTGGACAACTTGAGAAAAATGTAGGTTTCAATTATGCGAAATTAATAACTCTCAGATAATAGACATAATAAATCATGTATTGTTTATAGTTGAACTCTATGTATTTGAATACTACATTGACAAGTTTGATCTCTTGTTTGGAGAAGAGAATGAATTTAGCACTTGGGATTAGGTAATTCTCTCATTACAAATTTAAGCCTTCAAGGAAGACAAAGGTTTGGATTGATAGTATAGATTTGCATGAGATTAACCATTCCACTTGAAGCTTTCTGAGTGCATATCGAGATTTTCTTATTTCGATATGCAGTTGAATTATTAAACCATGTTTTCTGGCCACGCCTTGCTCCTAATTACATGAGGAGAAAGCTCAATCTGGAGACTGTTAATGTCTACTACCTGAGAAATCACCGCCTCTGCAGTCCGACAAGCTACATGGTGGACTGGAGTCCGACAGAGTGGGCACTCTGAATGTGAAGAGAGCCATACGTCGATGCACGAAGCATGAAAGACATGGTTGCAGCTGGGAAGCTGCCGTATGCATTCCCCATCTTCAAAAGGTGACAAGCACAAAACACACTCACTTTCAGTATTAGTTTCTTCATTCTCATTTTCTTTCTTGTACGTGACAGTTGGGATCTGCATGATATGTGATACTTCATTCTTAATATTCTCAACCGACTCGGTCGTCCCGGGTGAATGGCAGCAGCAATTGAACCATCCTAGTATTGTGAGACGGAAGAATGTGAGGGATATAATCAGTGAGCAAATAATGGCAATGCCGGAGCAAATGAAGAGGACGGACATGGTGAATTCAGATTAGGAGCTCTCAAGTGTCGTGCTGAACAATGGAAATCAGATAAAAGATGCTGCAGCTGTAACGAACAATGAACGGCAAATCTTATGGACGTATTAACAATTTTGGCAATTGTTCCAGGTACGAATCTTCATAAAACGACATAAAAATGTGAGTCATCTTTTTTGTTTTCTTATTTTTCTCCTGACATAGTTCATCAACTTTTGTGGGTTCCGAACTGCTGAACTTGAAATATGTGCTTTGTCCGCGTCAACCCTCATTGTCCATTCCGATTACGCTCATAATGTGGCTGCAGGCATGCGTTGAAGTTGAGGTAACTAATTTCTTTAAGCAATTATTATATAGTATAGGTTCACTTCATATTGTCTTGATCATTTTGAATAAAACCAATTACAGATGTTAAATTTATATATTTTTAAAGAAAGGAAAGTTTTTAATTATTCCTTTTTTTTTTTTTATTAATTTAGTAGAAATCTGGAGTTTTTTTCTTAGATTTTTTTCATTGTCTGCCAATTGTAAGTTTGTAAACAATTTGGGAGTTAAAACCGTAGGAACCACAAAAAAAAACTACTGCAAAGCTCATGAAACTCCTATAATTTGCTACCAATGACATAATAGATGAATACGACTCGACTCTCTATATGATATTGTCCACTTTGAGCATAAGCTCTCATGGCTTTGCTTTGGGCTTCCCCAAAAGGCCTCATACCAATAGAGAGAGTATTCCTTGATTATAAACCATTATCATTCCCTAAATTAGCCGATGTGGGACTTTCATCCAACACCTCCCCTCGAACAAAGTACGCCTCCCCTTAATCGAGGCTCAACTCTTTTTTCTTTTGGAGTCTTCGTCATTTTTTACTACGCCTTCGAGGAGCCTCGTCTCCCTTTTCTTTTGGAGTCCTTTGTTCAACAGTTGAGGATTCTATTGACATGGCTAAGTTTAGGGCATGACTCTGATACTATGTTAGACGAACACGACTCTCCACAATGGTATGATATTGTCCACTTTGAGCATAAGCTCTCATGGCTTTGCTTTGGGCTTCTCCAAAAAGCCTCGTACCAATAGAGAAAGTATTCCTTGATTATAAACCCATTATCATTCCCTAAATTAGCCGATGTGGGACTTTCATCCAACACCTCCCCTCGCACAAAGTACGCCTCCCCTTAATTGAGGCTCGACTCCTTTTTCTTCTGGAGTCCTTTGTTCGACATTTGAGGATTCTATTGACATGGCTAAATTTAGGGCATGACTCTAATACCATGTTAGACGAACACGACTCTCTACAATAGTATGATATTGTCCACTTTGAGCATAAGCTCTCATGGCTTTGCTTTGGGCTTCCCCAAAAGGCTTCAAACCAATGGAATGAGTATTCCTTGATTATAAACCTATGATCATTCCCTAAATTAACCGACGTGGGACTTTCTTCCAACACAACGAACTTTTTTTGTTACAGCATTCATATCAGTAATGCTTTTTATTTCTCAATTTCTATTTCAAGGGGGGGAAAATAAGATGGGCTGTTATTTACAATGTCACAAGCACACTGCTGAACTCATCTCTCATGCATACTTCTCCCACTAACTCCTGCACCCAACATCCCCTGGCTGTGATTTGGAGGAGGAATTTGAGCATGTATCTCATCAAGCTCCCTCACCCGTGACAAGATCGATGAAGGAATCGATATCGATGGATGTTTCCAAGAACTTATCTGCATTGATTATCCAAAAATGAAGAACAACGGATTAATCATAGTGAGAACATAATCAAAGAACATAACCTTTGGATATCAAATGCCTACCCCTTCATCAATAGGTAGACGTGAGGCTAGCTTTAAGCAGGTTTCTCCATTTATCCTACAAAAGATATTTTGGGATGAAGTAAATAAAAAAGTGTCCAAAACGAACCTGAACAGAGAGCTCAAGAGTTAAAGCCACCAGTAATCTTTCCCGTTCAAGATTCAAACCTCCTCTCCTACAATTGTGATGTTCTAAACCAAATTTTTTAATATCAAAATCATTAAGCATGATTCGCAAAAGTTACAGCCTCCTTGTGGACAGTTTGTGAGGAAATTCACCTTGAGATCAACTGATGTACGGTATGGGTATGATAAAAAAGATGGTCTCGGACCACCTTTCGGCTCCATATTTCGACATTGATAAGGCTAACTCTAATCCTCAGCCCTACAATCCAAACTTTTGTGGATTCAAGGACTCTTGAATTAAAGAAATTAACACCTCTTTATACAAAATTCGGATCAACTAAGAGAAAATGCTAGAATTAGATTACCTCTTAAGATCGAAGATCTATATGCAAGATTTGGAACCTTGTTCTAAATTGAGTCACTCTACAATCGAACTTCATTAAGGCTTGATTGAATGACTCAGATGCAATCTACCACAAAAATTGCATGAAATTTAGAAATGGTAGAGATGATGCTCGGATTTCAGGGAGAAAGTCTCAACTTGATCTAATCCCGATTCCATCTCCACAAAACATGTAGTCAATTTGACAATTAACTTTCACCCTTTGGTCCATTACAAGAATTATGAAGTTAAAAATAATAAATAAAGTTTTATAACAACTCAGTAGATGATTCTTGCAACTTCATCCACTACTTCAATCGTGCAAATATTCACTCCTGAAGTTCCAAATAGTTCTTCCTCAATCAAATCAGCTTATAACACTTGAAAGTAAAGCATGTCCTTTGATGTCTTGGAACATTTGAAACTTCGTGATCCTTATCAGACATGTCCTTTGATGATCTCAACTAGAGTCCAAGCACGATAATGTTTCCCCTCATCCCTTCTTTTGATGTCTAAGCCACCGTGTTATCATCCGACGCACACCCAAAAGTTGTTTGCTTCATCGCCAAAGTCTTCTCTGCCTCATCTGCATCCATAACTAAAGGATTCTGATTTTTGTTCGGAAGGGTAGACTAAGAAGAAAAATAGAAATTTGAAATCTCGTAGGCATTCAAAGAATTGTAAGTTTCTTTCGAGGGGACTATAGATACCCACAAATTAGCACGTAAAAGGCAGATTTTGAATGAATGAAATTGAAACTTTTAACATTAGAAATTTAAGCATTATCTTTGTCATTTCTAAGTTCTAAGTAATTCTTTGGTAAATTGTATCCGAGTCATTCAATCAAAACTTTGATCAAGTTTGGTTGTGGAGTCACTCAATTTAGAACAAAGTTCCAAATCTTGTTTCTGAATCTTTGATCTTAAAAGTTCCAAATCTCTTGGTGATCTGATAAGGAGGTGTTAATTTTTGTTCCAACTCTTGCTCCTAAATCTTTAATCTTAAAAGTTCCAAATCTCCTGGTGATTCGATAAGGAGGTGTTAATTTCTTTGATTTTAGGGTTCTTATTTTAATAAAAGTTTGGACCGGTAAACTGATCCTTGAACTGAGGATCAAGGTTGCCTTATAAACAAACAAACAGCCCTCCAGGTTTTGAGATTTGTTCCTCCTTAATTTTGAAGGATGTGGCTGGAATGTCGTTCCTTAATTTTGAAAGATGTGGCTGGAATGTCGCATGAATAGGTAAATCCCATGGCAATTCTCCTCTTAAGCCACATTTTGTCTTCAACAGTAGTATGTCTCCCAAAAGTTGCTTTGAAACATTTACGTTCTCTAATTGACAGATTATCCAGGCATCTGTCCCCAATCAATAAAGATTATCTGGATGCTTTAAACAATCCCCCAAACTCCTATGTTCATTCCCATGATTCTCATTTAGACTTGGAGAAATTTAGTGAGCAGTTTCTTGCTTCTCAACAATAGCAGACAATCTTCCATGCTCATCAGGACCTTTCCTGTCTCCATTCACCAAGGATGGTTTTTGTTCGCACGTGCTTATCATTTTATCATTCTTCGCAGGCTTTTAGTGTTCCTTACTGTAAATGTCAATTTTGGGCCCGTCATTATGTCCAAGGCCCAATACGTGAGAAGCCCAAAATTATGTCCGTACAGGCCAAACTTATACAACTAAATGGCATCATCGTTAAGATTACCATTAGAACACTAGGGGCTCTGACATAAAGTTAAGTACCACGGCCTCTTTGAATATTTTGTAACAGAAATATCCCAAAATCAAAACTCAAAACAGAAGAAAAATGACATCAAAACTTAGAATTCCATATTCTGAAAGAAATGATATTATGATAGCAACACTAGACAACTTGCTCCCCCCTCATGTCTGCTGGCTCTTAAGCTGCTGCTTCAACTTCAATCTCAGCCGTCGGAATCACAGCCACAGGCCTAATGAAATCCTCTTCCTCCTTGGGAGTATGGATAGTAACCAAATCGGGAAGCGGTGTCGGTGGACCTTGCTTGCCCTTTGGATCCCAATCAAGCATGATCTTGACCTTGATACCCAGAACACCCTGTAAATTAAAGAAACAGAGGCATCAATTAAAGAACAAATCCACCCACATATATGATTCATGAAAAGATAATGAATGCCGTCTTGAGATGAATACTGAACTGACCTGTCTAAGGAGAACGTGTCTCACGGCAGAGTCGATGTACTCTTTCACTGGCTGTCCAGACGAAATCATGTATCCATCCTTGAATTTCATGGATTTTGCACGCTGGGCCCTCAGCTTACCACTTACAATAACCTGCATGATTCAGATTACTAATTAATAAAGATGTGTAATACAAACCCACCAAACCATCAAGAACAAATTCTATAAAGATGAAGTTAGGACTGACCTCACATCCTTTAGCTCCACTCTCCATGACAAATCTAAGGACACCATAGCAAGCCCTGGAAAAATGAAAAAGTAATGCTGAATAGGAGTGATTGCCAAAATATGGAGTTAAACGTGTAAAGACGACATAGTTCCAAACCAAACAATCAGTATCCAGGAAAATTTTCATCATTATGATATTGCACGAACCTAAGACTAAAAGTTTCCAAAAACATCCATAATTTCTATTATACCTTCTCACAGCAAGGCCTCCGAGAAGCTTGTAGCGGAGAGACTCAGCTTGAGCAATGGCACAGAGTCCTCTGTTGTTGACCTTCTCGGCATATAGCTCAACACTGTTTTCGGGAAACTTGAAACGCTTCTGAACAACAGATGTCAATTCTCTGATTCTCCTACCTTTCTCACCTATAGCCACACAATTGAATACATAGTCAGACACCAGATCCAAAAGCAACGACTGAAAACACCAAAATTAAACTACTCTAACATGTTTGATATATCTAAACTCCCAACTCCTGTGTAAGGAAAATGAAACAGCTATTGACCTAAGAACTTAAATCCACTTCAATGTATCCATATCCTCCAATGACATTAACCATCAAAACTCGAGTAAGGCATACAGCGCCAATAACCTCTACAGAAGAAAAATTCAACTATGTCGACTATCCAGCACCAACAACAGAACATAACTTTACATTGTACTAAAACGTAGAGAGCCATCCAACCCAATTAGAGGCCGTAACCAATTACAAAGCGGTAACACTTCAACACAACTCCTTACGCATGTCTAAAATTCTAAATTCAACTTCGCAAGAATTACATGAGATTCCAATTAGAGATGAATACACAGTTCATAATTTTGAAGCAAAATTGGAAGTTATAGACGGAAGCACAACCAATAATGGTTAAAAACACTCGTAGCAGTAGCAGCTTGATATGAAACAAAAACAGATTCCAAACTTCCCAAACCTATGCCGATGATCCGCAGGTAAAAAATATCAATACTAGAAGAGAAAATGAAAAGACACTCGTAGCGGTAGCTTGATCTGAAACAAAAACAGATTCCAATCTTCCTAAACCTATTCCGATGATTCAAATAACAAAAATATCAATACTAGAAGAGAAAATTTCTTACCAAGAACATTCTGTGTACGAGTAGCCCTAATGATAATCTCAGTCCGCATTGGTGTAACCCTAACCTCCACTCCGGAGTATCCATCCTCTGCAAGCTCTCTGGTAAGAACTTCATTTAGCTCCGCGAAGAACACTCCATCAGCCACAAACTGCACCGAATTGAATAAAGTAAATCTTAACCAAACCAAAATGTGCAGAATAATTAGTGTCTCATGGAGAACATAAGATGAAGAAACGAATTCAATACCTACCTTTCGCTTTTTGCTCATCTGAGTAGCCATGTTTGGTTGCTGGTGATGTCGCCGTTCACCGCTACTCTGCGTGTACTTCTAGGTTGAAGATGAATAAAACCCTAGGAAACGCTGAGACCCTGAAAGAGGAAAATATCCTCAAATTAAAGGCTTTAACATCTAAAGATTGGGCCTCCAGTTTCCTTATAGGCCCAACAAAAGTTAATGGGCTGCATGAAAGATAATCCAATTAAATTTTCTCAATAATAAAAACATTTCTAAACATAATAATATTGATCCAAATATATAAATTCTAAAAATATTATCTTAATGAAAATATTATTATATTTATTTTCCCATATATGGGTGTTTGTTGTTCTCATCAACCGTGGCTATATATCTCTTTTTCTCATGAATCTCTTAAATTAAAAAATAAAATAAAATTTCTCTGTCAATTCTAAATCTGAAATTGATGTGGGTCATTTTTTCTTTTCGATTTCTAAATAATTCCATTACGGTAGTGCTTGATTTCTAAATAATTCCATTACGGTAGTACCGTGTAATTTCATGATTTTGCCACCGTTGTAACCTACCGTGTTGTGTGTTGTGTGTTGTGTTTGTGTAATTATTTGGTCTTTTTTATCTAAACTGGTTGTAGTAGTTATGAACATGTTACCGTGTTGTGTGTTGTGTTTGTGTAATTATTTGGTCTTTTTTACCTAAACTGGTTGTAGTTGTTATGAACATGTTACCGTGTTGTGTATTGTGTTTGTATAATTATTTAGTCTTTTTTACCTAAACTGGTTGTAGTTGTTATTGCATGCATGTTCGTGATATTTGCAAATCTATGAAAAAAAAAACATATGGATATATATATTTTTTGTCTAAAAAAATTAATTTTTTTTTAGATTCCAATTAAAAATATATGTATATAAAATGGAATAAAACAACTATTTAGTTGAATCCATCTCGAAGTATTTTGGGGTCATGTTGACATTGACATTGACCACGTGGAATATTAAGTAATTTGGAATAAGATAAGTTGTTCATTGAGCAAAATAAAATTTTAAAATTTAAGTACTTTAACCGAACTAAATCCAAACCTCATATTAAATGTTGTTAATGAATTCAAATTATAACCTAATATTTATTCAAATATCGTTCCTTGTTCGATCTTAAATCTATAGGAAGCTATGTTAGTTCTTTATTGAATAGGTTCAAACTTACCATTCATAACTCTACCGGCTATGGGTAACATGATAGTCATATGAGTAGCAAGTAAGACATATTCAAAACACATCAATATGTAACAGACGAGCTAGAGGGAGGAAAAAACATGGTTGGTAGTTATTTAAACACGTCAATAATGGAGGTTCGAATTTTATAGGTATGGGTCGAGGCAAAGTTGCTTGTTAAATCCATCTCATATAATATATGAGATTTCATCGTAATTTTGAGAATAAAACCGTTATCAATCGTCCATTAGTGTTGTCGCATACTTATTGGAGATACAAGCACGAGGTGATTAGAAATCTGTCTAAGAAATGTTGGAGAAAACGTGAGAGTCGATGTATGACTCCCTTTTTGCAAGTCTTATCATCGTAAAACTATAGATTTTCGACAAAAAAAAAAAACTCACATTACAGTTGTGTTTGTAAACCTATTTTGTGTCGTTTTGTCAATCGCACATCATCCAACGTGACACGTTGTAGCAGAGCAATTGTCGTGTTGCTCGAGAAGAAAAATAAAAGGAAAGAGAAGGATATACAACCCCCGATACTTGAAGAAGAAAGATGTACGTGCCTCAGTTGAATTAAATAACTTAATAAAGATTAAAAGTGATATTTAACTATAAATTAATCATATCATTATCATAATTACTTAGAAGTTATGGCGAAAGAAAAAACTCGAATCCGAGGTTAATTAGAAAACTATTTAATTCAATGATCAGATACGGGAGTACTCACAGGAATCAATCGTACGCTCCAATCGTACGTACAGGAGCAAGCCACGTGTGTATACTGAACCCATTTGCACAAAATGACCCACCGTAAAGCGGTCCATCAGATGACGTGTACAAATCCTACTGATCGTTCTTCCTCCGCTCTCTCTTCCCCCTTCCTCTTTTCTTCTCCCCTTCGCATTCATTTCTTTCTCTGCAAATTTTGATGCAATTTCTGCCATGATTTAGTTTCTTGATCTTTGCTTATCTTTGAATTTCAATGGCGGATAGTACTTCGTCTCCTAGACCAGTTCAAACGAACCCGATGGACCCTTCGCCACCGCCGCCGCAGCATCAACCGCAAGTTCAACCTTCAACCACCGCTGTTCCTCAAAATTCATCGAATCCGTCAAATTCCTCTGTAAATCCTCCCATTCCATCGCCTTCTGCGCTTGTTCAATCACCTTCGATTGACCACTTACATCCGCTATCTCAAATCTCTTCTCCTCCTCTTTCGCACATCTCTCTCCCGCAAAATCAACAGCAACAGCAACAGCTTAGCCCTGCGGTTGGATTGGACTACCAGCAGAAGCCTCTACAGCAGCAGCAGCAGCAACAACAGCAGCAACAACAGCAGCAACAACAGCAGCAACAACAACAGCAACATTCGCAGCAATTGGTGCAACAACCTCAGAATGCGAGTGCGATGACGAATTTCCAAATCCAGCAGGCTTTACAGCGGTCACCTTCGATGTCTCGGTTGAACCAAATGCAACCGCAGCAGCAGCAGCAGCAGCAGTTTGGGATGATGAGACAGCAATCGGCGCTTTACAGTCAGATGAATTTTGGTGCGTCTTCTACAAACCAGCAGCAGCAACAGCCTAACCAACAACAGCAAATAGGAACTGGGAATCTGTCGCGGTCTGCATTAATTGGTCAGGGTAGCCATTTGCCCATGTTGTCTGGGGCGGCTGCTGCTGCTCAGTATAACTTGCAGTCACAATTACTTGCTTCGGTATGCACTGAATTCTTGGTACTCGTTGGTCTTAAATTGGTATTGATGCTACTTTGACATTGTTATTTGAAGATCTTTCTAGGCATGGCGTTGGCATTTTGGTGATGGGTCAGCGTCTATAGTTGCCTTTTATTGTTCAATTACAATTCTAAATTCTTACTTTATTGACGTTAGAAATCAAGTTAAATATATTTTGCTTCTGATTTTCACTGAAACCGAACATTTTGTATAGTCGAAGCAGAAAGCTGGTTTAGTCCAGGGGGCGCAATTTCAGTCGGGTAACTCTCACGGGCAAGCTTTACAAGGAATCCAAGCAATGGGGATGATGGGTTCAATGAATTTGACCTCGCAGTTAAGAGCCAATGGCCTTGCGTCGTCATATGCCCAACAGAGAATAAACCAAGGCCAAATAAGGCAGCAATTATCACAACAAAGCTCACTCACGTCTCCACAGGTTTCATGACAGCACATCTTTGCTCCCGTGCCCATGTTCTTTATTACAATAATGGGTTTGCGCTTTTAATTCTATATACGTATTGTTAGATTCTATATGGGCTGATAGGCCAAATTTGAACCGTGGCAGATTAATGCTTTGTTTGGTTACTTTGGTGATTGCTTGGGTATTATTTATGCAATTAATCAAGGATGTTAGTTTATTGACTATAATAGAAGTGTAGTACTCCGGCTTTTATCTGACACAACTTATTTTGTATGCTAAACATTCATTCATTACAAGCTAGACATTCATTGCACTACAAAAAATGGCCATAGGGCATACTAATATGTTTATTAGTACACGTCTCTAATTTCATTTGGTGCCCATTAACACTCTTTTTTCATTTTGGTAGATGGTATAACTCTTATTGTCTTCATCATTACTTATATGTCCGTCATATTCTCTAACTTAATCTGTATATCAGCAACTGCAGTATCACCTTATTACTTTAATGGATAGTTTTTTGGCAATTTGTTTTGCTGATCTTACTATTCAATCTTGATATTTTGTTTTGTGTGTAGAAACTTGTAACTGTAAAATTGCGTGCATGATTGTGACACCAAGACAATTTTTATAAACTGCAGGTTCAGAACTTACCGAGAATGTCAAATCTAGCATTTATGAATCAACAATTGACTAATTTGGCTCAGAATGGGCAGTCAAACATGATTCAGAACTCTTTGCAACAGCAACAGTGGTTGAAGCAAATTCCATCAATGTCTACCCCTGGCTCACCCTCATATCGTCTTCAACAGAGGCAACAAGTTCTGCTACAGCAGCAATTGGCCTCATCTAATCAATTGCATCAAAACCCCATGTCCTTGAACTCTCAACAATTTCCTCAGCTTGTACAGCAACAGCCGTCCATGGGACATCAACAGCAACAGCAGCAACCACAGGCACAACAACAGCAACCACAACAACAGCAGCTACAACAACAGCAGCTACAACAGCAGACCCTTCATCAACAACAGCAGCTACTTCAACAACCATCACCTCAGAATTCTCTGCAACCAGTATTGCATCAGCATCAACATCAGCAGCATTCTCCTAGGATAGCTGGACTTGTGGGCCAGAAATCTCTCAGTTTGACTGGATCACATCCAGATGCTACAGCGTCTGGCACTAGTACACCTGGGGGAAGTTCAAGCCAAGGGACAGAAGCTGCCACTCAAGTCCTTGGAAAGAGAAAGATACAAGATCTGGTTTCACAGGTTCTGCCTTAACTTCCCACATATCTTATCTACTCTACCTTTGTAACGCACTTCTGTGTTTCTTATTTTGTTCTCGCTTTAGTTGAAATTTGAATGTCTGCAGGTAGATCCGCATGGAAAGCTGGAACCTGAAGTTGAAGATCTTCTCTTGGAGATTGCCGATGATTTTATTGACTCGGTGAGACCTCCTAGTACTGTTACCATTTCCCTATACTTCTTTGTACCTTTCCACCCAATTTCTTACACTTACTATAATAAGTGTGAAGCACTATGTTCGATTATATCAAAACATTTACAATAGGAAGTCATTTGAAAGAAGAAAAATTACTGCATACTGTCATAGAGGATAATGTTGGAGTATTTTCGTAAAATAGTATGCTATTCTATGACACATTATTAATCACCAGAAGACTGACATTATGAAGCAAATTTTTTTTTATGACAACACAAAAGGTCTTATTAAACAGATGGCCACAAGTTAAACCTAAAATCGACCCCCAAAGTTCCTCATCAGATGTCTCAAACCCTCTAAAGTTCCTCTCAAGCCAAATGCTCCACAATAAGACAAAAAAAAAAAAAAAAAAAAAAGACTGCTACATAACTCTTCCTTTGTCCCAAAAGGAGGGTTCAAGAACACCTCTTCAATCATAGAACAAAATCCTCTGTTACGACCCATAACAGCCCCAAAAGTCAAGAACGAGAGCTCCTCCTCAATCATGTGATTATATTTTTATAAGCCGTGGCTTGTTATGTTTTGTAATGATGATAAATTGCTATGCCTCTTCTCCTGATTAACTTTTTAGGGCCCTATTTCAGGGATTTTTTTCTTTTCAATAGTGTGATCGCCCATGGGTGCATAGAGTGGTGTATACCTTCTTTTGGACTGATCGGTCTATTTCTCTGTCATTTATCAGTTTAGTAGAAGTATACTACTACACTCCCTTGTTCTTATTATTCTCCCTTCTTTCTTGCCAACAAAAACCTGTGAACCAGCTCTCACAAGAACATTAAAAAATTAAATACTTTGCCACTAAGACGCTGATGTGGACACTTTTAGGTCCTTTTAAAGTCTACATGTTCTTATTGAAAGCTATTTTCTCATTGCCCCATACCATAACATGTTCATGTTACAAACAAATCAAGTTAACTGGCGTCAGGGTCCTTTTGGTGGGGACGATTTTCAGAGTAGTGTGGATTAATTATTATGTTTCTTCTATTGCAATATTATTTATATAGCAGTACCTAATAATTCATGTTAATTTCATGGCTCGTTCATCAGCTATGATCATTTCAGTATGATTCGATGGTCTATTATGTAAAAACTAAGTTTTTTTCCCTTTCTTTTTTTGTTGCTATACAGGTTACTACCTTTTCATGCAATTTGGCTAAACATCGAAAGTCCTCAACTTTAGAATCCAAAGATCTCTTGCTACACTTAGGTGTGTACTACCTTGTCTTTTCTCTACTTGATTTATTAACTGGCATGCATCAGCAGCATATGCCTCCCTAAAGAGAGTGGGGGTGGGATATGGTGAGGCTCCGTTAATTTAATTGTTATGAACAGTTCAAGTTTTCATCATTTGTGATAATTCAACCTAGAGGGCACTAGGTTACAAGTTTCTTTATTCATCATGTTTGGTAGTAATGGTATTGATCTTATAGTATTAGACAAATCTATACTAACCATAAATTCTGGATGATGTGCAGAGAAGAATTGGCAGTTGAACATTCCTGGATATTCAAGTGACGAGCGGAAGAACCAGAACAAAAGTGTAAGAAAATTATCATAATCTCTCAAAACAAGCATTTTATTAAATTTAGGCCTCATTTGATGATGATTTGATTTTTGAAAATTAAGCTTATAAATACTACTTTTACTTATAAATTTCTTTTGTTTGTTATCCACTCTCTACCAATATTTTCAAAAACAGTAAAATTGTGAAAACATAAAAAAGTACTTTTTAAAAACTTATTTTTGTTTTTGGAATTTAACTAAAAACTTAAATGTTTGTTTAAGAAATGTGAAAACCACAACAGAGAATTTTGGAGGAAACAAGCGTCAAAAACAGAATTAAAAATGAAATCATTATCAAACGAGGCCTTTAACTTTCTAAAATCCGTTTTTGTTTAACCCTATTGAGTTTTAATATTGTAGTTATCATCAAGTGACGTCCACAAGAAACGTCTGGACATGGTAAGTTGGACTCATCTGTTCAAGTGTTTGGTCCATTCCTTCTTTTATCATTTGTCTCAAATGTTCTCTTCTGGGGATTTCATCAGATACGCATATTGAAGGAAGCTTCCCGTGTCGAAACAAACATGAACACCCCTAAAGAGATGGTCCGACAAGGGGTTGGAATCTCCATCGGTACCAACACTCTAACAAGGCCTTCACCAAGTTCAGAACAACTATTGTCACAGACAGCCGGTTCACAGCTGCTGCAGCAAATGACGAGGTTTTAATGTCTCAACTATGTTTGAAAAACTAATGCTTGTAAATCTCGACTACTTGGTGAACAACCCTGGTTACCAGTTCAGGGATACAAAAATAAAATGAGATTTAGAGAATGCCATTTAAGAGGGGCCTGAACTGGACTTCTGTGTGGAGTGGAGTAGTGTGTGATGGTTCTTAGTGATACAACTTATGAAATCAATTTTTTTAGGCTGTATAATATGAAGATGCATAATCTGGAACACGGGCGTAATGTTAATTGTACAAAATATTTGGCAGTCATATTAGTATAGGCCTTAAGTTATTGTTGTGTTTTGCCATGGAGGACATCTTTAGTTTATATTGATTCTCTTCACAATCTCAAACCGTCTGAAGTTTGTTGAGGATCATAGCAAAACTATTACAAATGGAATAGAAGATATGATTACAAATGTTTTGATTCCCTTTTAACTGTTTTGATTTCAAGTATTACAGATGTTAACAGTTCAATTTCCAGATGAGGAAAAGGGCCAACTTGTAAGGTACACAAAATTTCTTCAATGGTGAATTATGCAGATGACTTGAACTTCATGGCAGGGCTTTCTTCTATGCCACAAAGCCATAAGCCATTCATGGTGGGCTTGTGATACAGAAAGCCTTGATGGAACCTCTTCATCTTGGTCCTTGGCCTTCTAAAAGTTGCAGATTTTTCACTTCCCATGTGCATTTAGTTCACTCCACTTCTATCACATATCCTTGAGTTATCAGGTGCTGCACTCTTCATTTGAAATGGGAATCGTGGAAAGAAGTTAGTTTCTTTCAAACTTGGTTCGGATAGGGGAAATTAGTATTTAGAGATGTTTTCGTTATTCTCAATAATATGGCTCGGTAACAAATTGTTGCTTCCAAAGCACCCCGTTCATTACGCTTGCAACAATCCAATTAGTTCTCTAGGTGAAAAATATTAACCAACACTTTTGATATTATTTGACGTATAAGAATGTAGATATGTCTATTTTGGATCTCCACCTCTGGATTGAGAAACCTTTTGGATCTTAAAACCCAGGATTGAGAAACCTTTTGGATCTTATTAACCAATGAGTTTGTGTTTGAATTTGAGTCCTTCAGCAACACCATTTTCTTTCTTGATTTCAGCCTTCCTTTCTTTTGGATGCATCAAAGTTTTTTACTTTGGAGAAAGGAAGCCACTAAGTCGATTGAGAGCACAGTTTTTTCAATTCATCATATGAGGTGGAAAGATTTGCAAGTCCACCCCTAGGAAATATTGTCATTTTTTTCAATTCATCATATGAGGTGGAAAGATTTGCAAGTCCACGTTTAGGAAATATTGTCATCTTTAGACTTTTTCTTCGAGCTTTTTTTCAAGGTTTTTGAAACACGTATGCTAGGGAGAAGTTTCTAACGCGTATGCTAGGGAGAGGTTTCCACACCCTTATAAATAATGTTTCATTCTCCTCCCCAATGTTTTTAAAACGCGTATGTTAGGGATTGGTTTCTAGACCCTTTATAAAGAATGTTTCGTTCTCCTCCCCAACCAACGTGGAATTGGTTTCTAAACCCTTATAAAGAATGTTTCGTTTTTTTTCCCAACCAACGTGGGATTGGTTTCTAAACCCTTATAAACAATGTTTCGTTTTCCTCCCCAACCAACGTAGGATTGGTTTCTAAACCCTTATAAACAATGTTTCGTTTTCCTCTCCAACCAACGTGGGATCTCACAATTCAAAACTCTAATATCTGTGTCTTAATCATCCAAACAACTTCTAGTTCTTTAAAACAACAAATCATAAAAGAGGAGAGGAGAGAACAATGATAACAAAGCCAATATTGAAGTTTCTTTTCATCTCATATATCACCAAGTTACAATGTAAAAGAGTATACTATCTGGTATTTACAAGAGATATCACTTCAAATCTGGCTTTAGAAACTCTTAACGAACTCTGTGATCAAAATACCGACTACGTGGATAAATTGTTACAATAGATATGAAAAGACAAACTCCAGATCTGCTGCCTACGGGAATGACTGGCATAGATATGAAATCTCAAACAGTATCAGCAAAAAAGGGCTATCCAGATGAATGAGATGTGTATATGTAGATGTGTCGTGGTTAGAACCTGAACAGATCGTTTGTTTCTCCTCATGAATCGTAAATCCGCACAGAACTACGGATCTGCTGGCGGCAGACGGGGCATTTGGGAGCTGAATCGCGTTCAACTGACATGGCACAACGTTCGCAGCAAACAAAATGACCACATGGAATGAAAGCAGAGCGCTTTCTTCTCATGAGACAGATCACGCACAACTGTCCATCTGGAACGTTTGATGATACCTCGTCCTCTGGATCGGCTGCTTCCTCGTTGTCTGATGCAGTTCCAAAATCACCATAAATCGGAATGTTGTTTGAATCCAGTTGTGACATGGTGGAATCATTCCCTGAATCCTGTAACCGTCTCTGTTGCCTCCATTGTTTCCATCTATTCCAGTTTCTGAAGAAGAGAATGGATGTTGATATTAAGATATCTCGTAAAATCTCGCAAAATATCTCGCAAAATAAAATATCAAACCAAGATATTGAGCACAGTTTCTGAAGAGAATCCTCAACACCAAGATATCTCGCAAAATAAAATAAAAGAAGAAATTAAGAAAGTAAAAAATACCTCACAACAGAATAACCAAGAACGCCAACCGACAGCGAACCAAGTACAACACTACTCCAGAACAGAAATTTTGTTTTGAAGACTAGATCTAAAATCATCTGATCCTTGGTCATTTCACATCTGCAAAGAAGAGTACATCATCATAATTTCCATTATTCCAATGAATATTATCTCGAAGAACAAACAGGAATAATGTTTGTCACTAATTAGATGCTATTCCCAATATTCAACAAAGATGAAATAGCACTACATGTCACACATCAAGCACGGCTTCAGTTTATTACATAAAGCAAAATCAATTGAATCATATTTTTCTTTTAATTTTTCAGTGTTTTATTTATTAAACTTTGGGGGGGTGTGTGGGATAGGAGGGACTAGCAATTAGCTAGCATCACTGACAAGACAATACGTGTTTTGATTAATTTAGGTATAAACCAAAATCTCCACACTTCAACAGGGAACGAGAGAACCTATATATATCCATATATATACATATGTGCGTGTGTGTGCGCGTGTGTGGAGAGGAGAAAGAGATAGCATTGAGACCCATACATCAAATACACAAAAATCCATTTAGCTCCAACAGACAACAAAAGCTTTCTACTCGGAGGCTCGATCCTAAAACCTAGTTAAACTCACATCCAGAGCCCCAAACCCAATCAACGGGGTGGTCCACCACTAGCAGGCAGAACACATTTGTTATCAATATGATATGCATATATGATCTACTTCAAAATGGATAAACTCACAGAAAATGGGGAAAATCCTTGCATGACTTTATCACAGGAACTCCATTTTTAAAACTGCATATGCCAACAGCACTGATTTTTTTTCCTAATGGAAGTATTTTCTCCTCATCAAGCACTCCAACCTTCAAAAGTAGAACATGATAAATAATTTTTTGCTAAAATCCATTAAAAAGAGGTGTTCAACTTCAACAAAGATCGCCGAACTCACAGGGTACTCATGACCAAAAAGTGCTTGAAGGAAGGTATAAGGAGTAGCCGAAACGGGCTGTAGTTGATGATACACAGTTGTGAGAGGCAAAGGATGTCTTGACCCATCCATGTTAACGACAACAAAATCAGAATATGGTGAATGGCCCTCATCAACAAGGACAAAAGGAACCTGTTAAAAATTTCTCAAATTTCAGCATCACATAAGACTTTACAAATTAAAACGGCCACACATCAATCTCATATCATGTAGATTTAGTTTTCATAGACAATAAGTTAGCTACAATAAATTCCACTATGGGTATGTCTTTGAGCCTACTCTGTTTGGAACCATTTTTCAAGAGGCAGCATTACAAACCTACTTGCAAATGCGATGAGAGAAAAAAAAAAAAAAAAAAAAAGACTCAATAGAGAACCACAGGAAAGAACATAACTTTATGGCCCCAAAACTTCAATTTATTCTTTATTCACAGAAAGAATCACAAAGTTCCATATCATTCAGGCCGAAGAGGTATTTAATACAAAGATCTTTTGTTGGCAAGTGTAATGAAAAGAGCGAATCAATCATAGCAATAACAGATATAGGACTAGGCTTTACCGTTCTAAGTGATGTCGACTCTTGCTTTCTAAAGGTTCTTCCAAAAATTGCACGTAAATCAGAAGTCCATCCAAAGAAGCCTTTCCATTCGTTGAATATGCACTACACAATCACATATTACAAAGAAGAAAGCTTTAGTTCATAGAACTGGATATTATCTACACATATCCATCACACTGAATAACCTAAGGGAAGCAAAACAAACACCTGCAGAACAAATGAGGTTCAATAGTTAATACTGGTACAAGAGAAATTTGTTTTCCCCAAGATTAAATTCATAATGAAGTTATGTTGGTTAAGGAGTTCAGGATTTCCCAAATACTTAATCCCCATATCGTATGTTTACACACACAACGCGACGCCAGAAGACCTATGTACATAATCGAACAGCCATTTCACCCGGTGATCCGTCTCTTTCATTGTTCGTCCAGAATAGAATCATATCATAACCATCTCTTGAACCGAGAACCTAGATTAGATACCTTGTAATGTGAAAATCCTAAAAGATACACAAGTTAGTCGATTAATTGGCAATTTTGGTGGAGCTATCAAATTGTTCGAATACTGTCACAACAATCTGCAAGTATAACTACTAACAAGCGGAGGAATATCAATTTTAATCGTGCAATTTTCTAAACTGCATAGCTCAGTTTTCACTTATCCTGCGCGAGAAGAACGGCAGCCCAAAAGAAACAAAATCTTAGAACAGTCGCGCAGAGTCTAACAGAAATATGGAAGGAGTTACCATTTGAGTACGCTGAATAATCACCGCTCTATCTCCGGACTCCTGAGAAATCAATACATTAGGCTGTACGCTCTTCCAATTACCTTCCACAGACGACCTGGCCTCCACGGTGCCACGAACTACAACAAGCTTATGATCGGACTCGGATTGTCCCGAATCTCCATCGGAAATGATATGGCGAAGATCAGAAACACTAACATAAGGAGCTTTACGGAGCTCATCGAGAGCGGAGCAAGAAGCAGTGAGTTTGAGGACGGTACGAACAGCAGCATAAGCTAGGGCTGCGCCCAAAACGGCTCCATCAAACGATAAAGCAAACTGAGAGAGTAAAGAGACGAGGGCTTGCTCCGATGAGGACATGAGTGAATTCCGTGACTCCGCGGCGGTGAAAACAATTACCTCCTTAAATGCGGTGGAGACAGCGACCGGTACAACCGACGAGCAAGAGCAGAAACGCCGCGGCGGCAGTTATGGCGGTGGTTTCAACGCGAATGTCGAGTGATAACGCAGACCAACGCGGGAGAAAACTGTAGGATTGGGAAACTGGTAGCGTAGAGGGCAAATTGTTCCCAACCAATTCTATATATCAAATCAAATTCCGACGCACAAAAATCAAATAATGTCCAATTCCGATAGTTCATCCGTTTACTCTGCTTCCGAATTATAAAAACAATTAGGAACGGAATCAATGTTTCTCTACTAGAAATTTCTTGTAATTAATTATTGTTGCGTTTTAAATAAATAAGAAAAAAATATATATATATCTATATATATATATATATATATTTTTTTTTAATTTTCGTGTTTTTTTTCTAAATTAATAATATATTATATATATAGACTTTATATTTTCTTTTAAAAAAAATTGAATAATATCATTCAACTTTAAAATAAAAATTTAATACTATTTGAAACCTATTACAAATAATAAAATTACTTTTACAAATAATAAAATTATTTGACAGTGTTTTCTATTTTTGAATTTTAAAAGTTTCATTAATACTTAGGTGTTTTTTAAATAAAAAAAATGTAAAGACAATAACAGTTTCAATCCAAAAGTAACTGTGTTATCGTTTCAATTCAAAACTAACTGTAACCATACATACATATACACATATATACATACGTATATATATATATATACATACATGAAGTATTGTGTAGGTTTTTTTAGTTTAAGGATATTACGGAAACTTTAGAAAATTTTAAGGTATAAAGTACAAAATTCAAAGGTAATATTAAGTTAATTTTTTTCTCTCTCAAACTTATGTAACTTGTAGATATTCCAATGTGTTATAGTTAAAGTTTCGTACTTTTTAAAGTATAAAGCATTTATTAGGTTAATTTTACTCTAAATTTTACAACAAAAATTAAATAGGTTAATGTTAAGATTTAGTTTTTATTCTAGACGAAGAATGGGAGCGGGTAAAAATTTCATCCGTTAACTAAACGAGGACTGAAACAAGAACACATTCTCCATCCCTGTCCCCAACCCCGCCCAATCCCCTCCGGGCCTTGCTCGGCTCGGCTCGGCTGCATTTTTATATTATACTATTGTATCACATGAAGCTTATCCAAAACTCTATAGAAGATGCTCAAGTTCACACAGGTTAATTTTGGGCTTAAGAAATTATATTGGGCTAAGCCCAGTATTCCAGAATTACATTGGGTTTAGCCCAGTATTCCAACGGCCCAGCCCAACAGCGTTTATTTAAAAAATTAGGAAAAAAGAAAAGGATTTTAAATTATAGCCGGCTTATTTGCCATCCATTTTCACGCCTGATTCCCTTCGTTTATAGCAGTTCAGTAGCTCCATCACGCCTTGCCGCCGCCTCCTCCTCCTCCACGGCGCTTACTGCTGGCGCCGTCCTCCGCCGCATCTCTTCTTCGCCCATCTTCTCACCCATTTCTGTTCTTAGGTATTCTCTCTATCTTCCTTATTCATCTTACAAGTTTCGATTATTACAATGGATGAACGTCTGTAAGCTCAAACCGATGGAATCGGACACCGGTTTTGCGTAATCGTGAACATTGCTTCGATTGTTCATACTTAAAAACAATCGATTTTGGTGTTGGTTTAGTTAAAATGGAAGCTCAATGTTCTCTCTCTCGGTTTTGCCCAAATCTGTCCATTCCGTTGGTTCGATCTCCTAAACATCCGATCCTTTTGAAGTTTCCTTCCTATTCTTCTCGTTCGTCCTTTGTCCGAACCAATCATTCCACTTCGAGTAGTGTTTGGTTCAAGGAGAATATCGCATGTAGAAAGAACTGTGAAATCGTTGCGAGTGCCAGTCTCGAAGGGGATGTTTCAAGAACTGTGATTAGGAAAAAGAAACTTGCTGTTTTTGTCTCCGGTGGAGGCTCCAACTTTCGTTCAATACACGAGGCGTCTGTAGAAGGATCAATTCATGGAGAAATTGGTGTTGTGGTTACTAACAAAAGTAGTTGTGGTGGTGCAGAATATGCAAGAAGTAAGAACATTCCAGTAATTTTGTTTCCCAAAACAAAAGATGAACCCCATGGCTTATCTGCTTCTGATCTTGTAGCTACCCTTAGAAGTTTTGAGATAGATTTCATTCTTCTTGCTGGATACTTAAAACTTATACCCCTGGAATTGATCCAAGCCTATTCCAAATCTATAATAAACATACACCCATCACTTCTTCCTGCTTTTGGAGGCAAAGGGTATTATGGAATGAAGGTGCACAAGGCAGTGATTGCCTCCGGAGCTCGATTTTCCGGTCCGACGATTCATTTAGTCGATGAGAACTTTGACACTGGAAAGATTCTTGCTCAAAGAGTGGTTCCTGTGCTTGCAAATGATGCAGCAGAGGATCTGGCAGCTAGAGTTCTTAAGGAGGAGCATCGTCTTTATGTCGAGGTAGTAGCAGCGTTATGCGACGATCGGATCGTTTGGAGAGAAGATGGTGTCCCTCTCATTCAAAGCAAAGACAAACCTGGTGAGTTTTACTAGTGAACTGAAAAATGCTTGAAATTTGAGGCTCGGGTGTTTAGTAGTTCAAATGAGATCCATGTTTCTCAGATTCTCTGTAATAATAATATCTGCAAACCAAGAAGTTTGAGCTTCTTCTGCATAAAATAAAGTAGCAGCCTGCCCTGTCTTGGAAGGGTTCATTGAAACAGTTGAGGAATCATTTGACTATGTATAACACAGTTCTTAGTTTTGTGTCATCTGTAAGCTGTACCCAGGTCTGAGCTGATTTTTGAACTCTGTGGGCTTTCATAAGAAAGCTAACTAATTGTTCCCCACATTTGTCTTCAAAGGCATTATCTTGTCATTTAAGAGGTGGGCTTGTTGTCTTCATTTGTTTTCAAATGCATTATCTTCTCTTCTTTTCTCTTCTATCATGTTCTTGTGTTCGTAGTTCGTTCTGTAGATTGTATAATCGTGTTCTTATGTTCTCAATTCGTTCTATAGATTGTACAATCATGTTCTTGTGTTCTTGGTTCTTATAATTGTATTCTTGTGTTTTTAGTTAGGATCTGTCTTATAGATTGTACAATCGTGTTCTTGTGTTCTTAGTTCTTATAATCTTGTTCTTGTGTTCTTAGTTCTTATGATCGTGTTCTTGTATTTTTAGTTCTATTAATCACATTCTTGTGTTCTTAGTTCTTATAATCGTGTTCTTGTGTTCTTAGTTCTTATAATCGTGTTCGTGTTCTTAGTTCTTATAATCACATTCTTGTGTTCATAGTTCTTATAATCGTGTTCTTGTGTTCTTAGTTTTGAGGAGATCGACTCTAGTTTCCATTTGTTTTTTTAAACCGAAAACTTCTTTGTTCGATCCAGATTCTTATCTTTCAACTTCTTATCTTGTATTCAAAAGCATAGAATATACAACTTTTTAATGCTTTTGGGATGGAGTAGCAACTCCCCTTCAAAAGGCAATCGAGGGCTCGTGAGTTTTACTCGTTAAAGACTAATGTTTTAAACGTGTTATTACTCGTACATCAAATTACAAATACTAGTTATCATTTTTGTCGTTGAAAGAACAAAAAACTCATCAAATATCGACCAGAAGAGCGGGGAGAGTCATGAAATGAATAAAGTTTCCTTTGCTAGTGTTAGAGCAAACGGGATTTATAACGAGATTCTTTAAAAAATAACTTCTTGCATTCGTAGATAAGATTCACTTTTATTCCTATTCTATTCTTATGATTTCACATCATTAATTTGTGTAACAACTTGTTTGACCTAAAATAAATCGTAGTATATTCAATTGTTCGTTAAATACGTTGCTAGAAAAAAAAACCACATGTAAAAGATGGAATTAAATTTTAAAAATTAGAAAATAAATTTAAAAAATGACACAAATATTACCGACTAAATCTAATTTAAAATGTACAAATAAAACCAAATAAAATGTAATTACATCGTAAGTATAAAAAAATAAGATTAAATAAAATAATAATAAGTATTCCGTACATCGGAAATCGGGTGGCATTTCTCGGGGCTCCGGATCCGACACACCACGACTTCTATGCGCTTAATTTGGGGGAGAGGAGAGGAGACGAGACGAGAACGAAGAGCGACATCTGGGCTTGGAAGCTGATCTTTGAAGCTTTGAGTGAAACTCAAATTACAAGAATTGTTAGGGCGAGGAATCAAGACGATGAGTCGTGGAAGTGGAGGTGGAGGTGGAGGTGGAGGTGGAGGTGGATATGACAACCAAAACACTAATTTCTCGCCCGAAGCTCGACCTTCTCAACTGGGTACGTTGCTGTTTATCTTCTTTCCGTTCATGATTCCTCCATCGAGTTCCTACTTTTTTTTTCCACTTTCATTCAATTGTTTCTGGATGATTTCTCAGACGATTTTAGGGCATTTAATTTTACGGGTCGAATTTGTTCGTCATTTGATTGTTATTTTGATTTTGATGGTTTCTATTTTGAATTGCTGACTCTTGAAACAAAATCGTAGCATGTAATTTAGAAATTTCGTTTTCTCGCGTCACTTGGATGTTTGAAGTTGGGAGAAACTAGGCTGGAAAAGTGGGAATAGTGTGAAATTTTAAGTTTGAGAAGCCGATTTGTTGTCGTTCTCTGTTTATTTTCAAGCTTCAAGATTGAACTATGGATTTCAAAATCAATTTCGAAAGACATTGAATTCATCTCTAGAGTATGCTGTATCTGAAAGTTGCTGGAATTATCATACCGGAGATGAAATCCTATTCGATCACTGAACTGTTTATTTTGTTCACGTTGTTACTTAAACAATCAAACGATGAGAAAAGAGCAAAACATAAGTACAAAGCATATGAAAGTCTAGGAACTTATAATTGTTATTGCCTTCTTCAAATAATGCTCTACTTCATAATTATCAAACGTGCAATGTAAAACAAGCTGGTTATGTTTGATAGAATATCAGTTTAGCAGATTGCAAGAATGATTGAAATCTCTTGTGCAGGTGACAGGGGCGTTAAGGAGATGTCTGAGGGAGACGAGGACCTGCCAAGGGATGCAAAGATTGTGAAAACACTTCTGAAATCAATGGGAGTTGAAGATTATGAACCCCGAGTTATACACCAGTTTCTTGAGCTGTGGTATCGTTACGTCGTTGACGTATTGACAGATGCGCAAGTATACTCGGAGCATGCTGGCAAGGCTGCTATCGACTGTGATGATGTGAAGCTTGCTATCCAGTCCAAAGTTAATTTCAGCTTCTCTCAACCTCCTCCAAGAGAGGTAAGATTGCTTAATAGTCCCATTGGAAGCTTGAAGTATCTGCATGGGAAAGAAATGTAGTCTCGAATAACGAGATTTAGTGTAACGGCCTAATCCTCTTTGGGCTTTCCCTTTCGGGTTCCCCTCAAGGTTTTTAAAACGCGTCTGCTAGGGAGAGGTTTCCACACCCTTATAAAGAATGTTTCATTCTCCTCCGCAACCGAGGTAGGATCTCACATTTAGATGGGAGTAATACTAGATCATATTCACGGATTTTTGCTATCTTCTCTCCTATTGAAGGAAAAGTGTTTTAACCATGTGTTTCTTTTTTGTTAGGTTCTTCTAGAGTTGGCTAGAAACCGGAATAAAATTCCATTGCCAAGGTCAATTGGCGGGCCTGGTATCGCGCTCCCACCCGATCAAGATACATTGCTCAGTCCCAACTATCAACTGGCAATCCCGAGGAAGCGACAAGTCGAAGCCATGGAGGAAACAGAGGAGGACGAAGGTGTCGACGCAGTTCCATCCCAAGAACCCAGCACAGAAGTACCTCAACAACATACCCCACAGAGAGTATCTTTCCCTTTGTCTAAACGTCCAAAAATAACATAGCTGTTTTTCCTCCTTGTTTCGCTTTCCTCTACTTCCCCAATTAAAAGGGTCTTTGAAATTTCATATAGATTCACTCAAAGTTGGGGGAGGTATTGTTGGATGTTATCAATCTATTGTATAATACTGTGTTTAAGAATGAACTCCAAACAAGAATGCTTCAATTTTGATTATGAACTTTGTTGAATTTCAGTTACTATTGAGTTGTTCTGTACAGAGAGCACTATATATACAGAGTTATTTGATAATCACAAGACGTTTATCATAGACAATCTAAATTATGGTCAGCTCCAGAAAACCAACGGTTGTAGGAGCAACTGGGGATAGACCGGGGTTCGATACCGTGATTCCGCGGTCGTACATTCGCTGGATTTCTTCCCTGCACTCCATCAACGACTTATCGGGTATGGCAGGAGTTAGCTCAACCACATCACCCATCTTTAGCTTGCACTTTGGATCGTTCACTCGCTCGTGGTTAACCCTTAGTCTCAAGTCTTCTTTCATGGGAAAGCCATGGGAGGTCGATCTCGAGCTTCCTCGCCCAATTCTTTTCATTAAATCTGTGATCGTCGAATTTGCAGGGAACTCTTGAACTGACATCTGCAGTAAGTAAAATACTGTTGTTCAATGACATCACTTAACCGAAGTCGATAACGTTCAACTAATATAACATGAAAACGAGTAACAAACCTTGTCATTCTCAATCATTACGATGAATACAGGTCCATCTTGAAAATCACATTGGGTTTTGTACGAATATGGACAGCCTTCAGAATGAGAAGGGAATTTGCAGTGTGGCTTAATGGAATCAGCGTTGCCAACGGAAGATCCATCTTTGCTCATAGCCATACACTGCCACGTGACAACCCATCGAGCCCATTCGACCATCTGAACGACGAACGAAGAGTACTCACTGTCACCCTCCTTATATCTCCAATGAGCTGCAATGCCGAACTCCGCTTGCAAATGCATCTCTTCTGTCCTAATTTGAACTTCAAGGGGCACCATGTCTTCAAACACTACAACCGTGTGTAGAGATCGATACCTTCAAATCATCGAGTCGAGTAAGAAATGGAAAGAACAAATAAATAAAGGATACAGGAGAAGATGTCATTTTGAGCCACAACATACCCATTAAACTTGGGTCGACTAATGTAATCTTTGCATCGTCCAGGCACTTCAGACCATAACTGGTGAACTATTCTTAAAGCTCTCAGGCAGTCTTCTTCGTTTTTTACAATAAGACGTAAGCCGTGAATGTCGTGGATTTCGTTCATGGCCAACTTCTTTCTGTGGATAAGAATGAAAAGTACACACTTTTAATGAGATTATGTAGAGTTCACTTCAGAATTCATAAATATCAGATCATGAATAGAAAAAAGCTAATTAACTTCATTGAACCTATTTAAGATCGGTGGGCTAACTTCATTGAACCTATTTAAGATCAGTGCTCAAGCCCACCGTTAGCAGATATTGTTATTTTTTAACTTTTCCTTAAGGTTTTTAAAACGTGTTTGCTAGGGAGAGGTTTCCACGCCCTAATTGTTCTCCTCTCAAACCAACGTGGGATCTCATGATCCACCTCCTTTGGGGGCCAGCGTCCTCGCTGGCACTCGTTCCCTTCTCCAATCAATGTGGGACTCCTCAATCTACCCGCATTCGGGATCTAGTGTCTTTGCTGGCACACCACCTCATGTCCACCCCCCTTCAAGGCTCGCTGGCACATCGTCCGGTGTCTGGTTTTGATACCCTTCGGTGACCAAGTTTTTTTTAGGAGGAGAACAAAGCATTCCTTATAAGGGTGTGGAAATCTCTCCCTAACAAACGCGTTTTAAAAACCTTGAAATAAAGCTCGAAAGGGAAAGTCCAAAGAGAACAATATCTGCTAGCGGTGTGCTTGGAGCGTTACATGAGGACTAAAGGACTAGAGGTGAAAATTGAAATGGAGAGTGAGAGAACATACCTCAACATTTTTAAGTATATGCTGTATAAGCTCTTATTGCGTCCAGATAAGAGATGGTAAGAAATCCCATCGATCTTCAGAGCTTCATCTAGTTTCTCAATAGCAGAAGTTACTCTTGCTGAATCAAATGACTCCACAAATTTAGAAGACAGTTCTTTATGCTCTTCCGGATGGAGATGCTTAAAGCATAAGTTTTCCAATTGCTCCTTCCAACTCAATATTCCTAAGCGATTAGCCAATGGTACAAATACTTCCAAAGTTTCCTTGGCAAATCTTAGTCGTTTGGTCAATGGCAATGCATCTAGTGTCGTCATATTATGCAGACGATCGGCCAACTTAACGAGAACGGCCCTCGTGTCTGCCATGGCAAGGAACACGGTGTGCAAGCGGTCTGCCTCGACCCTTTTGTTGGCTGTATTGTTCTCGCGTGCAAGCTTGCTCAAATGACTTAGTTGAGACACCTTAAACAATCACAAGGTGAAATTTAGCAGACAAGAAGTTTGAAGTACTGTCACGAATGTAAAGCAAAAATTGACTTTAGTACAGAACTGCGTGAGAAAAGCAAAACTGCAAGGTTTTTAAAATGCGTCGGCTAGGGGAGGTTCCACACTCTTATAAAGAATGCTTCGTTCTCCTCCCCATCCGAGGTGGGATCTCACAATTCACCTCCTTTTAGGGCTCAACGTCCTCGCTGGCACTCGTTCCCTTCTCTAATCAATGTAGGACCCCTAATCCACCCCTAAACTCCCCAACCAATGTGGGATCTCGCAATCCACCCCCTTCGGGGCCCAACATCCTCGCTGACACTCGTTCCCTTCTCCAATCGATGTGGGACCCCCTAATCTCCTTTGGGGCCAGCGTCCTTGTTGGCACACCGCCTCGTGTCCACCCCTCTTTGGGGCTTAGCCTCCTCACTGGCACACCGCTCAATGTCTGGCTCTAATACTACTTGTAACAGCCCAAGCGCACCGCTAGCAGATATTGTCGTCTTTGGACTTTCCCTTTCAGGTTCTCTCAAGGTTTTTAAAACACGGTTCTAAGGGGAGGTTTCCACACCCTTATAAAGAATGCTTCGTTTTCCTCCCGACCGATGTGAGATCTCACACAAAGCATCTAAGATCAATTATAGTACACAATAGACAGAGATTTCACCACATGCTCTAATCAAAGTTAAGTTCACATAACAGACTCCACATGTGGTTACACATCCAGAGCTCATAGGCTCTAAACCCAATCAACATTCATCAACATTCATCGGTGCCTAATCAAATTACATGAGAAAAATTTTACTCACCTCTTCAACTAAATCAGCAACCCCAACTCCAACTGTCCCTAAAATGTAGTCATAACACATGAATGAATCATCGATCGCGTCGTGCAGAAGTCCTGCAGCAACCACCATGGAATTTGCACCGATCATAGCCAGCAGCATCGCTGTTTCCACACAATGTTGTAAGTACGGATCTCCACTGGCTCGCATCTGCAAAGAAAGAACACGAGTTTAATCATCTTCACTAATGCCACGGATCGAAACAGGGGGGATATTCATGAGAATGAACTCATACTTGTCCTCTATGTGCCTTTTCAGCTTCATAAAATGCCTTGATCACGAATTCATCAAGAAAGATCTTATGCCTAATTTGTGCACCAAGAAGCATATCCCTTGCATATGGCTCGGGGGTACATTCCCCAAACCCATCTTCCAAACTGAAAGTCAACTCATCCATGAGCACAGCCGATGAACTCACATCAAGAGCATTTCTGTGAGCATCCACATATGATCCTGAAGCATTCCTCAAGAACCCGTTGAAGAGTCCATTCGATCCAACTCCAATTGAGCTCTGGAAATTCATTTCCCCACTTTTTTCTCTCGAATTCAAAATCGAAATCGGAGGACTTTTCGCCAATGAACCAACTCCACTACTACAGCACGAAACCGGACCCTGGAACACTGACACCGGGCTACAATCCCTTGTCAATGGAGACCCTAAATACTTGCTCGAAGAATATCGAAATGAGCTACTCAATTCCTCCCCTCTATCATGCCATAACGATCCCAATTCCTCTCCACAACCGGAAAGACTCGTCGTTGACGATACATGCCGGACCGGAGAAGCGGAGAAAAGGCGCGAAAGCCCACCGGCCACTGGCTTCTGAGAAGCCATTGCTGTTGACAACGCCGATGAAGATCGAGAACCAGTTTCGAAATCGAAACTCGAATGAGCATTGATCTGACACAGATGTGTAGAGCAAAATCTGCTCGGTGAACCGGCGTATAAAGCAATCGTTGTTACTCCCATGTTCTTGAGCACAGCAAACTACTTGCCGCTCCAACTCAGATCGCAATCGCACAGTAACGATTAACTTCTTCTGATCACGAACCAACTAATTTCCTCGCTAATCCGACTAATTTAGTATCAAACTCAACACAAAAACCAAGAATCGAACAATTTTATACGGCTGAGACGAAAGAAATACACAATAGACTGCAAATTTCCTCAATGACCCACTAATAAACTCAATAAACCCAATCAGTAAACGAAAAACACAGCACTATAATCGAAGAACAATCAACTTTCAGAGAGATTCGAAACTTTTCTCCCTCCGAAAGAAGTGGAAACGGCACCGAACAACAGAAGAAGAGGAAACAAAAATCTGAACGAAAAAAGAAAATCATAAACGATGTAAAAGAAAACTATACAGATTTATACAAAACGAAATGAAAAAATGAAAAAGGAGGAAGAAAATACCCTGGAATTGAACTAAAATTAGAACGAAACTTGAAGAAGTGTCGAAGACGAAGAGGGAATTGGTGAGGAAAAAATGGAAAGGAACAGCGAGAGCTTTCTATTTGCATTACAATACAGCGAAGCCTAAATAAAATGAGAAAATCTGGAAACAGTGAAATTACGAAAATGTCCTCACATCAAAATAACTGCTGTATTCCATATTAGGGGTCTGTTTGGCAACGAATTTAGGTTTGACAACTTACTGCTAAATTTTCTTAATTATTTTAAAGAATTTGTTAAATTATAATTACCTCTTTAATTGGAAATCTAAATTTAAATTTTTGTGGCCATTAATTTAATTTTTATTTAAATATCTAAATACCTATTAATTATAAAATCGAAAAAAAAAATATTAGGGCCAATTACTTTTTTTAACCACTTATTAAATACAAATTTAAATATTTAATGACTAAACTTGCCATTAATTTATTGCCTAAAAAGGACAAAAATTAAAAGATTTATTTAATAACAATTTAATTTTTAGTTTTTAATTATTTTATAATTAAACTTACCAGTATTGTTTTTTTTTTATCTTTAATTTAGCTAGAAATTTGAATATTTACTTAAGAATAATAATAAAAAAAAACAATAAACCAAACATAATTTCCTATTTATTTGATTGATATTAGACTTTAAAATTATTTAATTGATTCATATATTTTCTAAGTATTTTCTAAGTTTTTTAAATTAAAAAATTATTGATGATTTTTTATATATAAAAATAATACCCATATTCGAGCACAGAGATTGGGATTCCAATTCCCACCGGAAAATGTACGTGGCCTTCTTCCCGGCCAAATGAACGCCGGAATTTGGATTCCGACGAGGATGGAATTTAGAAAATATTATTTTATTAAATTAATGCTCATTTATTTCGATATATGCTTCCATGGATTCGAATTCCCAATAATTTCACTTAAATTTTATTTTATTCTTTATATAATTTAAAATAAATATGAAAATTTTCATAATTAAAATATTATTTTTCTTATGTGTCGACAAAATAAGGCAACATATTCAAGAATAAATAAAGGAAAAAAAGTTGGGAATAAATCCAAAATATAATATATTTTTTTTCAAGCTTATCGCAAAGCCTAATTAATATTAAATAAATTATTAGAATTATTGCGTCATTGAGAGAAAACCACTTTTAAATAAAGTGTTTTCCCCAGGATTTTGATACAACGGGCCGGTAGGGCTTAATTTCTAAATTACTTTGAATTTTTTAAAATTTTTAAAATTTTTAAAATTTTATTTTAATGAAAATGTTTTATTTAAAAAATAACTCTAAAATTTCAGTTTCATTAGTATCTTTCGACTCAAAAAATTAAAAAAATATATTAATATTAATACCATATTTAAGAAAATATTCATAAAATTTTAAAAATAGTATAATTAACGAAATTATTTGTCTAAATTTCAGAGATCTTCAAACTTGTTTATTTTTTCTAAAGTGCAAGAGTATTAGCGATAAGGGTATTTTTGTAATTTTGAATTTTGAATTAAAAAAATTAGAGGTATTAATGAATTTTTTAAAATTTGACCATATATTTGAAACCTTTTTGAAAATTAAAGTTAGTTTTTAAATATTTTTTTTAAAATTTAATGGTTTTTTTTAACAAATTATTTTTGGTATTATTGAAACTTAGAAGTTAATATATATTTTTATTAATTTATAATACCTGGGAAAAAATCTAAAAATTAAATATATGTTGGGTGTTATATAATAAATATTATCATAATTTTATATAAATAAAATATTATAAATTATTTTACTAGATAATTTAGGAAAATTAAATAAAAATGCTTGAATCCTATTTGGCGCTCGTTAGTGGATATCGCTTACGTCGGCAAATATTTATCTCTTATTATTATATTTTTATTGTAATTATCGTCATAGTTATTTTAAACGAGTTTGACAATTTCCTCAATTTTAAAAATATTTAATTGGAGACTAAAATTAATTTATAAAATATAATAGATTATTCCAAATTATTTTTAAAATCCTTGATTAGTGACACATTAACAAAAAAAAAAAAAAAAGTCAACTAAAAAATTAAATTATGTTTACTTTTGTGTTGGAAATTGATGATAGATAATTTAAGGTTTGGTTTAATAATTATTTTGCTTATTTATTTTTTAAATTATTAAAAAAAAAAACAAATATATGGAGACAACCTTTACTAATTTGTACTCATTTTTTAAATTATTGAAAAATGGTTATTTTAAAATTAATTTGAAAAGATATAAAAAGGGTAGTATTGGAATTTCGAGGTAAATCGATCCGGATTTTAATTGTCAAATAAAAAGAAAATTTGGACTTTTCCAATTGGGGGAATGTAGGGGCTAGCACGTGCCCGATCGCTTTGCAAAAAACCACACCACGTGATCGGGTGGGCTGTCTATGAAATCACTTAACTTGGCTCGAGGCAAGTTTAATATACTTTTTATTTATATTAAATTATGAAAATTAATTAGATATTATTTAGTAATTATATAATTCTCTCCGTTAAAAAAAAATATATATATAATATAATAATCGTTTTTCTTTTATTTGTCTATGAATTCGTGAGCTCATTCAGTTATTGGGCCCAGAATCTTCAATAATGGGCCTACTTGATAAAGCCCATCAAGTCCCAACAGACTAGAACTCAAAATTACTAATTTACCCTTCATAATGCAGGACTGGCGGATGGTACTTTGGTCAATGGCGGTCTTCCCATGAGCAATTTAATGACTAATTTGGCGCGTGCATGACATTTTTTGACAATCGCGTGAGGATTATTCAGTTATATCATGTGGAGTTATATTCCGAGAAAAGGGAACACGTCGGAAGTATTTTTTTAATTGCCAACTTTACCCTCCTTTTTTTAAAAAAATATTAATTAACGCTAATCCGAATTTCCAACCATTATAATCTCACTTTATTTTGTTTAAAATCAATTATTTAATTAAATAGTTATTTTATTTTATATCTTAAATATTATATTTTATGAAATCTTGGAGGATTATATGAATTAGAATTAAAAAAAAAAAAAACACGATTTATCCAATTTTTTTAAAAATATTTATTATTTATTTAATTTCCGCTGGGACGATAATTACAAATTATCGTATAAATTGGCAACTTCCTCCAAATCACAAACCCTAGAGGGGAGAACAGGAAAAGAGAGGGAAAAGGGAAGGAAAAAACGAAAACGCCCACGAATTAAGTTCCATTAGAAAGCTTCCTAAAACACTACGCATTATAAAGATCCGTGAATTGATCTGAATCCATTAATAAAAGGTAAGCTTTCTGAGAACTTAATCTCGATCTCTCTCACTGCTGTTCTTCACTTCACATCACAAACCTCACAAAAACCCTTGAAGAATTTTTGTTCCTAATCTGGCTTGTTCTTTATGTAATCGCTGGTTTGCAGTGATTCTGCATAAGGTATTGATAATATCTTTTTTGTTTGATTTTGGGCTGTGGGTTTGAGGTTTTAAGCGCCATGGATGACTTGGAGAAAGCAATACTTATCATGTTTGATGAAACGAGCAATGTGGATTCCAACTTAAAATTAAAGGCTAATGAGTATTGTGATAAGGTCAAAGCGGAATCGGCAATATGTAGTGTGTGTGTTGAGAAGCTTTGTTTTTCGAACATGGTTCAGGTTCAGTTTTGGTGCTTGCAAACACTTCATGAGATTATTCGGGTTCGTTATCCGTGGATGAGTGTCGATGAGAAGTATTTCATTAGAAATTCAGTGTTTTCCATTGTGTGTTTGGAGGGTATTGATGAGAACCACGCACTTCGAATTTTACGGTGTCCTGCTTTCATAAAGAACAAGCTTGCTCAAGTTTTGGTAACATTAATTTACCTCGATTACCCGTTAAATTGGCCTTCTGTTTTTGTTGATTTCTTATCTCATTTGAGAAAAGGGCCCGTGGTGATTGATATGTTCTGTCGGGTTCTGAATACATTGGATGATGAGTTGATTAGCATGGATTACCCTCGAACGCCTGAGGAAGTGACAGCTGCTGGGCGGATTAAGGATGCCATAAGACAACAGTGTGTCTCGCCAATTGTTGGAGCTTGGTATGACATTTTGTCTATGTATAAGAATTCTGATCAAGAATTGTGTGCAAGTGTGTTGGATGCGATGAGAAGATACATATCTTGGATAGATATTGGGTTAGTAGTAAATGATGTGATTTTGCCATTGTTATTTGAGTTAACCTTAGTTGATGGGCTGCTGGAACAACTTCGTGGTGCTGCAGCAGGGTGTTTACTGGCAGTTGTTTCGAAGCGGATGGATCATCAGGCAAAACTAACCCTGTTGCAGAGTCTACAAATAAGCCGGGTTTTTGGTCTGGTTGCTGCTGAAGATAGTGACTCCGACTTGGTTGCAAAGGTAGCTAGCTTACTTACAGGTTATGCCGTTGAGGTTTTGGAGTGTTTTAAACGTTTGAGTTCCGAAGATTCGAAGAGTAATTCTTTGGAGCTGCTAAATGAAGTTTTGCCGTCTGTTTTCTATGTATTACAAAAATGTGAGTTGGACTCTGCTTTTAGCATTGTGCAATTCCTTTCTGGTTATGTTGCCACCATGAAGAGCCTTTCTCCACTGACGGAGAAACAACTTCTTCACTTGAGTCAAATATTAGAAGTGATCCATGCACAAATCTGTTATGATCCTGTATACCGACACAATCTTGATATCCTAGATAAGATTGGGAGAGAAGAAGAAGGTAGAATGGTGGAGTTTAGGAAGGATTTATTGGTACTTTTACGTAGTGTGGGTCGTGTAGCACCTGATGTAACTCAGTTGTTTATTAGAAGTTCAATAGTAAGTGCTGCTGCTTCCTCATCAGATCGAAATGTTGAAGAGGTAGAAGCTTCACTTACACTTTTCTTTGCATATGGGGAATCAATCAGTGATGAAGTATTGAGAAATGGAAGTGGACTTATTGGGGAGTTGGTGACAATGCTTTTATCCACACGGTTTTCTTGCCATTCTAACAGGCTAGTTGCACTTATATATTTGGAAACAATTTTTCGATATATAAAGGCAGTGCAGGAGAATTCTCAATTTATTCATTTTGTTTTGGCTGCCTTTCTTGATGAAAGAGGCATACACCATCCCAATATCAACGTTAGTAGAAGGGCAAGTTATCTATTCATGAGGGTTGTGAAGCTTCTAAAAGTGAAGTTCGTTCCTTACATTGAGACAATTTTAACGGTATAAATCCCCTCTTTTATTCAAGCACGTTTCAACTTTTGAAACTTTGTATTCCCTTGTAATAGTTCACACAACGTTGGGTATCCCTGAGTTAGCTTCTGTCGTCATGGTGAAATTTCAGAGTTTACAGGATACCGTTGCACGATTTACAAGCTCAAATTTTGCATCAGATGAACTTTCAGGGTCTGAAGATGGAAGCCACATATTTGAGGTTCCCCTTTTACTCATCTTTATATGGTTTAACGTTTATTCCGAGTGCATGCATGGGCATATAGTGGTGCTTTGTTCTGTTCTTTGTTTGCATACCTAATGTATTTGTTTACAGGCAATTGGTTTACTGATTGGGATGGAAGATGTGCCACTGGAAAAGCAATCTGATTACTTATCATCTTTGCTCAAGCCTCTTTGTCAACAGGTTGTCACTAATTTGCTAGTATAATCTTTCTTAAATGTTTGGATCTCTTATTTTGGGTATATTTATTATATAAATTTGGAGAAAACTTATCATGCTTTAATCTAGGTTGAAGCGGTGCTCATGAATGCCAAGGCATTAATTCCAGAGGAGGCTGCTGCAAAGATTACTACCATTCAGCAAATAATTATGGCCATTAATGCCCTCAGCAAGGTCACTTTCTTTAATAACCTCTCTCTTGGGAGCAACATTTTTATCTCCCACTTTTTTCGTTCTTTGGATATAGTATTTTCTTTTTTTTGAAACGTGTATTAGTGTGGATGGTCTCTTTGACGTCTCTGTAATAGAACAATTTTTTCATCCAATGAGTTAAAGATTTTCTCAACTCAATTTTACCATTCTTCCTTTTTTGGTAATCCAGGGGTTCAATGAGCGGCTTGTCACAACAAGTCGTCCTGCAATTGGTCTGATGTTCAAACAGGTTAGCTTCCATGACCTTTTTTTTTTTTTTTTTTTTTGCCAGTTTTCAAACTCGGAATGAAGAAACATATGTAAAACCACCTATAAATAGTGTCTTTCTAGCTGATGTTCAATTAGATTAATAGGCTTGTGGCTAATCGATTCATTTTGCTAGCATTTTTCTAGCTTCTATTGAGGATTAAATGGAGAAAAATATGAATTAAACTGCCATTCATTGAGTTATTATTACTTATCAAGTAATCATGTACCAACTGACGCACAATCTTCTTCAATTCAGACATTGGATGTTCTTCTCCAAGTCCTTGTTGCATTTCCTAAAATAGAGCCTCTGCGGACTAAGGTACAGGGTTAGATATAGATCCTTATAGGTACTTCCTTTTCCATATTTTATAAGCTGCATCGGCACTGATGTTAGTTTCTTTTGAATTAAGGTCCTCTCTTTTATACATCGAATGGTGGAGACTTTAGGTGCATCTGTATTTCCGTATCTTCCAAAGGCATTGGAGCAGTTGCTTGAAGAGAGTGAGGTACTGATAAACTCAGATTCAGTTGGCATTTGATCCATTTAGTAAATCTGATAAAAGGAGTAATCAGAGACACCTTTGTTTTTTGAGTGAAGCTTGTTCATTTTTATTATGTAATTATTTTAGAGCTTGAATTCGATTGCATGTTTTCTTGCAGCCGAAGGAGATGGTTGGTTTCCTTGTGTTACTTAATCAACTCATCTGCAAGTTCAGCACTTCGGTCCATGGCATTTTGGAGGATGTATTTCCAACAATTGCTAGTCGGATATTCAGCATTATACCAAGAGATTCAATTCCTTCAGGGCCTGGAACCAATATTGAGGTACTCTTAATGAATTCTTTAATTCTGATTTTTTTTTTATATTTATTATATCATTAAATGGCATCTTCAAGATGACACTGGGTTTGGCATCAATGCACCTTTTGTGCATTTCAAATATGGCAAGTGATTTGGTTTCTGCTCTCATGTCACTGTTTTGACAGTGATGTACTAGAAAATAAATTCTAGAAATCTTGGGATGGTCTTTCTTTCAAAAAAAAAAAAAAAAAAAAAAACTCTAAATGGTAAATGGTTAAAAATTAGGGTACTAGCTTTGATAGGAATCCTTCATTACATTGTCTGAAGTGGAACCCAAGTTGTACTTCTATGCAACATTTTTCATGTGTTATATTGAGGTGTCCATGTTGGAATCAGCATTTTAAATCGGGTGATTTGGCTTTCGTTTTTTTTATTTTACTTGGTAGTTGTTAATGCTGAATTTACACTGTAGCAAATTGAATTTATGAGCATATGTTATCTGACCTCTGTTGAACTACTTCGAGCATAAAACTTAATTCTTCAATGGTTTGCTTTCAATTTGATGAAGAGAGAATTTTCCATCCTTTATCTTATGCAAGGCCCTTGTGTCATTGTAGGAAATTCGTGAGCTACAAGAGCTTCAACGAATAGTCTATACGTTTCTTCATGTGATCACCACGCATGATCTATCTTCCATATTTTTATCCCCTAAAAGCAGAAGCTACCTAGAACCAATGATGCAGTTGCTTTTAAATACATCGTGCAATCATAAAGATATTCTTGTTAGAAAGGTATAATATTGATTTCTGTATTTGACAGCTTTGTATGCTTCAGATTTTATTTATTTATTTATTCTTTTACTTTTTCATGTATGTATTTGGTTGTCTGAATCTGATCATTGTTTTCTGTGATCTAGGCATGTGTACAGATATTCATTAAATTAATTAAGGACTGGTGTGCTCGGCCATCTGGAGAAGAAAAGGTAACCGTACCCCTCATGCGTTCCTTGTTGATTACGTGTCTTTTCTCTTCCTTGAAAAATATGAACACCCTCTTCTTAACATGTTTTACTACTTTTATGATTTTGAATCAGGTGCCTGGCTTCCAAAGTTTTATAATGGAGGGCTTTGCAACAAACTGTTGTTTGTACAGTGTGCTTGACAAATCATTTGAATTACATGATGCAAATACTGTGAGGATGCTTTTCCGAATTATGTTTCATTTATTATTGAACCCCAAGAATAGAGTTGCATAATATTATATGGTTGAATATTCTATTTGTTATATTTTCTGTTATATACATTATTTATTGTTCGTTTATTTCGGATGCAGCTAATTTTGCTGGGAGAAATTGTAGTGGCCCAAAAGGTTATGTACGAGCAATTCGGGCAGGATTTTCTTGTACATTTTGTATCGAAGGGTATTTTAACTGCACACTGCCCTCAAGATTTGGCGGAGCAGTATTGCCAGAAGTTGCAGGTACCTACTGGCATCATTTAAAACTTCGTTTGACACGTATCGGAAAGGTTACTTAGTTGAAACTGTGACCATTTATATTTGCATTTTTAATTGTTATTTGATATTTGATATAATTATAAAATCTGGGTGATTCATGCAAGTCACTTCTCTACTTGTAATGTATGATAGATTTATGGTGTTTCTTCATGAATAAAAAAGGAGTAATGAACCCAGATGTCTTTCTGGCTGATATGTTCAGCTTCAAACACTGGTTTCCACATGCTTAAATATTACATTTCTTTTGGAATTACTGACCTCAAATGTTTCATGTTTTTGGGGTGTTTATGTGAAATCGGTTGATCGATATGTAAACTGTCATGAAAAAAGTGAAAAGGAAAACATAACGTAGATGACTTTTGTAAGGATATCTTATGGTTGGGAGGGTGAACAAAATTTCACTTCAAGCACGTTTTATATGATGTTTATTGGGTTTGTTATCTGTTCCCTGATTTTAAAGTAATATCGTTACTGACGGGTTAGATCAAGTGGTCAAATCCACCTAAAGTGGTTTGAGAAAAAAGAAAAATCCGCTCAGTTATGCATTTATGTATTTGTTTTATGAATGAGAAGCGCGCTAAAAACACAATAGCCTGGTATAGGGTATTTATGCTTTAGTGAAGTGCGTGATATATAAACACATAATATTAGAAAACTACTTGAAGTATAAGATAGAGTAATCCAAGGGTTGTCTGGCTATTAATGTCTCAAAGTTCATGAACAAGTGTCAACAAAATTCCTGCAAATAACATTTCATAATTTTAGCCTAAAATGATGACCAGTTTTCGTATTCTGATGGGTTCTCATTTGCAGGGTAGTGACATCAAGGCATTAAAATCGTTCTACCAGTCGCTTATAGAAAGTTTAAGAGTTCAACAGAATGGAAGCCTTGTTTTCAGATAGCATTGCCTTCCCACTTAGATGAAATAAGTTGAACTATATTTCCTGAGAACTCCATTTTCTGGTGCTTGCTCTGAAATATGATCTGCAATTTTGTTCACCTAGGGTGAGAATGGATTTCACAGTAATCTACTGACTAGATTCATATCAAGATTATTTCTCCATTGACGTTATTTCGATAATCTTGTAGGAACTATGCTGTAAATACGTTCTCAGCGGTACTAAACGGATGAGGTATTTCTATCATCTCTATGTTCTTTTCATTTTACTTCCTGAATGGATATTACCATTAGAGTTGGCTCATTCTCTTCTTTATATCTCTTTGTTTTGCGTTTTCAGTTGTACATTGCCTGAAAAGATCTTATCAACCACAGATAGTTCAGTCAAATTTGGTTCGAAGTGGATCTACTCATTTACAAAGATCATGGTATTTTTTTTTGTCCATACCATTTGCTTAGTTCGTGTATTTTCTTACAACTTTTCGTTCGTTACAATACGTTTTACGATTATTTTAGACTCTATCAATTTTGTTCCTTGGTTTCTGGCTCTGCACCACTGGATTAAGCCTTATCAATTCAGATTTTTGTATATTCTGGTCAAACATTAGCAGCATTTGTCATCATGAAATAAAATATAAAGTTTGAATTTCAAGTTCAACATAGGATCAACCTGAAAATCCAATCTCCTCTTCTGTTTTTAATTGCAGACATGGAGGTCTTGTTTAAACGTCGTTTTTAATATTTCGTCGGTGACGCTCTTCAGCCCCCGGGTTGATAAATACGTTAGATTTGGTGTATAAGAGTCTGAAAAATGTGAATTGAGACCAGGTCTGTACATAAAATAACAGGTATGATGTCTCGGCTAGAAGAAGTCACCTAAAGGTACAGTATTATTAAAGGGAAGCCAAGACTTTGACTTTGCAATCGCTTTCTGATGACTGACCGACTAGTAGTCCCCTTTTCCTCTGCTTTTTTTTTTTATTCTCTCATGAACCCTCAAAGCAAAGAGTGTTTGACACTTTTGATTAAAGCCATGATTGAAGGTGAACATTCTTTTTCACCTCATAAGTACTTTTTTTACCATGATTGATCGCCACGTTTAGAAGTGATTTAATAGCGTTATATGGAACTAGCGTTTATGGAACGAGTAACACTTAGAAGAGATGCTTTGTGATAAAGCAATTGAGTTCTTTTTTTCCGAGTGCAACTACAAGTGAACTCTAGTCTTTTCGTCGAGAGCTTTATGTCATATATCATTGAATTATGCTCAAATTGGACTTATGTCATTTTGCTTTTTGTTTTGTGTAGAGTTCGAACATTAGCATCTAAAACTTTCAAAATGTCTATTAGGTATATGATGTATTTAAAATGTTAAAAAATTATTATTATTATTATTTTCCGTTTTAGAACTCAGACTTTTAGATATTTTAAAATTTTAAGATATTTTATCATTTTATTTTCAAATTATTTGAACTTTCAATTTTATTATTTTAAGTTTTTATTGGACGGAGTATGATTTTTAATTAATAAAATAAAGGATTTTTAATTAATAAAATAAAGTTTAGGATTAAGGTATTTCTAATTATTGCCTTGAACTAAAAAAAAATGGTATAATTTAATGATAAACTTTATGTTTTGGCATAAAATTAAAAAAGGGAAAAAAATATAAAATTTTGTGGTTTTCATCGTCGTTAAAAGGTAGTCTTTGTGTTCAGACCCAAGTTATGTCTTTACAATTCTATCACTGTTTCAACTGAGGCTAAAAGCTATACGTGGACTTAACATATCTTCAATTTCTTGTTTCAAGTTATTTGCCTAATATGTTTTTAAAGTTGATAAAATATGTTCGTTCTTACTATGAAATTTACTGTCTACTGTAATAGAAATAATGGGCCTTTACAACAATATGATATTATTATCTTAAACAATCATCCGACTCATATTCGCTAGAACATATTACAAGTTCAATAGAGCTCTATTGTAGATCTTCACTATAATCGTATACCTTCGAGGCTCATAACTTTTTTGCTCGACGCGTGAGTCATTATGAATACACCTGCAAAGATTCTATTGACATGACTATGGTACCGCTTATAGGAACAATAGAATTTCACAATACTTTGAATATATACTCTCATAATTTTGTTTTCGGTTTTTGTAAAAGGCCTCATATCAGTAGTGATATTGTTTGTTACGTGTATGCCCAAATTCTTCCCCTTAATTAACCAACGTAGAACTCGACCATATACTTTAAAAATGTGAGTTGACTTAACCATTTAGACCCCAATTCTTGAGACACCATATAAACCCATGGATTTGTCCCCAAATTTATGTGTAAAAAATCAAAATCCTCCAAGAACAAAGAACTCTTCAATAAACTATGGGTTTGAAAAAGGCATTCCCTTTGAAACATCTGCTACCCAATTGCTTGAAGCCAAAGAAGCAGCTCACAGGGGCTGCTGAGTATCAAACTTCAAACAAAATCTCCCTTAGAAGAATCTCATCACTTTCTGATATGAGCGTTAGATCATCTCTCTCAGTCATTACCCATCTTTCAAACTCTTCCAACGCTTCAAATCTTCAAATTTTCACCATTAAAGAGCTTACAGAGCTCACTGGAAACTTCACCAAAAGCAACTATTTGGGTGAGGGTGGATTTGGGCCTGTGTTTAAAGGCTTCATTGATGAGCATTTCAAGCCTGGTTTGATGTCCCAGCATGTGGCTGTCAAGGTTTTGGACTTGGATGGCTCTCAAGGCCATAGGGAATGGCTGGTGGGTATCTGTTCTTGAAGCTTTTGGGTGCCATTTGTGGGTTGTGAGTGAGTTTTTGGTGTGTTTTTTGCAGGCTGAAGTGTTCTTTCTTGGGCAATTGAGACACCCAAATGTTGTTAATTTGATTGGGTATTGCGTTGAAGATGAACAGAGGGTTCTTGTTTATGAATATCTTGAAGGAGGCAACTTGGAGAATTTGTTGTTTAAAGGTGACTCAAGAGGCAGCTCTGTTTTTTATTTGGTTCTTTTTGTAATGGATCTAATGATGTTTTTTTGTGTTTAGATTGTTATGTTTCGAATTTGACGTGGTTACAAAGGATGAAGATTGCATTAGGATCGGCAAAAGGGCTTGATTTTCTGCACAAAGTGGAAAGGCCGATCGTTTTTCGGGATTTCAAGGCTTCGAATATCTTACTTGACTCGGTAATGCCACTCTCTTCTTAATTAAACTCTCTGAGAGATTCACAATAACTGCTCGAGCCCACCGTTTGCAATATTGTCCTTCTTAGGCTTTCCCTTCTAGGCTTTAAAACGCGTTTGCTAGAGAGAGGTTTCCACACCCTTATAAAGAGTCCAGCGTCCTCGTTGGCACTTGTCCGGTGTCTGGTTCTTATGCCATTTGTAACCACTTAAGTCCACTGTTAGCAGATATTGTCCTCTTTGGACTTTCTCTTTCGAGTTTCCCCTCAAGGTTTTAAAACGTGTCTTCTAGGGAGAAGTTTCCACACCCATATAAAAATTTCAGCATCCTCCCTGGCACTCGTCCAATGTTTGGCTTCGATACTATTTGTAACAGTCCAAGTTCAACGCTAATAGATATTGTCCTCTTTGGACTTTCCATTCTGGACTTCTCCTCAAGATTTTAAAACGCGTTTGCTAGGGAGGGTTTCCATACCATTATAAAGAGTGTTTTGTTCCCCTCTCCAATTGATGTGGTATCTCACAATCCACCCCTCTTCGGGGACCGACGTCTACACCCTTATAAAGAGTTCCCCTCCCCAATCGATGTGGGATCTCACAATCTATCCCCTTCAGGGTCCAGCATCCTCGCTGATACTCGTTTGATGTATGGCTCTGATACCATTTGTAACAGCCCAAGCTCACCACTAGCAAATATTGTCTTCTTTAGACTTTTCCTTTCGGGCTCCCCCTCAAAGTTTTAAAACACGTCAGTTAGAGAGAGATTTCCACACCCTTATAAAGATTGTTTCGTTCTTCTGTCCCATCGATGTGGGATCTCACATTGACATAACTAAAAACAACACGGTAACTTATATCGTCATTGTTGTCGTCTTCTTTCAGGACTATAATCCCAAGCTTTCAGATTTCGGGTTAGCTATAAACGATCCCAATGAAGACGATACACATATATCGACCCGAATAATGGGAACTGAAGGTTATGCAGACCCAGTATACATCATGACAGGTTCATAACTAGCCGTTAAATAAAAAAGAACTCGCAGCAGTCATATCTGATCAAACTTCTGTTTTTTTAGGTCATTTGTCAACAATGAGCGATGTATTCAGCTTTTTGGAGTGTTTCTATTGGAGTTGCTAACGGGTCGACAAGAGTCGCCCGAGCCGAGAACGGAACTTGGTGGCTTGGGGAAAGCATCTCTTGAAAGATCACCACAAACTTGAGAAGATCATTGATCCAAGGCTGGAGGGGCTATACTCAAATGAAGGGGCTAAAAAAGTGGCTGCAATAGCTTATAGTTGCCTTAGCCACCACCCAAAATGCAGGCCCTCAATGAGCTCAGTGGTTAAGGATTTGGAGCCTGTTCTTAACATGAAAGAGTTCTTAACTGAGCCATTTGTGTATGTTGTCCCAAGTGAAGGGATCGAAAGGGAAGACGATGTAGAGAAGAAGATGAACATAGACGTCGAGATGGGATGGTAAGAGAGCGGAGAGCCGTCGTCGGGATCGAGAAGGTTGCAGCCACAGGCTTCCGATACCGTCGTCGAGGTTGAGATCGAGATCGATAGCATTGTTGTTTGAGTTATAGTTTTACTTTTAAAGATAACACGTGTATCAAAATTAAACATGTTTTTGCTTGAAATAATTCTACGTGAGGTGATTTCTTAAAAAAATTTATAGTAAATATGTGAATGAGAACAAAACGTGTAGGAACGACCCTCGGGAAAATGAGATGTAAAATACGAATTCCAAATCTTGATATAAATTTCGGGCATAGGGTTAGAGATGTCGACGGAATGAGGACGGGGAAGCGATACTCATTCCCATCCTGCCACCTATTTCATTTCTCACATTGCTTCTCCATTTTTGCGAAGATCGGGACGAAGATTCATCGCGAGAAATTCGTGGGGATCGAGTTTTCATTTTTCAATATAATATTTATTAATAAATTATAAATAAAAAAAATACTAATAAACTAATAAAGTAATGTAACAAGCTAGTTTTTTTTTTTTTTTTTTAATAAAGTGTTAAAAATATATTTATATTAAGTGGGAATAGAGAAAATAATTATGTCCCTGACTCCCTTTATCTGACCGAAAAAAAGCTATATATATCAAACATTTACTTCATGTAAATTAAATAAAGTGTTTTTGATAATTTTGTTCGAGGCAAATTTACAATATAAAAACTATATTATAAAATAAAAATTACATAAAGTCTTTAAGTAAACTTAATGCATTTTATACATACTATAGAACAAACTTTATGGCTTATTTTAATATAGTTGATCACATCAATGCTATATCCCTAAATCTAAATATACTCTTTTTAAATATTTAAATTATATCATAATTTTAAATGAATAAGAGTCTTAGGCTCAACAATGGCGGGAGTGGCATCAAATCGACACGCTATTCGGAACTCCTCGGCAAGTGACTCCCGGTTCCGAGCTCGGCGCTAGCAGTTCATACGCCAAAACACCGGCGCCGCATCGGTTCTTCAGCCGTCCGTCGGAATTTCTTCTGTCGATCTCCTTCTCGATGCGTCCGATTTCCGCTGAGAATTCGTAGAATGCCTCCACCATCTCCGCGTCCCCTGTCCAAATCGATGGCTGCTGCCTTTCTCCGAGGTACTCCTCGTCCGGCGAGTGCGTTGACAATGTGTCCACCACCGCCATGAACTTCGTCGCCTGCAGCACGCTTGGCAATGCCGACAAGAAATACTTCTGAGGGTCGTTTAGAAAGATCGCATACTCTGGATCGTTTTCGTCGGGGATCAGCCGCCGCATCAATGGCGGCCGGTTCGGTACGTAGCCTCCGTACGGATACTGGCCGAAGTTCAGCGCTGCGTGTTGTGCCGACGAGAGCCAGATGAGTGTCGTGAGAATCGAGACGAGATCGTCGCTGTTGTTCAATTGCGGCCACCAGGTTTCATGGCGGAGATCAGCGTGCCCTACATTGACGGACTCCCTGTACCAGGTCTGCAACTCTTCATCTTCGCGGATGATATTGGCGTTTGGATAGTAATGTGTCACATAGGTCTTAACCCAACTCTCGATTGCGTCCCAAATTAGAAGTCCATCGCTAGCGTATGGATAGTCCTCGATCAAAAGCTTGAGTCCATGGGGCTTTGTGGGGTCCGGTTCGGCCATTCCCCTGCGTATGAGATCGGCAGGAAGACCTTCCATGTCGAAGCGCCAAAAGTTCTTGTACGCCGCAGCGCTGATCTCCATGCAGTAGCGGCCTGGAGTGAAGCAAGACTCGATCACTCCTTCGCCGTTGATCAGGCTTTGGCGCGCCAATGCATTGATCTCCATTGTGTATCGCATGTGTGGGTCTAAGAGCTTGAAGATTGGGTGCATTGCGCTTAGTTGCCTATGTGCTGCCAGTATAAATGGCTCTAAGCTCGCATGCGTTCTCAACCTGTGATCAACAGTAAGCCATTTTTAGTCATCAGAAAGCTCAATCCCTCTCTTCTTTTTAAGAGTTCGCTCAATTACCAGTGGTTAACAAGTTGATGAACTCCGGCGTCGTTGGAGCAGACGTGAGCCTTAGCGAGCTGCCATATCCAATTGCTTGTAGCTTCAACAGGTGGAGTCACGACACGCTTCGATCGAGAACTTGGCGCTGTTGATGGAAGGCTAAGCTCTATGGCGATAGGTTTGAGAGTTCCAAGTGGAGTCAAGAAGAAGATTGTGCGAGTTGCATATGTTTTCCGGCCGTCGAGAGCGTTGATCCGATCAATAAATGGAAGGTAAACATCATGGTAATCCACTATGAACAATTTTTTTTCATCCAATGCCTGTAACAATCAAAGCAATTTGAGGCAAGATATTGTTAGGATTTGAAAAAAATCAGAGTGATGGGTCAACATCTTGGAGTAATAATTCACCTGCTGCACAGTCATCCCATTAAGTTGGCCAAGAATGTGTTCTTCTTTAAGGGCAGATTCCTGTGGACCATAAACGTCGGGATCAAGGTTGCTCACTGGAGGGAAAACCTTGAGCCTCTCAATGTTGACTGGGTTAACTCCTGCTATTGCTTGGCGGCCAAATTCATCATCTCGTAGCCAGGCAAACTTGTCCTCTGCAATTGACATGACACACAAATGGTCAAATTTATGAATGATTGGGTTTGTCAATTTGCATATGGCAATGCCTGTCAATGAAGGTAGCTTTCTGAGTTTACCAAAGTTGAATAGATTATTCTATTTCATTAACTGGGATTAATCCAACTCTGTAAAACAGTTTATTTGAATCTTCATTAGAAAAGTAGTCTATCCCCATCTAGATTATCTAATTAGATGAGCTTTTGGCAAACTACAGGTATGATGATGCTAGCCAATTGTATGCATTTATGAGTAATTCTTTTGAAGGCTGATGATATCACTTACTGGAAAGGATCTTGGGTGTGTTGTATCGTAGCAGTCCTTGGCTGGATTCACTTACAACCCTTGGCAGTGGTAGCTTCTTCAGGAGTTTATCTTGTAAGCCTAATTTAAGGAGCACCCCTTTACTGTAAAGGCTGTCAATATCTGAAAACCCATGGAAATCATGTTTATTTGACAGAATGCTGGCTTTGAGAGATGGAATTAAGTTGTAAAGAACTGCCTTAAGCCTCCCAAGAGAGAAAGTGGTTTGCTTAGACTCCTCAAATTGTTCATCTCTTGGCACGTACATGGGTAACGGTTTCTCAACTCGACTCTCTGCTGTTATATCTGTAGTAGTATATACAATTATTAGATATGGCTTTTGTATAGCCTTTGCTAGATATTGTTACTATTGCAAACGTCGGTGTCGGTGTCGGTGTCGGATTTTACCTGTATCGGACGGGGCACGTCCAGTGCGACACCTTCTAGGATATGGAATTTTCTCACCACCAAGCCTTGGGCGAGAAAATTCTATTCCTTTGTCTGGATTTCCCAAGTCGTTGTACACGTCAAAGTCATATACTCGATCAGACAGTTTCCTCTCCCCTTTCCCATCACCTCTAATGTCTTTAAGTTCTTGTTCTCTTAATGCTTTAATCCCTGCAGGCGTCTCACCTGGTAGATAAGACTGCAGAATTGTATAACACATTAGATAACCTTAAAAAAAATCCACAGAACAAGAATAGAAGACAATATGTCATTTTCTAGGAAGGTTCGTTTATAATCGTAGCCATTTTCGATTTGAAATTGTTTTCCCTCATTTATGATTGCTGGTTTGATAATTATTTGGTACTTAGTTTTCTACTTTTGAAAATTGTGCTTGGATTTTACCATTTCTTAATCATACTTTTAAAATTCTGGTTTAGATTTTGAATGATATTAATAGGTGCAAGTGGTGGCCTGTTTAAGCGTAGTTAGGTAGGTTGAGTTCTGGGTCCACAGGCAATCTTATCAAATAGTGTGGCAGATTCAAGACTGTAGAAAGGAATGAAAGAAATGAAAGAAGAGTTTCAAACGGAAAAGAAATGGCTACAAATTTCCCCCATTTCTTTTCACCGCCCAATAGTCTATGTTAAAGAGGATTGTATTGTCATTCATTACAATGACAAGAGGAAGTGGAGTCATTTAAGAACAAAACTATGTAAGAACACATCACATCAGCTTTTACTAGCATTATCTCATAAAGGTCTGTATTATTAGTTGAAGACAAATTACAAAAGCTGAACTGAGAAAGAAAAAGTAACAGGGGTAAAAAAACTTACCTTATTAGAGAAAAATATCCTTTTTGCAGGGTGATCTTTTCTGGACTGAACCCAGGAATTGCAGGGAAAATGAATAGGATCGCTTGCCAATTGCTCGATCGTGATAGTCTCCAAGAAAAACTCCTGCTGGTGCTTGTTGGTAATTGTGATCGCTCCAGGCTCTCCAAAATCCGAGGTCAGTAAAAATTCTGCTATGTAATTTACCTTCTCGACTTTTAGATTAGTTTTCTTTGACCAATCCTTCAATACTGCTTCGTTGCTTTTCTTTGGAGTGTTTGTTTCTTCAATGATTCAAATCAAATTGAGTTAAGTAAAATATAAATCTACTCTAGTCAGGGAAGAAGTAAACATGAGGAAATCTTGAACATAGAACACCCAGAAATTGAAAAAAGAAAAGAGGGAAAAAAAAATGGCTCACTTGGGTCAATTTCAGTGCTGATAAGTTGTAGAACAACATTCTGGCCAATCCTATCAGTGAAAGCATCCAAATTCTTAACAATCGTCTCTTTAATGTCTTCCTTGTTCTTGTTTCTGATAGTTACAACAGCTCTGACCTTGAACTTGACTGGCTTCTCAGCCAAGGGCACAGCCTTAACCAAATCCTCACTAATTGCAGCCACAGGGCCGTTCACAGCCTTCCTTAAATTCATCACAATCCTCTTCTTCTCCATTGGAACAACCCCAAATGGCCTGAACTGCTTCTCGAGATAGCCTCTTTGAAACAACTTGGACTGAGAAACCAAAGATGTTTTGTGAAGAAAAGATGATCCCATAGTTTCATTTGCTAGTGCCATCCTCTCCAAACACACACGCCTTTACTTCTCTCTCCTACTTGTTTTGGAACTGGGAAGTTGGTTTCTTTTGGAGAAAATATAGGGGGAAAACGGAGGTTGGAAGAGAGTGTTCTTAGAGGGAACAAAAGAGTCTAATTGATTGGCCTCGCCACTGGGTTCTCTTTTTTATACAATTTAGAGAGAGAAAGAGAGCAGCTTTTTTCTTTCCCAGATCTCACCGTCCACACGTTTTAAGAGAACTTTTTTCTTTTTACAAGTTCAACGTGTGAGAAATGACTACGAAGACTTGAACCTTCTGATAATATCTTGATATTATTTTTCAAATAGTCTAGTAATAATAATATGGTTTGGTTAAACACTTATAAATGCTAGAAGAAGATTATCAAAGGCTAAAGGATTCATATCTTTAGGCAAAATCATTCAAGCCAACCCTTACATCCTGGTAAATATTAAATAGCTATATATTTATATCTTTCCTATATTTAGCTATATTATTACTAGCATAAATATATTTTAGTGTATATAAAAAAACACGCATGTATATATAGTGGTTGTTGAAGCCTTGAATAGCCCATTTAAAGCTCTACTAAAACGTTGGGTGTATTGGTCAATTTTTGTCATTTTTGAAGAGTTTGGGTATACAAACTAATCGACTACCCCGAAGATTGGTCGTTTACGTGGAGCAAGCAGACTCAACATTAAAAAAATGGTACTAGAATGAAAGAAAAAGAAAAGTAGAAGAAAAGAAGAAGAAACAAAACGAATAACAATGAGGAGAGGGAGACAGAGGAAATGGTCCAAAAAAATTACATGAAGACACTGTCTTTCCAAGGTGTTGTTGCTTGCTTCTCTTTTTTCTTTTGTCGGTTAGGTTGGATTCGAGTTCGAGTTCTTAATGAAGTGAATGTCCGACTGATGTGTCAGTTTTACTACATATAAAGCTAACTTCAATAGAAAACACCCTCAAACATGTTGGATTAGTTTGAGTTCTTAATCAAACTAATGATTAATTGGGTCAGTTTTACGGTATATAAAGCTTACTCCGATAGAAAACACCTTCAAGCCTATTGAGTTGGTTTGAGTTCGTAATGAAGATAATGACTGACCGATGTGTTAGTTTTACTATATATATACACATATATATAATGTCAATCCCAATAGAAAACACCCTCAAATTTATTGGGTTGGTTTGAGTTCTTAGTGAAGCTAATAACCATTTGATGAGTTAGTTTTACTATAAACAAACCTAACTCCAATTGAAAATATCTTCAAAACTATTGACCGAAGTCGATTCGATTCATTTATGTTGGTCGACTTGATTTTTCAGTCTCCAATGCCCATCTTACTAAAGACTATATAGACATGCTATATCTGGAAACGTGTTTATTTTTAATACTTATGTATTTAACTAGCTACGTCTAGTTGCCACTTTGAGAGATATTTTTAAGTCGATAATGACGAGTTTGCCACTTTGGAAGATGTCTTTAAGCCGGTAATGACAAGTCAAACTTTTATTTATTAGTACGACATGTTAGCCAATTTACTCCATTTTCATAAACATCTTTAAACCAAATTTCTAAAAAACCATGCTGGGTCATTCCAAGTAATTCAAAAGCTACTCATTTGAAGTAGCCAACCATTTGTATGTCCATTTCTTTTCATATTATTAAATCTATATAGCCACGTGTTATCGTTTTTTTTTATTTATTTAAAATTATTATTATTCACTTTACTTTTTAATAATTATCATTTCTTATACTTTAAAGTCATAATCTTTATCATTACGATTTCCCAATCATTATCGCATAGCCAGCTAAGATAATAAAATCTTCCCTAATTTTATAATTAAACACACACATATTTAGTTTTTTTATTACTTAATTCTAAATTAAATTCTGATGCACTATGATTAGGGCCCACCTTGCTTTGTAGTTTAAGAATGATGATTTGAAAAGTATAATTATTTTATTATTATTTATTAAAAAAAAATAATATAATATTCTCTCTACTAATTTTCAAAATATTTTTAAAAACCCTATATTAAAAATAGCTTAAACTAATAAAAATACATTTAATCGTCTCAAAAATTCATTAATATTTTAAACTTGATAAGAGTTCAAAAATACCTTTTAAGCTTTCAAAAAAAAAAAATTTAAATATGGTAGCATTAATTTTGAAGGGAATTAATAATACCTTATTTAAAAATTACTTTAAAAACTTTTAATAGAATTTAAAACACATCCTAAAATTTAAAAATATTTTTTTTAAAAAAATAGTTCTTGTGTTTTTAGAAGTTTCGTAAATACTTTAAAAAAATTAAAAACTACAAAAAAGACATTTTAAATACTTTTTTATTTTAAAATATTATTTTATGGAATTGTCATTAATACCCTTTAATTTTAAGAATGATTTATAAGAGGTAAATAAATGGTTTCCATTTATATATTGACATTAAGATCTTTTTAATATTTTTTTTTATAAAGGTAAAGAGTGTTAATACTACTTTTTAAAAATTTATAAATTTATAGATATTTTTATTTCACAAGATAAAATTATTAATGAAATTTTTTAAAATTTGAACGGTATTTTTGCATAAATACTAAATTTTTTTATTCAAAACTGTATTTTTAAAATTATTATTGAAAATTTTGAATGTTAAAATATATTTTTATTAATTTATCCTTAACAAAAACCCGAACATCAATCCTATATCATACGGGCCTGAGAAGCTTTTGTAGAACGTAAGCCCAGCAAGACGTGGGCCCTGAAGCCCATTAGCGAATTTTAACGGGCCCTTGAAATTGACATCTTGGCCCACTTATTTCTAACTTCTGAGCATGACAAATTAATATTATCTCATCATGAATCAAGAATAAATAAAAAATCTGTAATTAGCTTGCAAATTAAACTAAGAGGTAATTATAATTAATGTAAAATTAATGAGTGGGTTAATCATCATCTAAATGATTAAGTAATTAGCATTTGTTGGATATGATCCATTTTCAATTATTACTATATATGTACTTTTGTTTTAAATTTAAAAATCTTGATAACTTCTCGGTCAAATTCCCCCGAGTCATATAAATAATGTGTTGACTATGTGATAGCTACGTTTTATTGACATTTGTATAAAATTTCTAAAATTTTGAGGCTCAATAAAAAAATGATACATGAATGAATTAAGACCACGTTCGAATAAGAGCAATCTTGATAATAGAAGGACTATAAAAGGTTTAAAAGAATTGAAAGTCGTTATTTACACCAACATCATGCACCTTTCTTTTTGGTGGCTCAATCATAAGAACTTCATAGTAATGTTGCTATGTTGTAGAGGAATGTCAAAGTCATCACGTGTCGAATCCGCATACTTATTCATGCTCGTAGTTTGATCAGAGGTCAACAAGTGTGATCTCGTAGAAGAACATAAGCTATTCATGCTCATAGTTTGATCGGAGGTCAACAAGTATGATCTCGTTGAAAAATATAAGTCATCCATCTCAACGTGACACGTGAATTGCTCAATAATACTTCACTATTATCATAGATGACAAAAATAACTTAGTAGTCGAGAATGTTAGAACTACAAGGTGAGAGGTTCAATTCTCGGTACTAAAATAAATGATTATGACATCGTAATAAGCTCGATTAAAGGAATGATTATATAAAGCGAGAAGCGCCAAGAACAGGAACAGCGGAAGAAATCTCCATTAGAATCCTTTTAAGAAAGCCATTGAAACCGCCATTGTCTTTGCCAAACAACTCATTCATCTTTTTCACCTTACAATCGCATCGGACCTTCATCAACCACTTTCTCATTCGAACTTCCCTAATCGACCTCCAAATCACCGCCGCTCGTGGCGGCCTTCTGCCACCGAGGCGGGCCGTCGACAGCTTCTTCCTCCGCAGATGGATCCACCGGCGCAACGGTCGACGGTGGCCGGAGAGGAGGAGGGGTTGAGCCTCGTCTTGTAGCTGTGATTCATAAGACTGAGCCATGGGGAAGTGTGGGAGAGATTTGAGGGCTGCGGCCCTATTTATAATGTTTCTTTGGGGATTTTGGGGAATTGTTTGGACTTTGTGAAAATTAAATTAGCCATTTTATTATTTTGGGGTTTGCAAGTTGGTTTTTGTTTAATGAATCAATTAGCTTTTGAGTGAGAAAAAAAAAGTTCATATATATATATATATATATATAAACTAGCTCTAATTAGCCTTTATATTCTATTTTCTTTTTTATAAATTTAAGTTTTAAATACTATTTTCATACTTTTTATTATCATTTTTTTTTTTTTGTTAATTTTGATCACGAGCGAGGAAGCAGTCCCACATGGGAGGAAGGAAAGAGTGTGGTTGGGGAGAAGAACAAACCATCATTTATAAGGGTGTGGAAACCTTTCCCAGCACGTTTTAAAGCTTTGAGTGGAAGCACGAAAGGAAAATCCCAAAGAAGACAATATCCGCTAGCGGTGGGCCTGAGTCGTTACAAACGGTAGTTATATTTATGACTTTATTATTCACACCTATTGTATACTTTTTTTAATTATATATACAAAGAGAATTTGTGGGATGAGATTCAATCTTGGAAAGGCTTTTAAATGTTGAACTATATTATGATTAATTATATAATATTTCTCGATGAATTAGATTTGTTCAAATCTTAAAATAATGAAATTATTGATTAGAAAAGTAATACCCAATTCACCTAATTCGATAGATGACTTGATTCACTTAAAATATGAATGAATTGAGTTTTAAAAAGTTTTTGTTATTATTTATATAATCACAATAAATCACTAACTTTATAATTATTCATACATGTTAAAATATTAAAGATTAACTTTACGATACAAATGATATGAATTGATTGGTTTTATCGAGGTCAAGATCTAGTCTTTATTTGGTCATAAGGATACTAGTTCTTATTAGATTAGAGGCAGCTGAATTTATTACATGAAAATTGAATTTGGTCGTATTTATTTATTTTTATCTTTTTTATTTAGTTTTACAAAAGTCTTTATTTATTTATTTTTATTTTTATTTTTGCTATAATCAATAAAGTCTTTCTTTGTGGCTCTCCCTTCTTTAGTTTTGCAAAATTAAAGAATTTTCATACCAAATCTCAACAACAAAGTCAGCTAAATGTTTTCCTTTTGTTTCATTGAAAACAAAGAAATATGATAAGAACAAGTTGGAAGGAGACTTTTTTTTTTTAAAGTAATTAAATACTATTACTTAGCCAATCATCGTGGCACCAAGTTAGAAGAGAGAAAGATTTGGTCCTAGGCATGAAAAAAGACATCAAAAACACATTGAAATGAGAGATTTTGAGACATTATAAATGTAAAATAGAAGGATTAAATGTTTGAACATAGATTCTACGTAGTTCCTTGATCTTCCTAATTTGGGCTATATTCGTATGATTTCATTAACATTTGGATTAAGAAAAAATGGAAGAAAACACATAAAGTTTAGCCCAAATTGAAAGTAAAAATTAAAATGAAACATGAAGTATATAGGAAGGAAGGAGGTTTAAAAGAATTGATAACCAAATCCATTGGTTAAATGCAACCTTACTTCTGAAGTGTTCTAGATGGCCCAATCCAACTACTTAAAGAGACTTGAGCATTTAGCTTTAAGCATATCAATTTCAAAAAGAAACTGAAAAATGAAAGCCCTAAAGAGAGGGAGGGGGGAGGAAAGTATGCAGAAATTTCATTTTCATCCAAACAGAACTTGGATGAAATTTCATCCCAATGCTTCAGAAGAATTCAAGAAATTAGAGAAAGGATGAAATTTCAGTCTGGCTCCCCCCTCCTGATTCAACTGTGTTTCAACTATCAAGCAGCAAGAATCTATTTTAATGGAGAGATTAACCTCATAAGACTAAGATCCTGCTTGAAATTCATTCCAAACATGTCCAAAACAGTTTCTCAGATTGTCTTGAGGAGGAGGAGGAGGAGGATCATCAAATGAAGCCAATAATTTTCAGATTCAGAGATGAAGCTACGCTACCCATTAGGGAAGATTATTATAAAGCTTCATATATTGTTTCATATGGAAGGATTCAGAACAATCCAAATGAACAGTGCAATCTCCTAACATTGTACTGTACAGAAAGAGGAGAATGTTGCACTCTCAAAGATCCTACTCAAAACTCAAAACCAATAAATGATACTTACATCGAAGCTATGGATGCAGTGTTGAATGAGACAGCAATTGGACTCCTAACGATGTGACTTCCATCACTCCATTGAATTGATCCGAAGCTTGCTGAGTTCTTGAATCCACTGATTTTGGTGAATGTAATCTCATAAGACTGTGTTGTCTTCTTTGCGCTGAACTCCAGTTTGTTTGGAAGAACACTGATTTCAACGCCTTGTGGGGCTTCTACTTTCACTTCATAAACAGCATCGGCTTCATCTCCTACATTTGTGACAGTTCTTGTATATTTCACCACCTCCTCGCCGTTGGAAGTGAACACGACCGCGAATGATGGGTAGTTCAGATTGCCGGGATTGCTCAATTTGTGTTCACATAGGTTAGAGTATGAAGAATCCTTCACGAAAACAGCTATTTGTCTAGAATCGTAACCGATTGAGCAGAGAAATGAAACGTAGTCCTGAGGATTGAGATCATATATCAGGCCTGGATTCAGAGCTTTGTTGGGATCGATATGGCCGCCGCCATGGACGAACGGATTTGAGTCGTTGCTGGTGGAGAGATCTTTGATTGGGCGGCCGGAAGTGTCCAAGGAGTAAGAAGTGGTGATCAGAGCAGATTTGATTGCTGCCGGTGTCCATGTCGGAAAAGCCTTCCGGAGCAATGCAGCGACGCCGCTGACGTGAGGGCAGGACATTGAAGTTCCAGAGATGATATTGAACTCAACTCTTCGAGTATCGATGCTTAGACTAGACGGACTGTTGTAGCCGCTCCAGCCAGCCAAAATGTTAACTCCTGGAGCTATAACGTCCGGTTTCAGAATCTCCGCCGTTCGGTAGTTCGGACCACGGCTGGAGAAGGCGGCGACTCTCGGAGACGGCGGCGAATCGCTAATAATAGTTCCTCGAAACACGATTGTTGCAGATGGATTCGGATCCGAATGGATGTAGTCTCTAAGCTTGTTACCGGCGATTTCTCCAATCATTGTTCCCGGAATAAGATGAGAATCTGCTAAGAGCTCTTCGCCGTTTTCCTCCGTGTTGGCGAGTATCACACCAAGACCACCGGCGGATTTCACGGCGCTTCCTTTGGCGACTCTGGCGTTCCCTCCTCGATCGCACACGACAATTTTCCCGGCAACTTTTGACGGATCGAGGGATCCAGAATAACAATACCTATTACCGCAATCTCCACCGTAGACCAGCGGAAGTTTGGAATCGCCAAGAGGATCTCCGGAGTAGAGAGACACGCCGCTGAAAACCCTACCGTCTCCAAGAATCACATCGGCAAGAAACTCCCTGTCAATTGTGGATGCACCAACAGTGAGGATCCATGGAGCGATATTCACAGCCGTGTAAGGACCGGGACCGGAGTTTCCGGCGGAGCAAGAGACGACAATGCCGTGCTGCATCGCGCCAAACGCTCCGATTGCGATAGAATCTCGATAGTAGGCAGGGGCACGGCCCGAGGATCCGACTGAGAGAGAGATGATGTGGACTCCATCGGCAATCGCCTGATCCATAGCGGCGAGGATGTCAGAATCGTAACAACCAAATTCCCAGCAGATCTTGTAGGCAGCGATACGAGCTCTGCTCGCCATGCCTCTGGCTTCTCCACGAGCGTATTGGAAAAAACTAGCATTCTTAACGAACGAACCTGCAGCCGTAGAGGCCGTGTGAGTTCCATGGCCATCCGAATCCCTAGCAGATTTGAAATCGGACAAACCGTGAAGCGGTCTTCCTATATTAGATTCGTATCCGTGAAAGAACGCTCTCGCACCAATAATCTTCCGATTACAGGTCGTAGCCGAAAATCCCTCCCCAGCCTCGCAGGTTCCTTTCCAACTTGCCGGCACCGGAGACAAACCCTCATCAGAGAAACTCGGCCGCTCCGGCCAAATTCCGGTATCAAGAACGCCAATAATCACATCATCCGCATAATTAGTGTCAGGCCAAAGCCCTAGGTTATCCGCCAGACCTAAAAAATGAGGCGTCCGAGTCGTATGAAGCTGACGCATCCGATCCGGAATCACCGAAACAACACCTGGAACACGACGCAACTCCGCCGCCTGAGCATCCGTGATGCGTGCGGCGAAACCATTAACGGCACGTTCGTAGTTGTAAAGAAGCTTCCTCGGACGAGAAGAAGGAGAGAGTGAATCGAGAATTGACGAGTGCCAGCGATAATGAGAGGAGAACAGAGAAGGCTTCTCCAATTTAGATACGTGAACGATAAAAGTCTCTTGCTTATCCGGCGATCGAGAGAAAATTACAGGGAGAAAACAGAGGAAGAAGAAGAAGAAGAAAACAGAAGAACATCGATGGAAATTCGCCATTGAAGAACCTTGTTCTGTGATTGGAGATGAGAAGTCCGAAGCCCACTGGAGACTCAAATAAATTTGATAAACCCATTACAACTTTATTAGGCCCACTTTATTCCACGTCAGATTATTCTTTTTTTTTTTAATTACTATTTATAGATTTATTATTAATGTACGCGATTGTGTTACGTATTTCACGAGTCCCATGTGTCATCTTAAAATATTATTTCTCTTTTCCAGATTTTAAATTATTACATTATTAGGTCCGTTCAAAACCCCGCCTTTTTCCTTTTATATTTTTTTTTAAATATTCATTTTCATTATTTTTTTTAACGAATACTTTATATTAAAAATTGTATATAAAACATCCCATTCTACCTATATAATTTATATATATACACCTAAATAAATAAATATAATTATCGTCCCAAGCTCTATATAATTAGAGAGAATTTTCTTTTCGCTCATTCCTTATTTTAATGGAGATTCTCGTTCTTTGACCCCTACAGGACTTTGGACCTATAGGTTAAATAGACATTACGCTGACTGCTTATCTTGAACTAGTAGTTGATATAGACGATAATTATTTAATTTTTAAATTTTTCTTAACTATAATTTTATATTATCCAGAATAGTCTTGACTCATTTATATACTATTTTTTTTAGATAGAAGATTCTTTACGAAAGAATCTCTGATTCATTATAAAGTTTTAATATTCCATTCTCAAAAATTTTTTTTTTTTTTTAAATTTCAGATATATATGAATTTGTTATTATATTATACATTTTAAATAAATAAAAATTTGTTATTATATCGTCAATAATCCATGATAAATTACCCTTTTAATTTAAAAAAAAAATCAAATTGATAATTAAACTTTGATATAGTTAAAAAAAAATATACAATACAATCAATTAAGATAAAGCTAGGATAAAATTAATTATTAATCATTAATTAGCCCTCGTCTAATTATTCAAGTTTCAACATATTAATTTAGTCTTTTTATTGAGTTATATGACAAGACAGTTATATTTATCTAATATTTAATATTCTCTCAACAATTTAGGTTGTTGAGCTTTTATATTTACAAATAACTAAATATTTTTTAATAATTTTATAACTAAATTTATTGAAATATATTTTCCAATAAGAAATCACAAATTCAATTTTTTAATTCATATGTGCTAAAAAAAAATTTAATTAAATAAAAGCATGCAATACTAATAAATAAAATAAATAGCAAGCTTTTTTTTATCAAACAAAACATTTAAGGGTCACGAGACCAGAGAAATTGAATTATAAGCACTTATTTATTTGAGACACAGATTATAATTGATGAGACACTTTACAAGATATTGGTAATATGACAGCTTATGATATTGGTTCATAAACATGACATCATTGTTGGAATCACATATAGATCGAGGATTATCCACCTTGGACCACCGGTGCTATCACCATTGATTTATCCATTTATTTTTAGTTTTTTATTTCCATTGTATGGGATTAAATTTAAAAAAAATACAAATGTCACAATTTTTTAATTTATATTTAAAAAATATTCCTTTCCAATAATATTTTAAAAAAATATTCCTTTCAACTAATTTTTAATAGATAATTGCATTTTCGGTATAATTCATATTAAACAAACGTAAAAATATTCTAATAAATACAACAATATTTTATAAATAAAAATATATTATAATATAGTTCTATATAACAATCTTAAAATTTTAATCTATATATATATATATATATATATTATTATTATTATTATCATTATGTTTTAAAATGTTTTAGTTCACATAAATGTAAATATATGGTTTCATAAAAGTTATGATTAAAAAATAAAAAAGAAATTTCGATAAAATTACGGAGGCAAACACTCAACCTGAGGAAACTACGACATGTCGTTTCAGGCAAACACACAATTCAGTGAGAAAATTCAGCTGAAGACGACAAGTACAGAACGCATCTCCTATTTATTGAACCATCGAGCTCGTTGAGTAACAACCAATCCATTCCATTGCACGTTTGCGAAGCAGATTTGTATCAAATTCATTAATCTCTCAGTCAAGAGAGGTAAGTTTCAAGAAATGCGAGCAATTTCCAAATCGAAATCGATCTGTAAACTGTTGATTCCCTGTATAATATTATTTTTCTCAGTAATCGATGGACTTTTGCGTGCAAATGATTCCCTAAAGCGAAGTTTAATTTTTCTTCCCTTTTTAGGGTTGTTGTTGTTATGGTTAACGAAAGGAGATCAGATTGAGATGCAGAGAGCCACATCATCGTTGATTTGATAAAGGTTAAAGCAATTATAAAAATTGATGAATTGTGTTCATCCCTATCTTAAACGTTTTCGATTCTTTCACGTCTCTGTGATATTTATTGGTTGCATTTGTTCATTTTCTATTGCAATTTCTCGACAGTGACGATTAGACTCGTACCATAAACTGCCAAAACTTCCATTTCTCTCTGGATTTAACTTCTTGCAGGTAATCGATTCCATTCCTTAAGAACATTACGAATCTCCCATTAAGTTTCTTGACTCTCTCTCTCTCTCTCTCTCTCTGCTGTTCAACTTCTCGTTTGATTAAAGAGAGATTTTAGTTTTGCAGAGATGGGATTGGCCAAGGAGTATGAGTTTTTTAGTGAGATCGGTCTTGGTCCTCGCAATTTGGGGTGTTACGTCAATGGCGCCTGGAAGGGAAATGGCCCTGTAGTTTCCTCTTCGAACCCTGCTAATAATCAGGTTTCTATTGATTAAACGTTCGCAACACCGACCGTATCTCTTGTTCTTCTCTTTTTAAAAAGATTTATAATGTGTAGTTCGTCATAATTTTTGTTTCATTCCTTGCTGAAGAACATTCGTTTATGGTTATGTAGATATTTCTGGCTTAATTTTGGTGAAGAATGTCGATTAGTTTATAATCATTTTGGCTGTTGGCTGTCTTTTAATCATGTTTGCTGGGAGGAACATTCCCTGCAAGCACAATCAATGATGAGGAGCATCTGAACTCTTAATTGGGATCTGCAGATTGTTGAATTTACTTACTATTGTTTAATGTTAACGACAAATTGTCTCGTTTTTACCTAGGTAATTGCTGAAGTAGTGGAGGCTTCCACTCAAGATTATGAGGAGGGCTTGCAGGCATGCAATGAAGCTGCAAAAATATGGATGCAGGTTAGATTGCCTTGATACGAATCGAATCGAATCGAATCGAATCGAACTTTAATTCTCGTTGGCCTGTTGTTTTATATAATGTTGATGGCACATCCTTCCCTAGCTTCAGAATTGGCCTTTTTCCTGGCTTGCTTTTCATCTGTTACAGGTTCCTGCACCCAAAAGAGGAGATATTGTTAGACAGATAGGGGATGCACTAAGAGCCAAACTCCATCAGCTTGGTCGCCTTGTGTCTCTTGAGATGGGAAAGATACTTCCCGAAGGGATCGGAGAAGTTCAGGTATGTTTCTTTTTCAGTAGCCTGCATACATTATTGGCTGGATGCCTCTTTTATGTGCACGTGCTGATGGCCGGTGGCCCATAGGCAGGTTGATGGGTTATATCATTTATCCGTCTAATGCTTCTTCATCCTCGTGTGTAAATGTGTTAATGTGCCATATCTCACTATATGATGCTGTAGATTCCCCCCTTTTGATAATGGAAGTTTATTGCAGGAAATTATTGACATGTGTGACTTTTCTGTTGGTCTAAGTCGTCAATTGAACGGATCAGTAATACCATCCGAGCGTAAGCTAATCTTGGATATCACAAATCATTCGATGTTATCTATTTTCTGAGTTCTTCCTCTTTTAAACTTAAATTGATATTCATTGGGTTTCTAATGTTTAATATCTGCAAATTGAATTTCTAATCACATTTACTTTTTAACAGGTCCAAATCATGTAATGATGGAGGTGCGTTTTTATATTTAATTTTTTCTTCTAAATTCATCTGTAATGACTGTCATAAATTTCCCTTTCTGAATATCAATTCTATTTACAGATGTGGAACCCTCTTGGAATAGTTGGTGTTATTACAGCTTTCAACTTTCCTTGTGCTGTTCTTGGTAAGTCACGCAATTTAGAAATTGCACGATTATATCTTTATGTTGTATCAATATCGAGGATGGATCGTTATGATATTCCATTGCATTCAATTTTGTACTTAGAGGTAGGCACGTGGACACAGTCACCTGTATTAGAATCGTTATATTACTACAAAGAGTTTTACCTTTTTCTCGAAATTCCTTACAAGAGTGGTTTAATTCCTATTAAATATTTTCTTTGTACTTTGCTTATAACTTCATAGATAATACCAATTAACTTCAACACAATATGTACTGCAATCTGCTTTGAAGATGACATCTGTAATCTTGTCTTGATTGTTGCCATGCAGGTTGGAATGCTTGCATTGCACTAGTCTGTGGAAACTGTGTAGTTTGGTGAGCTATCAACTTCTTATTCTGTTTTTGTTAGTACATTTTAGAGGGAAGGAGGGAAAATGATCTAAACTGGGGAGGGGAGGAGCAAAGAAGGAAGGAGGGGGCATAGCTCGTCTTAATCTAAAAAATTGTTCTAAAAAATTAAGATTGATTAGTTATCTCTTTAATTTTCCCCTAAAACTTTTTAGAATTGAAAGATTATATATGGTAAAAGAGTATTCTAATCATACTCATTTGTTGTATATAGTCATTGAAAATTTGAATCTTTTATACACCATGAAATATACAATATCATGTCTCTGGCTGCATCGTTTATTATAGGAAAGGCGCTCCGACAACGCCCTTAATCACCATTGCCATGACGAAGTTGATAGCTGGGGTTCTAGAGAAGAATAATTTACCTGGTGCAATTTTCACATCCTTTTGCGGTGGTGCTGAAATTGGTCAAGCAATATCAAAAGATAGGCGTATTCCTTTGGTTTCATTTACTGGAAGTTCCAAGGTAAATTTGTCACTAGTCCGAGGAGACTTCGACTCTTTTTCATGTTGTTTTTAGAGACTGTTTTTTTTTTGTTTTTATTAGATCTGTGATAACTGATGAACAATAATGTGTGTCGAGTATAGGTCGGTCTAATGGTTCAGCAAACTGTAAATGAGAGATATGGCAAATGCTTGCTTGAATTAAGTGGAAATAATGCAATTGTTGTCATGGATGATGCTGATATCCAACTTGCTGTTCGGTCTGTTCTGTTCGCCGCTGTTGGAACTGCGGGACAACGATGCACTACATGTCGGAGGCTGGTAGTATACTTCTCTATATTTCCCACAAACTTATTTGAAAATGAAGGTATCTAAGCCTGGGAATTTGTATTTTCCTGTCTTGTAGCTGCTCCATGAAAGCATATATCAGAAAGTACTTGAACAATTAGTTGATGTATACAAACAAGTAAAAATTGGAAATCCTCTCGAGAAGGGTATCTTACTGGGTCCATTGCACACTTCAGAGTCGAGGAAGAATTTTGAGAAGGGAATTGAGAACATCAAGTCTCAGGCACGTTTGATTCGAAACTAGCTTGCTTTTAATTTCTATTAAGCTTCTTTTTCGACCTCGTGTCTCCTTGTATGATTTTGGATTCACGCTCCGTGGACGGAGCAAAAGCTTAGCATATTGTGCTGTGTGAGTTTGTGATGCTTTAACCACAGAAGTTGCTATTATCTTCTAAATTAGTTTGTGTATTCTCCATGTTCAGGGAGGAAAGATTGTGATAGGTGGTTCGGTTATCGAATCAGAGGGCAACTTTGTGCAGCCCACGATCGTCGAAATTTCTTCGAGTGCAGATGTTGTAAAGGAAGAATTATTTGCACCTGTTCTTTATGTCATGAAATTTAAGGTGAACTCTTGACTCCATTCATAAGTTCTAGGAGTTCTGTCGGAGTACAAAACATCATATTGTGAATGTTTTTGTTTTGCCTAGACTTTGAAAGAGGCAATTGAAATTAACAACTCCGTGCCGCAAGGATTAAGCAGTTCTATCTTCACACGTCGACCCGAGATCATCTTCAAATGGACTGGGTGAGTGTTTTAAGCTTCTTCAAGCCTATGCATCACAATTCTATCAATACCCTTGGCTGTTGTTCAACTGTGATTATCATATTTTCAGTGATTGTGAGTTCATTTGAATGGTTTATGTCATACACAAGTTTTTAAACTCATTGCAGACCACATGGGAGTGACTGTGGTATTGTAAACGTAAACATACCAACGAATGGAGCCGAAATTGGCGGTGCCTTTGGAGGAGAAAAGGCCACCGGGGGTGGTCGTGAAGCAGGAAGTGACTCGTGGAAGCAGTACATGCGACGCTCGACTTGGTATGCATCATTCCGATTATCAATTCTTCATCGTCTATTCCATCTCAAAGTATTATACACAGAATTTAGAACAGTTCAACATATGCTAAAAGAAGACATGTTGCAAATATGTTTGCAAGAAAAGGGAAAAAGCCACCACTAAGCAATAGAATGAACCCTTAAAAGCCAAAGGATCTGCAACACGACTGCCTTCTCGAGATATATATATATATATATATATGAATAACCAGTCACATACCCTATTTGGTAGTGGTAGAGCGGTATGCTTGGACTTTCCCTTTTGGCCTTCCCCTCAAGGTTTTTAAAACACGTCTGCTAGGAGAGGTTTCCATACCCTTATAAATAATGTTTTGTTCTCCCCCCCAACTTACCGATGTGGAATAAGAATGTTTTGTTCTCCTCCCCAACTTACCGATGTGGAATAAGAATGTTTTGTTCTCCTCCCCAACTTACCGATGTGGAATAAGAATGTTTCATTCTCATCCCCAACTGACCGATGTGGGATCTCATAGAAAGTAAACATTCTTAGTGAGATTGTGAGTAAAATATAGACATGATGTAAGCGGAATCGCCCTCCAACAACAGTCGATGTCAACTGATCTTTAAACCCAAACCCTCTAGCCCTGCTTGAATCTGACATTTGTGGTTTTGTTGTATGAGAACCCAATCTGACCAATTCTGTTCATGTTCATGTTAATTTGCAGCACCATCAACTATGGGAATGAGTTACCACTAGCACAAGGAATCAATTTTGGATAGGCCTCTGGTGTGATCAGGTATTGAATCTTGTTCATCTTTTTACTGTTCTTGTTTGCTTGTTCTAAACCCACTACTACCCACTAGCCCCCCTTGTTCAGTTTGGTGCTTTTTAGAAGAAGGAAGGGAATTTCTGGCAACTGAGAGAGGAGGGAGGAGGGAAGTTGGAGTTCCTTCATCATCTGCCTCTCTGCGTCTAATAAAATAAAAATAAAGAAATATTCCCAGTGGCTGCTCTGCCTTCTTCTTCTTCATCAACTATATATTATATGTATAGTCAAAATACTTGAAGTTGATAAGTAATGCCTCCTCCAATGATATGACATTTTCTTCCACAATGTCCATATAATGCTTTTGGTATCTAATTCCATAATGGGAATACTCGAAGATAAGTATGATTTTTGCTCGTTTGAAATTGACATAATAGGAATCGTTATCGTGATTTGATTATATGAATTATTCGCAATTTATTAAAAGGGGAAAAACAATTTGTATCCCTAAATATTTCTATTTCAAAGATTTTGGAAGAATAATTTTATTTCGATCCTTTTGAGTTTATTTAAAATAAAAAATCAAGTCAAATAGTTCTAAATAGATGGTACTATTTCCGAAATTGTTATTTAAATTAATAAAGTTTTGTTAACCCTTATTCCTATGGATAACTTTTACACTTTTTTTCTTTTATTTTCCTGTTAATAAATGCTTTTTTTTTTTCATAATTATGTCTACATAATAGTGGAAGAATTGGGAGCAATGATAACAATGACCACCAACATTGTATTAGAGATGAAAATATAATAGTTTATTTAATAATGTTAATATTAATAAATGTCACAAAATCAATAATGGGAATTTATAAAAATAAAAAATAAAAAATTGTAAATTTAAAAAATTTACTTTATTTCACAATGTGGGTGTCAATTGCTAATTTATAAATATATATTTATAGAAAGTGGTGATTTGGAAATTGACTAATCTTTAATTCTTTATGAAACAAATTTTGTAGAAAAAAAAAAGATAATAAAATAGAAAGTAAAGGTATCAATGATTCATCCACTAATGCTTTGGAATGGTACTTTAAAACTTGACAAAATCAAATAAAACTAATATATTATTTATCATATTGCATCTTCTTTTTTCCAAAAAAAAAAAAAAAAAAAAAGAGTCCTCCAATTAAAAGAAACCGATTAACCCAATCTAATCCAATTTCTATGATTTGTATTGATTAGAAACTTATTTGAATTTAAAATTTTTTGAGAGATTGAATTGGTTTATAAATTTAAATTAGATTAGCCAATTTATTTTAATTTTTACAATATAATTATATATACATTAATTTATTTTGATTTTATTTATTTTTTTTTTATTATTTATTCTCAAAAATAATTTTTAACTATTTAAAACTAATTTTCCAAAATATATATTGAAATTGTATGGTAAATTTTAATTAAATGTTTGAAAGTAAATAAATAAACGTTTTATAAACTAACATTTTACTCTTATGAACAACACAAACTATCGAACTCAATTTAAAAAAGTTTAGAGTTTGAGTTAAATAAATTTATAATATGAATAATTGAGTTTGGTCTACAAAATGGTTGAACACGTAATCCATTAGGACCCACAAATGCCTCTAAATACGGTAAGAAAGAAGACAAAAGGAAATTACACGTTTTTTTAGATAGAAATAAATATTAACGTTTATTAATGATTAGTAAAGACAAATTTAGGAGTAGTTGGATGATGTTATTGGAAATATTTGGAAGATTGTATGAAATAGGATGTGAAAATTGATGGATGGATGGATTGAGATGCTTTGGCAATTGATTTTATTATAATTTTATTTTAGACTTTTTAGTCTTGAAATTTTTAAATCTTTTATTTCACTTCTAAACTTAGAATAAATTATATAAATTATTAGAAGTAATAAAAAAGAAATTGACCAAAATATGAGAAAAATTCTCGTTAAGTTTTTTTTTTTGTTGTAAGCTTATTTTTTTTAGCGTGAGATTCTAGAAGAGTTGAGAAGAGAACAAAACATTTTTTAGAAGGGAAAACTTAAAGATGACAATATGGGCTTAAGCTGTTATAAATGGTATTAGGGTCATACACCGAGTGGTACGAGTGAGATCTGGATGCTGGGCTCTCAAAGGTGATGGATTGTGAGATCTCACATCGTCCCCATTTCTTGGGCATGGAAACCTGTCCCCCTAAAATATGTGTTTTAAAACTGTGAGGCTAATGGCAATACGTAACGGGCCAAAGCGGACAATACTTGCTAGCGATGGGCTTGGTCGGTTACAAATGGTATTAAAACCATGCTCTTAACTTAGCCATATCAATAAAAAATTTAAATGTCGAACAAAATTGTAAGTCTCGAAAGTGTAGTCAAAAGTGATTCAAGTGTCGAAAAAAGGATATACTTTATTCGAGGGTTCTAGAGAACAAGTCGAGTCTCAATTAAGGGGAGGTTGTTCAGGGTTGGTTCCATAGGCCTTGGGGGATGGTGTACTTTATTCGATGAGAGGATTGTTGAGAATGATTGGGAGAGGAATCCTACATCAGTTGATAATTGGTAAGGAATATATCTACATTGTAATCCGACCTTTTAGGAAAACCAAATGGTTTTGCCCGAACCGGACAATATCACACCATTGTGAATGTCTCTAATACTTAATATGGACGTTGAGCCCCAATGAGTGGATTGTGAGATCCCCATCGAGCATACCATTATAGAGGTCTTTAATTCTTAACATGGTATTAGAGCTAGACACCGAGCGATTTGCTAGCAATGACGTTGAACCTCAAGAGGGGGATTGTGAGATCCCTTAGAGCCAAACACCAATGTGCCAGTGAAGAGCCCCAAATGAGATCACAGAACAGTGACTAAATTTTTATTTAGAGTATCTCTCGAAAAGAATTTTAGAAATTGGTTGATTTTTATTACTATTTTAATGATACTGAAATTCATAAAATGTAATTGATTTAAAGATTTTTACAAGCTTCAAGTACTTGAACAATATGCTCTCAAAATAAATTCAACCAATTCAATAATTTAAGCAAATAATAATAATAATAATAGTAATGTTATATTTATATAAAGAAAAAACATTTGATATTGAGTAACGAAAAAGAAAAAAAACAAGTAGATTACTGCACAGAAATTCAACTTTTATTAATATTCAAGCTAAATTACACAAGGAAAATGGTTAGAATTTTGCCAATTATGACAAAAACAAAAAAACCAGGCATCACGAAGCGTATTGTATAATTCAGCCTATGATAAGGTCTATGTTTATGGAATATAAAGTATTATTGGATCCCAATATGTTCAGTTTTGATTGAGTTTTGTTGGTCCATGGAATCCTGTACCTTTGATGATTCACGACCCAGAGAGGGAAGATAGGCAGCTTCCCGTGCGAGCGAGTGGCGGCGGGCGAGAGGCTTTCTTCATCGGACTTGTTGGCATCGACCTCACGGCCCTTGAGGGAGAATCTAAACTGCGCTTCAAAATCTGTCGCATCGCTGATATCAAATGCACCGCAGGATTTGGAGGTGGTTTCAACGCTGTGAATTTTTTGCAGAGGTTCATGTGTATTTCCATGGCTTCCTCCGCCGTGATTAGGCTTCGAGAACGGAGGATTTCGTAGTTGATTGCCTCGGAACAGAGGCCGCAGATCCAATGTTCATTGTAACGTTCACGAACACGTTGTATGTACGCTGGTGTGCATTCCTCTATGAGTCCGCAGCAATAGCATTTAACGAACTCCACCTCCATATGAGCGATTAGCTTCGTCGATGCTGCTTGAGGTTCTAGGATTGTATCGCTAAGAACGGTGGCAGACATGGCGATTCTGCAGACAGAAACTGAAATTATGATATCAAAACCGCGTTCCACAAACCAAACGACCGTATTACTTATCTATAACATCGAAAAAACCCTAGAAATTTCGATATTTCGCTTTAGGTAACGATGAGAAGGATTGCAGAAATCACGACTCTGCAAACAGAATCTGGAACTATATGTTCAAAACAGAGTTCCATATTACGAAACGATTGCAATATTGTCTATAAACAACGAAGAACCCTAGAAATTTCGAAATTCCTAATTCGAATACGAAAAGAGAAAATCGAGAAGAAATCTTACCAAGAAAGCAGATAAAACAGATATTAAAAGATTTCCTTCTCCCTCCGCCTAATTTCGCGGCTTCTTTTATTGCTATCTCTCCTTCTCACCGATTCCTTCATCTTCATCGGATGACGAAATTTCACAGATGAAAACCATTTCAAATTCAAAATTCAACCAATACAAAGACAACCAGTTCCGATCAGAATCCTTCGCCAAGAAAATCAAACGCTCTCGCTTGTATTACGATCAGAATCTTCGAAGAGAGGCAGATTTTTCGCGATGTTCCCGGCAGATGTCGAACTGAAAATCGGGGAAAATAATCGCAGGCAAAGAGACGAAGGAGAAAGGGCGCGTTTGGAGTTACGGAGAAGAGATGGACATGAAGATGAGACTTGAAGATGAAGGCTTATAAAGGATCTAATGAGGTTCGGCCACGTCATCCAAATTCGCTGTCGGTAATTCTGAGCCGTTGAATATTAGACTGCCAGCTAAGCAGCTATTCCAGTTCAGACTAATGTTAGCAAATATGTGCTGTTTTGGTTTTGGAAAGGCTTTCTTCTATAATTAACCAACCAATGCTATTCGACCACGTGTACTCCTAAACACGTACCGTGCGGCTACGTGTGAAAATTTTCTCCATGTAATTTGTTGATTCTAATTTCTCCAATTACATTCCAATAATCATCTGAAGTCTTGGTCGATTACATATTAATTCACACAAATTATAAATAACATAAAATAAAAGGTCTTTTAATCAATTGTAATTTGTTTACAAAGAATTAGTTATTTAATTATTTTTTGTAGTTTAACGGAGAATAACGATAATAAAAAAAATTATATTCTATTTATTGATTTATGTTTAAATTCGAAACTCTTTACAACTAATATATGATTATTTCATTTCAATTTGCCCCTAACATGGAAATCCACATTAGCCTATTACATATCTCTCTAATATACATGTTTTAAAATCATGAAACTGACGGGGATACATAACGAGCTAAAGCGAATCAATCTATTAACGTGGTCTCAGACTGTTATAAATGGTATTCAAAGCCAGACATCTAGTGCTGTGCCAACGAGGATGTTGAGCCCCCAAAATAAGTGAATTGTGAGATCTCACGTTGGTTGGAGAGGGAAACGAAATATTTCTTTTAAAGATATAAAAACCTCTTCCTAATGTGCGTTTTAAAATCGTGAGGTTGACGGCAATATATAGCAAGCTAAATTACATTCAATATTTTTGTTCATTTTGAGTTCATATACATTTTCAGTCCCTTCATTTTTTATTTTTCATTTTTTCTCTCTCCTCAAAATGTTTAATAGTTACAAGTTCATATTAAACGGTTTCAATTGTGCATAAAATTTGTGTTATAACTTTACACACAAGAATCAAAATGATCATTTTAAAATAAATTATGAGATCCCACGTCAATTAAAGAGAGAAACAAAACATTATTTGTAAGAGAGCGGAAACTTTTCCTAATAAATACATTTTAAAATCTCGAGAAGATGTCCAAAAATGAAAAACTCACAGAGCGGGGAACTTGGCCGGTTAGATAAACAACACAATTCAACCTATGAATAGGCCCTCACTAAGAGAACTTCAATTTCTTTATTACGTGCGCCACATCACGGTTTATTAAATAAAACTCATATACAATAACATTTATTATTAGAAAATAAAAACATATTTAATACGTGTCAATTTGGAATCCATTAATTGAGCAACAAATCAATTTAAAAGATAACAAGAAGAAGACCCTCGGGTAGTTATTATTATAACTAATACCAAAACCGAAATACGTGCCATAAAAAACAATTAATATTTTTTTTTTTTTCTCTTTGAAGTAAACAAAAACTGAAGTCAACGGAATGTATGAATAATGATGTCATAAATATTCATTAATAATATTATAAATTAACAAATGATATTTAAAAACAGAATTAGGTCGAGTATGGCCAAAGAAATGAATAATAAAAAAAAATAGGGTTATATTTGTAGAAAGAAGAGGAGAGCATATACCTGGGCGATTATTCTGAATAAAAAAAAGATCCGATTTTATGAGCATAGTCGGCCACCTCCACCTGGTTTCTGTGTCCACTAATATCTTTTAATGAATAATAATAATAATAAGATAAATTGGTGGAGCAGGGGGACTGCCCAATAACAAGAGCTGAAATTATTGCTTCCCCTGTCCCCATACAATGCAGATAACGACGACTATAATTTAAATTTATCAATGAATGCTCCACATAAACTTAAAAGTATCTAGTCAAAGCCCCACAAATTCTAGAACTACACCAATCCAATCCATCGATCGAGATAGTAGATATTGTCTTCTTTAGGCTTTTCCTTTTGAGCTTCCCCTCAAGGCTTTAAAACCCGTCAATGTGGGACATCATACAAACGACCACGTAATACCGTAAGCTTTACGAGTTTTTATCTCTAGCATCATGAGAAATAGAGAAAGAGGGTTCATAATCTACTTACCATCATGTTATTAGACACGGGAATTGGGAGTTAAATAATGTAACATGATGAGTTTCTCTGAGATACAAATTCTAAAGATGACTTGTTTTTGATGTAGTGTTTTAAGTAAAATGGGAATGTCACCGTCTACAGCAATTCAGAAGCAAGTACAACTACTACTACCTCAAGGACTTGCATATATAAAGCACGCAACTCAGCGATAACCGACATCTGAAACGAAGTCGTTAGACGTTCTCAATATGCTTGTCCAGAGAGGTTTGCGTCAATCAATCTCGCTCGCTGATGGCAGTCAAATGCTCATCGACTTCTTCAGTACTTAATACTCTGAAGATGGGATTCTCCGACCGAACCACTCCCACCTGTAAACGTTGTAAATACATTCGTGTTATCTTCATAATTATGGTGCAGTTTACCTAAGTAACATATATACAGTGGAATACAGTGACCCTTTGCAGACAATAACATAACTACTGGTCAACAACACAGTGGAAGCTAGCGCGTCAAATCAGAATTTGGATTAAACATTCTATTTGATAGAATCTCAAGCATAATTGTTGGAGAAGAAACGATGAAATTTAAGTACCTCAATCTCATTGGCCTTGAAATCTTCTTGCAGCACTGATTGAAGTGCAGAAATTGCAGTCTAGAAACAAGATTATCACATAAAAAGATAGTCAAAATCATATCAGATTTGCATTTCTATGTTGCCACCAGTATCAAAACCGCGCTTTGGAACATGAAATGAAAAAAACGACGAATATTAGGTCCAAAGTAATTTCAGAGAATATTTCGAATTAAGTCCCCAGTTCTCTTTCTAAGCAAAACAGTTGAGGAAAAATATGGATTATTTTTATTGGATGATGAAAGTCCCACGTCGGCTAATTTAGGGAATGGTCATAGGTTTGTAAACAAAGAATATTCTCTCCATTGGTACGAGGCCTTTTGGGGAAGCCCAAAGCAAAACCATAAGAGTTTATGCTCAAAGTGGACAATATCGTACCATTGTGGAGAGTCGTGTTCGTCTAACAATTCTGAATAACTAAAACATTAAGAGTAAAAATTTCTTTCAGGAAGTATGCATAGATATATTGATGCCTCCTAACTATTAAAACAAGAAAGAGAAGATAAAACTATGTGACTGGTACAAGGTCTAAACATTTGAAATTAAATGAGATCTACCTGCACTGTCTCCTCATAAGTAAAAGCAGGATCATTCTTCATTTTCTTTTCCAAGAAATTAATAGCCTCCTGCTCCTTAAGTCCAGCACTAGTGGCCTAAATCACATAGTTGTGAATTCTTACTCGCATGGTTAACCAAATACTAATGTCAAGTTTAAAAGGTAAAAGAAACTACAGCATGGGAGCACATAACAAACAAGTATAGTTGGTAATATAAAAGCAAATAAGAAATTAAAACAATCCTTTGTTCAGATCTTAAGAAAGAATTAGTCATTTTTCAAAAGTCAACCCATGCCTTCATCCACTATCGAATCGGGTAGATTGTGTAGCAGCTCAAGTGCAGTGCACTCTACATAGCAAAGGCTCTCTACGCATCACTATAATGATGATGATCAACAAATTTTACATTTGAAAGCAAATTATTATAATTTAAATAATTTTTTTATAAAAAAATACATATCCATACTACTTTTATATAAATAAATACAATTTCAAACTACAAGCAAGACAATATAATAACTAGTTGTTTCCTTATATTCCACAACCCACCCTCTGGTAGCTTAAGAAATCACACCCATCAAATTGTATGTATTTAAATATGAGCTAAATCTATAAAGCTTTAATTCTAAGAGTTCTTTTCTTTTTTTTTTTTTTTTTTTTTTTTTTTTTTTAGCAACATCATCTGGAAAGGAATTTGAATGGAAATCTTTGCCAATGTGGCATCTACCTCAAGGAAAATATAAAATTTAGAACATAGGTACATGCTGCAAATTGGCATTAAATTCCTGTCCCAATAATTTTTCTTCTAGAAGGTGACTTACCTTGTGACCAAAAAAATGACCGGCAGGATCACATTTATAGAGGCGAGGTCCAAACTCATCATCAATGCCCAAAACCATTGCCACTAAAGAAAAATCAGAAGGAAGAGAAAAAGAATTTAAAGGATGGATAATGACAAGTTCAAAAGCTAATGACAAATAGTATAATAGGTTGAAGCAAGCACTATGTGGATCTAAAATACGAAATAAACCAGAAACCAACCAACTCCAAGTGGTCTCATATAAGCATGCTGGGTATAGACTTGTGATTTATCAGCAATCCTGCAAAACAGTTAATTCCAATATCATTAGTCTAGTGCCTGCTGTGATATACCAAAACTCAATGATTGATGTCCATGTATCTAACTTGGAAAGCAACATCAACAAAAGTGTCTGTGCTTAAAAGCCTTGTCTAAACTCAAAAGAAATACCGTAACATAGTTAAATATTGCCACAGAACTTTAGACAAACAAATCACCGGCACTTCCTATGCAATTGATAACTCAAAAGGCAAGGAAAATATTGTAGACAGAAATAATCAGAATACCATTTAGCCAATACATCCACAGGCATCTCATAGCCATATCGGAATCGAAACTCTGCTGCTTCATTCCTTGCTTGTTGAACCAATGATCTGGCATCAGCTGAGTGGTATAGAAAAATTGGATAAGGAATTCTATCGTCCAAATTTGAGCAAAGTAGATTTTTACAATGAAGCAACTGCATGTGGTACTTTGAACTAAAAACAGTACAATGTAGTGTAGAAAAAAATTATCACTGTGATAGACATCATTAGCACTAGCCTGAGTAAACACACGTGTAACCTAAAAAGACTAATACGGGAATGTAGTCAAGGAATTCCTCTTGAACCAACTTATCATAAGCTGCCATCTCACAATGTGTACACTTTCATCATCGCCACCAGTTGATTCTGAGGTTGATACAAGCATAAGACAAGAAATCTGTCTTGAATCATGATTCTTTATTGAACAATAAGTGGCAAAAAGACATAAAAGAAACCTGTAATGCCAGTTGCGAGCAAGCCCAGATACTTAGTGATGGAGAAAAGGTGAGTGACACTTGTCTGATCCAAAAGTTTATCCTGCAAAAACAATGGGCATTACTATAAGTGAAACGAAATTTTCAGCTCAGGAGAGTCTGAGGAAATGGCATGGCCAAACCAATAATACTCACCGGAACCTTCTTCTGAGTCACAACACAAACCGAATCCTTTCCTTTGACACCAATCGAGGTAATTCCAGCAGATTTCACAGCCTTGAATGCATACTCTAGTTGATGATTTCAAAATGAAGAATTCATGAAGATATAAAATTGCTGACAAGCTAAAACTCAAAACCAAATGGAAAAAAACTTGATAAGCATAACTTCGTTCAAAATGTAGACGTCTGGGATATGATAACAATTCACTGATTGGAAACAATTCCTTGTGCAATCTTTTCTAATACAAGGAGTCACTAAAAGCAAAGCCAGCGTCCTAGACGTGTTAAATGTTAATCCTAGCGATTCCAGCCTAAGGTTTCCAAATATTCAATAAATACACCGCACTCAAGAAAAGGCTAACACTCGCAAAGATCAAAGGCAATACACTAAATTACTTATAAGAGGAAAAAAAAAAAAAAAGACCTTCGTTAACCCGCAGCAAATACGAAAATAGATTCCGCGTTTCCCCTAAATTCCGTCCGATGGATACTTAAACACATTCACTCGACAGTAATCCCAAATGAAATGAACACTCGAAACATTTAATTAAAGCAGAGCCCCTACCGTTACCACACCACACTCATCCATACTTCCAACAAAAACACCTTCACACTTCAGAAGGGAGATATTTCTTTCTTTAATGAGAGTTTTCACCACTCAAACTTACACGGCCAAGTTAAATCACTTCAGAAACAATGATTCTTGAACATTAATTGAAAAAGTCAAGCCCTAGCATATAGTTCAACTAGTTCGATCGAAACAAAAAACGAGATCGAAGAGGAATTGCATACATACCGACTTGAAATAAGCGGCCCTCGGGTGAGAATATAGTAATGTGACGATCGTATCCTCCTCCACTTCCACGGCTCATGGCTTCTGATTCAGATGAATTAGGGCTTCAACGGGTTCAGGATCTGTGGGGGAAATGGATATTGAGAGCTCGAAGGATATAGCAGCGGAGCCGCGAAAAAACTTTCTCGCCAAGAAAACCCCTCAGGCAAGCAGCACCCGGCAAAAGTGACTTCGAAACTAGCTTTTATTTTACATTTTACGCTATTTTGTTATTATTAAATTTACAAGGACTCAATGGTAAAATTCCCCACAATTTGCATCCCGTTGCCTTCCCCTATTTGAATATGGGCCTGGTTCAGGTCCTTCGGCCCATAATAGCTTGGCTCAATTATTTATTGGCCCATAATACATGGCCCAATTAAAATAATAATTTCGGGTATAAAATAAAGCAACAATTTCTATGGATAAGACGTGGTATCAAGTATCATGCTTTAGCCTAATTTCTAATCATATTGTAGTTTTTTTTAAGTCAACTCCTTTGAAAGATTAAATCATATTTTTATTAGTGATAGGTTTATAATAATATTCGCTTTTTTTAAATCTAAATGTTATTTAAATTAAACTATTAAATCGAGTTTAATAGTTTTTAATTAGGCTTAGATTTCTCTTGAAATAAAAATTAATACCAAATTATGCACGTTCGTTCAATGTATAAAAATACGTAAACAAATATTTTTATATAGTGTTTTAAATAAATATCTAGCTAAATATATAATTTTTATAAACCGATTTAGATCCATTGGTTTGGTTGGGACAAGTGTACAGTGCTTAACTTGGGGAATCTCCGAGGACAGTGGCTGGTTTGGTGATTAGGAACAACATTTAGGAGTATTCATATGATCGAAAACCAACCCAACCTAAACCATAAAAATTTGGGTAAGGTTAGAATTTTTTAGGTTTGGTTTGGATGAATGTTTGAAAAATCGAAAATTCAGGTCGGTTCGCATGTCATTAGTTTTTGGTTGGATCATCAACCTAGCCAACGTGAAAATAGGGTTACAACTCTACCCTACTTTTATTTATTTTTTTGTTAAAATTAATAATATTTGAGGTTTATAACCAATGTTACTCATGCGTTTTTTACTTGTAAATGCTTAATATCTAAGATTTATAAGATTTTAGTTATTAATATAACATATACCGTGGATAAACATGATTTTTTTAAAATAATTATAAAAAATAAAATAAAAAACTCGATAACTTGACCCAACTCAAAAATAGAGTGTTGAGCTGGGTTGTGAACTCTATTCAAGTTGTTCAAGTCACCTACCCGACCAACCCAACTCGTAGACACTATATTAACATTTAATGTTTTAAGATAATGACCGAACTATCAGGTTTTAAGCTCTACATTCAAAACTTCACGATTTCCCAATACGAATTACACTCGTTATTCTTAATTAAAAAAAAAAGTTATAAATCTTCTCGAAAAAGAACGTTATCAACTTCTCCCTACCCAAGGTTATATACTGTAAATCGTTGTTATTTCTCTCTTGCTTGCTTATATAACGTCTCTTTCAAAAATCTCTCTTTGCCCTCGTTTTCTAAAACCTTATCTTAAAACCGAGGCCAGAGGTTCGAGCATACGTCGCTTAGCCGTAGGCAACGCAAGAACGAACTAGCTTAGCTCACTTGTCGTTGGAAAGTAAGTGCCGCACAATCACAAGTCCACTGCCATTAAAAATGCGATTGTGACAAGCATCGAGCGAACATAATTTTGGATGGGACCATTCAAATAAATACAACATGGTCAAGAAAAAACTAGAACATAAAAAAAAAAATAATAATTTAGATTCATTGAAACAAAACAATAAAATAATTGATAGGCATGGGACAAATAGAGACCTATCCTTGAAGGTGGAAAGAGTATAAATTTGGGGTTATTTGTTACCCAATGTCATATCATAAATTAAATCAAAAATTTCTTTTTTTAATTATTTTTTTAGGCCATTTATTTTTGGTTGGTGCAAAAAAGGAAAAAATAAAAAATAAAATACTATTATTATTATTATTATTATTATTATTTTATTTTTATTTGAATTCCGTGGTCAAAATTGGTTGGGCTCTGTGCTTTAAATATGGTGACAAAATCGAAAGCTTTTTTGTTGCCAATCCATAAAATCAATGCTTTGATTGTTGTAATTGAGATTGAAAATGACTATCTAAAGAGCAAATAACGGGACAATTATTAATTTTTTAATGGCTTTTTAGATGAAAATTAAACTAAATTAATATATATATATATATATATATATATATTTTTGTCTTATATATCCCTTTTAAAATTTTCAAAATTATACAAAATCTCGACTTTGTTTTTTTAACTTTATCACTTTGTCAATTTTGATTCTCGTGTCATGACGGGATAATTCAATAAATTTAAATTATTTTATCGGGTATTTTTAACGTTTGAATTTAGTTAAATTTTTAAAAAATCGAGTCAATTTAAATATTAATATTTTGGTGCGAGGATAATCCAACTTTACTTTACTTTAATTTTAAAATTATTATAAAAATGATGAATATTTGACTTTTTCTAGCTTGGATTAGTGTGCAATATAACTCGTAAATGTTTGATATTTTATGAAATTTTAATTACTAATTGAATATTTACGTGGATAAATATGTTTTTTTAATATAATTAAAAAAAAATAGCAACTCAACCCGAAAATTTTTCAGATTGAGTTGGGAACTCTATTTAAGTTGTTCGAGTCAACCAACTCAAAATTTCAAATTAGTCTAAAAAAATTTCCAACCTAAGTCACATACACCTGGGCTCTTATTATATTATAAATTACAAATATAGAAGATTCAGGTTTGATAAACCATATATGATATCCCGAGTTTAAAAAAGAGAATACACGCGACATCAGTACATGATTTACATAGATATGAAAATGGACCCAACAAAGAAAAAAAAACTCGAACCAATTACACATGAAAATCGCTTAACATAAGCTTAAAATAATTTATTATTATTTAATAGTCGATAAAGAGAAACGATACACTATTTCAAAATCAAACTCGAACCCAGAACCCGGTAACAAAAGCAAACTCGGAGGAAGCTTCCTTAAAAAAAAAAAAAAGTGTACAATAATTAAAACAAAAAACAAATAGCAATAAATTAACGTGAAAATTGTTCCTAACCAACCCATCAATAGAAGCAAAGCAGCAAACGAGGGGCCCCCTTGTAATTTCCCTTCGTCTTAGCACATTGTACACATTTGGTCAAATTTTAATTTTTTATTATTTTTGTTTTTTTTTTCTTAAAAGAAATGGGTAAAATCTTGATATTTAAGTTTCCCATAAATCGTAATAATTGACGTGTCCAAAAATAAATAATAAAAAATAAAATAAAGTCAAGCTTACTCGTACGATCCACAGTCGTTTTTGTCGAGTTTTTATATTTTAGCCTCCTTACGACGTCGCATTGACATTTATTTCCCCGGCGATTTCCTTGTCTAGCCGATCGTTTTCTCCGGGTTGCCATCACGTGGACTTGTTGCTACAATGGTCCTACGATTGATGATTGCCCATCCAACGGTCCACATTGAAGACACTCAGTAATGGTGGACCGCAAGATGGGACCACCGTGGTCCTTGTTCTAGAGGATTATCAAAGCTAACCAGAAGTATTCTCAATTAATCGCCGCTTTATAAACAGTTTTCTAATTAATTATTTTATTTTAAAAAATAGTGAAATCTTCTTTTATACCATTATAATTAAATAATAAAAGGGAAGGAGAGCTCAAAACCCCATGTAGGGCGACAAGAAGCAGGGCCATTTTGGTCATTATAAGCTAAAGAATAACTTATTATTACCTGCTCCATGCTTTACCTAAAGCTAAAGCGTATTTAATCTTTGCTTAGGGGCACAATCTCATGCAGCCGAGCCTATTCTCAAATTCTGCGCCCGTGCTTTTGTAACCGGTAGTCATTATTTCGTCAATTAAATTGGAGTTATTATTTATAAACGTTAAAAGTTACCCAAACTATTTACTACCTCAGTTATTTAATATTTACCGTCAGCTTTTACCGACAAACAAATCATATTCTATTTATCTTAATTAAAAAAACATTTCTTTTTAAAGAAATCATTGCATTTTGTTAATATTATAAATATTCAAAATTAAAAATAAAATAAAATTTTATTTTTTTTTAAGTTTATTTATCCAAATATATAATTATTGATGTTTATATATTTTATTTATAAATTTGAAGTTTTTTTTATAGCTAGCTACTTAGGAAATGATGGGAATTTATTATTATTATTATTTTGTTGGGATGTTAAAATTTTCAAATAGTCTCATAAATAACTATTGATTTGATTGAAATGCATATCTTACCTCAAATATAGAACTATGACCCTACTCTAAGTTTTTTTTTTTTTTTCTTCTTAATAAATGTTTCCATCCGTATTAATATATATATATATATATAATCTTAATTTGTTTTATCTACCACTGGAGTTTATACACCTTGACCTAGGTTGGTGGGTCGAATAATTCAAATAGATTTTACCGCTCAACCAGACTCTCTATTTTCATGTTGGTTTTGTTGAGAAATATTGACAGGAGCCACACATTAGCTAATTAAGAATAAGATCATGGATTTATAAGCAAGGAGTATATGTCCGTTGGTACGAGACTTTTTGGACAATCAAAAATAAAGTCATGATGCGGACAACAGAAGGTTTGTGGTTCCTAACCAGACGAGGTTGGATTGTCGGGTTGTTTACTTTTAGTTATTGAGAATATCTTACATACCCATTAGAGCTTATAGTCAGAGTGGACAATATCGTACTACTTGTGTGGAGGTTCAACAAAATTTTATGTACTAACTAAAATCTTTAATATATATAATATCAAATATTTAAAAGTCGCAATGCATAGTATAATCAAAATTTTTAGTTGATCACATTAACCCGATAAAGAAAATGTCAATGGACCTAACTGAATTTTCAATTTTTTAAAAAGTCCTAACACATATTTGAAACCAAATAATAATAACCCAACCCAACCTTTAAAGTTTAGGTTTGATAGTCCAGGTTCGTCCGGTTATTAAATATTTGACTTAGTTTATAAATTTTGAACTCGTAACAGTTTATTATCTATAATTTAGTGCGAAAATCTTCATCCATATTTTAAATGGACAAAATTTTGAATATGTTATGCTCGTGGTCCTAATACTTGTCGCACTGTTGATGGTTTCCTCTTGAGACTACCGTACACGGTGCTAGACTTTATCTAATATCTCCAAAAATAAATGTTTTTAGTACGTTCCGCTCGTGTGTTCTAGACTATTTGGTTAATACACTTCATTTTTGAATAGCTCACTTTTAGGTTAGTAAAATTTAATTTATTTTTGTTATTATGATCAAATTTAATTATAATTACTTTTTTAACAGCAATGAGCAACACAATGAAATTTAATTATTGGAATTTTCAATAATTTAAATCCATTTTTTTTTATAAAAGTGGAAAATAATAGATTAAATAAAGAGGTTTCCAAATAATGAATGTGGGATACCGCTCTCAATTGTCATCATTTAATTCCTAATATTTGTCTCAATTTCAGCTCACATGACAGAAGTATTCATACTTTTTTTTGGTTAGGTGTTACCCATTCATTCATTTATTTAAATTAGTTGTTTGATAAAGCTGTCTAATTACATAATTGCCCCTTGTCGAGAATCCAAATTTGCACGAAAAATATGGGAGACAGCAAAAATATATGCAACGAGAGCGTACAAGTAAGTTGCTCACTATGAATATTTATATACTCAATCCTTTTTATATTTTATTTTTCAGGTGCGTGACGCAAGGGGGTGCTCAGTGTCACAATCATGCTTGTCTAAGGCGTGTTGTCTATGGTCGCATGTTGGATGTTGGATGTCCCATCATACTTGTTTATGACGTGTTGTCCACGACTACATGCCCGTTCCAAACCCCTTTTACTTGCTGTCGTGTTAGGTAGGCTTTTACTATTACTGTTGTGTCAAGACAGGTTATATGACTGGTCGCCAAAATTATGTCTACGTCCTGTTAGGGTTAAAATTATCCAAAATGTACAATAAGGGGATGTTTTTCCTACCTAGGTTATATGCTATCAGAGCCGTTATTGTTTCTTACTCGTTTTTAGCTTATAACATTACTTTCATATTTCCTCACTCAAGTTTTTCTCAACCATGATTCAAGGCTCGAGCATATGCCAATATTGTCCCACGAAGTGCAAATTTCACACGATTGATTCGTTCATTGGGTTAAAATAAATGCAGTACAATCGTTGTCCTATTGCAGTAAGAGTGCAATTGTGACACGCAAGAGTTCAGTAGTAACATAGGAATGTTGCCTCGGGGGCGTCTGTCTAGTCCACATATTTTGTATTCGCCATTTTCAGCACAAATTTTCAGTACAAATTTGTATCTTATTTTAACCCAATGTACTCGTTTTTAGCTTATAATATTACTTTCACATTTCCTCACTCATGTTTTTCTCAACCGTGACTCAAGGCACGAACATATGTCAATATTGTCCCACGAAGTGCAAATTTTACACGACTGACTCATTCATTAGGTTAAAATAAGTGCAATACAATCGTTATCCCGTTGCAGCAAGAGTGCAATTGTGGCACTCAAGAGCTCAGTAGTAACAGAGGAATGTTGCCTCGGGGGCGTCTGTTCAGTCCACATATTTTGTACTCGCCATTTTCAGTACAAATTCGTATCTCATTCTCCATTTCCACTTTTAAACGAACATAACATACAACATAGTTTGTTAGTCACATTTGGTCTTTCGGTGCCTCAAAATTCAAGATGGGACACGTAAATAAAAATTATATTTCTCGTATTTATATTATATATATATATATATATTATATTTAAAAAATATGAATAAAAATAAAATTGGCATCTATAATTGATTGATTTGTTTATTGTGAGCATTTAAAAAAATACGGTTGACTTGCAGCTGAAAGTAAGAATCTCATCCTTTGATTGAATGACGTGTCGCCATTTACACTTCATGCATCAATTTTATTTTATCAAAACTTACGACCTTAGGTATTGAATATTCCAAACGTTTCGTGCTGTTATAATTCGAATGACTCAATTTTTATTTATATTCAAAAATAAAATAAATAAATGTTACGGTTATAATTATTTTTTTAATTGTTATTTGTAATTATTTTGGATATTTTTAATGGTTGACATTAATAAAATTATGTGGCAGACAACTCAATTTAAAAATATTCTGTCCACGTCATACGGTGCGTTTTGAAATAAAAATAAAATAAAAATAATTATCCTTTCGTTTTCATATCAAATTATTCGTGTTCCGTAAGTCAATATAAATGACAGTGAAATATTAAATGAAATTAAATTCAATAATGTTTGGATTATTAAAAAATTATATATTATTTTGAGTGATTATTTAAGTGAAAATTAACTGACGTTTGAAGAAAATTATTAATGGATTACGACTCTCTATTCGTGTTTCGTAAAATCTTTGGCGTAGAGATCGAGACCTAGGTCGAGAATAGAGATGGAGAATGTAATTTCATTCTCGTGAGATCTCACATCAGTTGGAGGGGGAAACAAAACGTTTCTTGTGAGGGTATGAAAACCTCTCCTATTATAAGCGTTTTAAAACCTTGAAGGGAAAACTAAAAAAAGATAATATCTGTCAGCGGTAGCTTGAACTATTACAAATAGTATCAGAGCCAGCGTTGAACAGTACAAGTCACTAGTTGAAGTAGAGATAAATCTTTTCCATATTAGACGCGTTTTAAAATTGTGAGGTTGACGATGACATGTAACGGACCAAAGCAGACAATATCTACAAGCGGTGGACTTAGACTATTACAATTCTCGACCCCATTTAAATAAAGACTCTCAAAATAGCTATTTAATGAGCCACTTTCTACCGGTTAAATAAATATTTCTATTGAGTACTGTTGAAATATAATATGTAGTTATGAAATATGAATAAATATTATTTTTTAATACTCTTTTATCTTATGATTTGATTTATAATATATTTTATTTTATTTTTAATATTTAATTAATTTATATTTTCTGAATAGGTATTGGTGGGTAACTTGTATCTTATTTAAAGGTTATGAATATCGATAAGAATACACACCTTCCATCCAATTCTATTTCTCGTTCTTAGTTGGTACAAAAAAAAAAATTTATAATTTTTTTTTTAAAAACTTATGATTATTAATATATATATATTATTATTTTTTAATTTGGTCGAGCTTTTATAATATAATGAAAATGATTTAATAGCGCTAATAATCAGAATTTTTATTACCAATTTTTTAATTAATAAAATCATAGAAAAGCTATGCATTACATAAGTTCTAAAATAATCCACGTGTTGCAAAAGCATTGGTCAAATAGATTTGAAGGCACTATTTTTCCCTCCGTTTTTGTCGTCATATAAAGAGAAGAAAAAAAAAATAAAAATAATTACAAAAAGAAAAATTCATGTTCATGGTCGGTCACTGTTTCTCACTTCAAAGTCGTATAGCTGAATCTCACCTTCCCATCAATGGCTACCATACGGGTTATATTTTCATCTACTCTCCTTTTCGCTTTATCTTTTCCTTCTCTCATCTCTCTCTTTTTTATATAAATATAATCTCGCTCTGCAAATTTCCACCAACTTTCATTGACCATGGCTGGCGAGTTTTCCAACTGCGTTGAGTACGGTCTCCATTTGTCGAAGCGAATTTACTATGGCAAAGGATCGGCGCCGGCGGCTTTAGGGCGGCAGATGTCTAGAGTATCGGAGGATTACCTTCCGACGGCTCCGATGGTGTATGCCGTTATACCGGACCCGACGATTGTGGACAATCCGGATGTTCCGAGCTATCAACCTTACGTGCACGGGCGCTGCGTACCACCGGTGTTGATTCCGCTGCATATGAATGGAGTTGCCATGGAAATCGATTGTTGTTTCGATACTGCGTTCATTGGCGTTAGCGGAACGTGGCGCGTGCATTGCGTGATGGCGGGGAAAGGCTGTGAGTGCCTTATTGCGGTACCAATGGGAGAGCAGGTAGCCAGATTTTTCTCCATTATATTCTGAAACCTTGAGTTTATTGGTTTAGGTCGTACTGGTCAATCTGTAGTCGTGATTCGTCGCGCTTATGGGAGATGTTGTTTATTTGAGTTCTGGAATTACTCTTACTGCAGCTGTAGCTACGTAAGCAAATCCGAATCTCGATTTGGAAAATGCTCTATGAAGTTTTGCATTCTGAAATTGCTTTGGAGTCTCAATCGAATTGAAATTTTGTCTTTCGAATTGACTCCAGTGTTATTTTAATTGAGATTCTACAAGGTCAATTAATCAATCAAACGTAACAGAGATTTTCTTTGTTAATCGTATGCCTGAAAGGATGTTAAAGTGTAGTCGATTGTTAAATTCTTCATCCAATTGATTGGGACTTGCGTTTCCATGACAAGCTGCATAAGTCCCTATCCTTCGACTTTCCATTTTTGCATTCTGAAAAAAACATTGTGGCTAACAGGGTTCACTTCTAGGTGTTGAAGTCGATGTTAGTGGAACGTCATATCGCACTGAATTAGTCTCCATGGAAGACGCGGAAGCTATACAGAAACTAGCAAAATCTGAAGATGGAAAGTTTCTGAAAGGGCGCCGGATATACACATTAAAAATCCCCAAGGTTACATCGCTTTAATCCTGTATATTTTTTCATCATGATCTGCTGTTCATTCTACCTCAAGGGTAAATAAGATACAGTTGTTCTCCAGGTCGATGGTGGCTGTACTCTTTCAGTTCGAATCAATTGGTCCCAGAGAATACCATACCTTGATGATCTCTTCTGTCTCAATGTACCTTTCAATTTTCCAGCATATTTAGTTCCTCCTGGGAAAAAAGTCAAGAATATTCAGAAGATCTTATTGCATATAAATTCCGGTATTTCATCAGAAATTGTATGTAAACATACAAGCCATCCGATGAAGGTAATGCAAAGGTCTCACGAGATAATACTAGTTTCAGAATTTACCGAATATGACTGAATTTTTGTATTATCTTCTAGATACTAAGTCGAGAGGTTGGCAGCTTAAGTTTCTCAAATGAGACAGAGGTCTCAGCATGGTCAAATATAGATTTCGAGCTTTCGTATTCTGTAAGTATCATTTATTTGAATCTTTTCTGAGGAAAACTTGAAGAATTTCTTGTTTTCAGAAACCCAAAACTTTCGCCCCAGTTGGGAAATGCTGCATGGTTAAGTTCATTTCTACCTGTTGGCAGATTTCTCCTAGTGACTTGTTTGGGGGTGTTCTGCTCCAATCGCCATCTCTTCATGATTTTGATCAAAGAGAGATGTTTTGTCTGTACATTTTCCCCGGCCAGAACCAGAACCGGAAGGTTTGTTCTTTTTCTTTTTTTAGTACAGAAATATGTGGGATTAGATTTTAACCTCTTCCTTCGAGTAAAAAGTAAAAAGTGATTGAGAATTGTTGGGAGAGTAGTTCTACATTGGCCAATTAAGAGGAAGATCATGAGTTATAAGTAAAAGAATACTATCTCCATTTGTATGAAGTCTTTTGGAGAAACCAAAAGTAAAGTTACAAGAGCTTATGCTCAAAGTAGACAATATCACTCACGGTAGTTCGGGCCCTTCTTTTTTCTTTGGTTGGTAGGTAATTAATTTTGTGTCATTGATTTGGCAGGCCCTATTTTAACGTCTCACTGTTTTTCTTTGTTAGGTTTTCAGAAAGGAAGTAGTATTTATTATTGACATAAGTGGAAGCATGAAGGGTGGTCCTCTCGAGAGTACAAAACGCGCAGTGCTCGCGTCAATTTCGAAGTTGAATCATGAAGATACATTTAACATTATAGCGTTCAATGGAGACACTAAATTATTTTCATCATCGATGGAGCAAGCAACCAACGAAGCAATTACTAGAGCAACAGAATGGATTGACGCTAATCTAGTAGCTAATGGTGGCACTAACATCCTGCTTCCCGTGGAACAGGTAACCTTGGCCCATAAGCCTTAACTACATTACCTTCCATTGTGTTTAGTTAGCAATTAAGGTGTGTTAACCCTTTTCATTTGGTCATCTTCATAGAGGTTTTTGGTTCACAGTGTTATTCTATTGCAGGCTATAAAGATGTTGGCTGAAACTGGAAATTCAATTCCCCTCATTTTTCTCATTACAGATGGCTCTGTTAATAATGAGAGAGAAATATGTAATCTTGTGAAAGCTTCTTTGAAGAGTGGAAAGGCGATCACTCCTCGTTTATGTACTTTTGGTATTGGTAAGACCTTGCCTTACTGTTCTTTCAAGAAATATTTGATGTCCTGAGTAAAAACATTTAAATAAAAACAATTGTTTAAATTCTGCTTGAGTTCAAATCCTTGAAGAAAACGAGTTCGCTCCCTGAAATATTGTCCGAGAGGACCCACAAAATGTGAATGAAATCGAAGGCTATATTGCTTCAATTATTGATCTCGTTTTAGGACACTCCTCAAGGCAGGGCCCTAGGACTATTGAACTCACTAGACTTTTTTGAGTTTAGCACACACAATAATTTGGGGGGAAAAGACAACAACACTTGTTTCATTCACAAACAATGTGGGTTAACATGATAATAATTCTACTGGCATAACCTGATTATAGTACTCCATGGTATTTATGGTTTCCTTTTGCTCTTTATTAACTGCTTCCCATTAATTTGGCTCATCTATAATGTGAATAGTTACTTGCATTCGATCTGAAATTTTACGTTTATTGATGTTTAAAGCTTTTCCCAGGTACATATTGCAACCATTACTTCTTACAAATGCTATCAGAAATTGGAAGGGGTGTGTACGATGCTGCTTATGATGTAGGTGAATATCTCTTTCTCTGACTGATGCTATAATGATCCATTTTCTTGTGGTACTCCCGTAATTTTCTTGTATTGAAGCAATAAATCGTTTCGAAAGGAATTTTTTTTGGCCCCATGACTACAAGGTAAAAATTCCCACCGGTTCTTACTTTGATAATAGGGTGTTGTTCATTAGACTGATGTGAATGAAATTGAGGTAGCAGCCTTAATTAATATGGTATAGTTAAACGGTGAGCTAAACAAAAACTACAAATCTTAGAGATTCATCACACGAAATAAACCCCGTTTTTTAAGTTTTTTTTAATGAGTAAGAGGCGTTTATGTTTTATTGTTCATCCATCTAATTTCTCCGTCTTTTTTTTGCCAGATTTGATTGATTCTCGGTTCCAGATGTTATTCACAAAAGCCTCATCGCTCTTTCTCGCCAACATCACCGTGGATGCTTTCAAGCATCTTGCTTCCCTTGAGGTTAACAATTCTTGAAGAACTTCTTTCTGTTTTCAGTCATACTTATGAAGTCCCGATCTTTCTTCCACAGACACTACTCTCTTATTTTCTGACTGCATCTTGACATTCCTTTCCAACATGATGTTCTTGTGCAGTTGTTTCCAACTCAAATTCCGGACCTTGCATGTGGAAGCCCGTTGATAGTATCAGGCCGATACAATGGAAGGTTTCCAGAGTCGTTCAAAGTTAGTGGCATCTTAGCGGATATGAGCGATTCCGCAATCCATCTCAAATCCCAAAGAGCTAAAGAACTGCTTCTTGAAAGGGTACTGGTTCTCCCTTCCTGCTATAGGATGATCAATCATAATTTTCTTTTGGGATTTCTTTCGCCAACATAAAGTTTTAGTATTATAATTATTTTTTATAAGCAGTCTTGCTATACATGTTGAGGATTGTTGGGAGGGAGTCCACGTTGACTAATTTAGAGATGATCATGGATTTATAAGCAAGAAATATATCTTCATTGGTATGAGGCCTTTTGGGAAAGTCCAAAGCAAAACCACGAGAGCTTATGCTCAAAGTGGACAATATCAGTAGACATTATCATACTATTGTAGAGCGTCATGATTCCTAACGTGTCGTTGGTGGTCGTACTAATAATTGTATTGCATACTCTTTTGACGAGGGGCCTTCATTCTCTTACTCCTTTCTACTGCAGGTGCTTGCGAGAAGACAAATTGATATAATGACTTCACATGCATGGTTATTGGAGAGCAAGGACCTAGAAGATAAGGTTCGTGGCTTATATCTGTTTGTTTACAGGGTCAACCATAATGATCACCGTGGATGAAGTTTCAATTAGCTTAAGCTTTTGAGATTGAATGGATCCTATGAGCCTGCCAGAATAGAGAAAAAATTGAGGATAATATTAACGTCATTCACAGTAATGATGGTTTATCTAATCCCGGTTTAATTCTGTTTGATTTGCCTCTTCCAGATTGCTTGTATGAGCAAACAAACTGGGTTTCCGTCCGAGTATACACGTTTGATTCTAATGCTGACCAAGGAAGGGAAAAAGGCTCCACCATCCATCATCGTACAGGAGGTAAGATTTCCCTCTAAACTTCTGGAATCTGCCCTTGTTTTCAGGAGAATATTTGAGCAGCCGGAAGATTATCGCTAGCAGTTCTTTTGATAAATGAGCAAAACTATGATATAACCATATATTTCATAGTTTTGAGTTTAGAAGCCTTTGGCTTTTTGGGTCTCTGCCTTAGCAAGTCAATCAATAGTCACATTTAATAATTTTTTCCACTGTCCAAGAATCTTGGTAAAATTATAACCATTGGAGATTCTTTTATGACCCATATTCATTAGAATACTAAAGAATACTGAAATCGAAGATCGTTGGGAGGGAGCCCCACATTGGCTAATTCCTAATTAAAGGAATGATCATATGTTTATAAGGAAGGAATACATCTTCATTGGTACGAGACCTTTTGGGAAAACCAAAAGTAAAGTCACAAGAGCTTATGCTCAAACTGGACAATATCATACTATTTTGGAGGTATGTGGGTCCTAACATGGTATTAGAGTCAGAGTCGTGCATTAACTTAGCCATGTCAATAGAATTCTCAAGTGTCGAACAAAGAAGTTGTGAGCTTCGAACGTGAAGTCAAAAGTGAATTAAGTGTCGTCGAACAAAGGGTATACTTTGTTCGAGGACTTCATAGGCTTCAAGGGAGGCTATATGGTGTACTTTGTTCAGGAGAAAGATTCTTGAGGATGGTTGGGAGAGAGTCCTACATTGGCTAATTAAAGGAAGGTTCTGATGAAGATCATGAGTATACGAGAGGAATACTATCTCTATTGGTATGAGGCCTTTTGAGAAGCCCATAACAAAGCCATGAGAGCTTATGCTCAAAGTGGACGATATCATACCATTGTGGAGATCCGTGATTCCTGACATGTTATCAGAGCCATGTCCTAAACTTAGTCATGTCAATAGAATCCTCAAATATCGAACAAAGAACTGTGAGCCTCGAAGGTGTAGTCTGAAGTGACTAAAGTGTCGAACAAAGGGTGTACTCTTTATTCGAGGGCTCCAGATAAAGGAGTCGAGCCTCGATTAAAGGGAGGCTATTCGAGAGCTCCATAAGCCTTAGGGGAGGCTTGTAATGTATTTTGTTCGAGGGAAGGATTGTTAAGGATTATTTGGAGTGAGTCCCACGTTGGTTAATTATTAAAAAATCCCATGAATCGAACATTTGTTTACCTTCAAATCATTACATTACCAAAAGAAAATTGCTAATTTTGTCATATAAAACAGATGCGCAAGAGAATGGACATGTGGAAGTCGAATAAGGTAGAATGGAAGGGGCAAGAGATCGTTTTATTGGGGAACCAAGGCGTTGGATTTGGGAACCTGACCGCAACCGCGGAGAATGCGCAGCCAGGAAAGGAAATAAAGGCAACTCAAGCAACAGATTTGTTGGTGAAAGCCGCTACAAATTGCTGTGGGCGACTGATAGACCGGTTCTGTTGCATGTGTTTCATAAAGTCTTGTATGTACATGAATGACAGGTGCGTCGTGGCTTTTACACAACTCTCCGCCGCTCTTGCCTGCTGTGAGATCTTTAATTGCTGCTTTGAATTATGTGAATGTGATTGCTTCTAATGTTAATACTACTTTATATCATATTTATAAGGTGAAATATTGAGGTCTTGTTTTGTTTAGCTCAATCATTCCTTTGGGGAGAGGAATTGAATCATCTAACTAACTCTAGCTTATCCTTAATTATAGATTTGACAATATATCGTCCCAAAAAACCATTTTTTCGTGACTAGTAAAGTATGCTAGCAAACAACGTAGAACTAGACAATAACATATATATCTAGCTTTGTTAAGAATGAGAAATATAAGTGGGATTGAAAGTCCAATCTTTATTTATTTAACTTTGTTGGTTTGCAAGTTGAATTTTCCATTATGGTGTCTCAGTTATTATATTTTTACCTTTGGAGTGAATATTAATGTACGTCCCATTCAAAATCAAGATTGGAATGAAATAACAAATTTTACGAAAGTAACTGTTTACTCTTATAAATAGCAGTGTTTTCGATTCGTGGAGTTGCATTGAGAGAGGGGGACGACTAGTTGTGAGCTCAACCTTTTACAACCGACCCTTAAAGTTAGGTTTTTCGTTTGTTTTTTTTTATAGATTTTACGTAATTACAAGTGTTTCGTATTGAAGGGTATGTTTGGGAGTAGCTCATTAGTTATATTCGCATCTTTAATTTCCTTTACGAAGGCTCATGCTCCACATTTGTGATGATATTTAAGAAAATAATAGTACTTATTCCTCCCAATTATTATGTTTGTTTATAATTTAAAATATTTATTCACAAAGTATTTATAGAGTGCTTCTGATCTCGACGCTCGAAAGCGTTTTTAATTTTTAATAATATAAAGTCATACATTAATATGATATATAACTTTTTTTAGTACCTCGTAATTAGATCTCTCGTGGGCTAAAAAACATACCCTATGATCATTCATTTACACTCCATTTTAAAAAAAGAAACTCACAATTTTATACTCTATTTTTTTAGTGAATTAAGAGTTTATGTGATTTTTTAAATCATTTTTAGTCAAAATTTAAAATAAGATCAATTTACAGATTAAAAATTTAAGTTAATATTACAACTCACCTAAAATTAGAAGCCCAGCCAAGAATTTTAAAAATAAGTTTGATGGAAAAAAAATAAAAAACCATATTAAGTCTTAAAAATGGTGCTCTTAAGAGGTTCTAGAAGATTTCAAAAAGTGTTTCCTAGTTTGATTAAATTATTAAAATTAAAATTAAAAACAAAGTTTAGTTTTCGAGATATATTTTATGAATTCTTTTTTATACTAAAATGCAATATAATATTGCAATTTCAAAAAAAAAAAAAGATTATTTTTAGAGTTAAAAGAGTATGAATATTTATAGATTACCAAATTATAAATATTAAATTGGGTTGAATTTTAAAAAAATAAAAAATATGGGGAGAATATTTATTTTTAAAAAAGTTGTACGATACTTTTAAAAAAACAAGAATATTTAAAGTTCGTGCAAACTATTTTCGAATTTTAACACGTGTAAGACAAGTAAGGAGACGGCGTCAGGGACTATCGAAGTCCAGCACGCTCCACGTGTCCTTAATTAACTTTATAAACCCGGTCCGTTTCTTAGACAAATTCTCTAATCCTTCGGCTTCGCGTAGTTACCGCGATATTCTTCCTCTCTCTCTCTCCCCCCTAAAACAATGCCCGCGCCCCTCGTTTTGTAGCGCTTCATACTTTCCCGCCATTATACTGATCTACAAGTGCTCGAGTTTCTATTGTCGTTCTTTTCGTTGCAGCTTCTCAATCTCGATTCGACCAATCGCAGGTGCGTGTTTTCGATCGGTTATAGAGGTTAAGGAACTGCAGGATTAGATAGCGTTCTTGAAATTACTGAATATTTGTTGAAACGGATTGTATGCCTAGCTGTAGCGGTTGAGATTACTGACTGTGAGTTCGTTTAGCTGAAATACTTTAAGTATCCGATGTTCTTCGGCCTTGGGCCTCGGAAGTTCTGAATCCAATGGATTTTTTTTTAACTTGACGCGATTTTGAGTGATATTGTTGTTGTTGCAGTTTCTCCCCAGGATATGAAGATCCGTTTGGTTTTGCTCGGTTCGCGGTTTCTATTTTTCTTCGTTCTCGTTTCTATCGCATTTTCTGGCATGTAAGTAATGCTATGGCGTCATGTTTCCTTTCGAAAATTTCTGATCATCTCGCTGCTTAGGAGTGAGTAGAGGAATCTAGTATTTGTCATCAGCATCGGTAATCATACTGTTTTCGTTTGATTAGAGATAGAAGCGAAAGGTTGCTTGGTACATATTTACATCATTTCTTGTATCTTAGACAGAACTAGTGTTAGATGATTTAGCTAATCGGACGTAAATCCAATTGTTAATGATGGAAATAAAAAAAAAAAAAGAATGCTGGTTGGAAATTTCTCTTAGCTATGGATGATTCTGTTGAGCAATTTCCGGAACTGATTTCTTTTTAATTTGTACATTTAAATTAAATGACATTAAGTTGACTTAGTTTACTTTTTTTGGTTGTCTTGAAGATCTTGTCACGAGCATTGAAATCTCCGTTTCTCCTTATTATCATCAATCATATTAACATTGCGATATTTGAAGTGACACTACTTCATTGTCTCAATCTACTTTGATCTTACCCTGACATTTCTACTCATGGTAACTTGTTTTTCGTTTCTTGAAGATCTTTTTGTCTTTTGCACGATAAATAATTCGTAAAATATTGAAGCCCTGATTTTAGATTTGCAAGTAATGGAGGTATGGAAACGGAGAAAACATTGGCTATGATAAAACCAGATGGCTTGCGCGGTAACTACACCGATAGAATCAGAAGGGCCATTGTGGAGTCCGGATTCAGGATTTTGAAGGAAAGAGTAGTTGAATTGGATGAAGATAGAGCAAGTCGCTTTTATGCTGAACATTCGTCAAAAAGCTTCTTTCCTACTTTGGTCAAATACATGACGAGGTACATATTAAATCTTTGAAATGTTGTCAAGTTTCCTCTGCTAATACTCATTTGCATAATTTCATATGATCCGTGGTACTAGTGTATTAATACTGACGTGTACTTTACTGCATTTAAACTGCTTTCCTCTGCATTAATTTGCTAGCAAGTGGTGAATATGTTTGTCACTCCTGCGATTTAGCAGCCATTACACCATATCTGTGTGTACTGAAAAAAGAAAAATTTGAAAGTGCTGATATTGCAAGATTACTGATTCATTCTGTGACTATTTTGTCGAGGACTATTAAGAGGAGTAGTCCTACATTGGCTAATTAAGAGGAAGATCATGGATTTATAAGTAAGGAACACTATCTTCATTGACATGAGACCTTTTGGGAAACCAAAAGCAAAGCCATGAGAGCTTATACTCAAAGTGGACAATATCATACCATTGTGGAAATTTGTGATTCCTAACATGGTATCAGAGCCATGCTCAACTTAGCCATGCCAACAGAATCCTTAAGTGTCGAACAAAGAAGTTGTGAGTCTCAAAGGTGGTGTTAAAGGTGACTCAAGTGTCGAACAAATAATGTATTTTGTTCGAGGGCTCCAGAGAAGGAGTCGAGCCTCAATTAAGGGGAGGTTGTTTGAGAGCTCCCAAGAATGAGGCCTCATGGGGGCTCTATGATGTACTTTGTTCGAGGGGAAAATTGTTGATGATTATTAAGAGGAGTAGTCCCACATCGACAAATTAAGAGAAAGATCACGGATTTATAAGTAAGGAACACTATCTCTATTGGCATGAGGCATTTTGAGAAAACCAAAAAAACAAAGCCATGAGAATAGTGGACAATATCATACCACTGTGGAGATTCGTGATTCCTAACATATTTATCTTACGTTCTTTTCGAGTAATTTCAGTTATGAATTAGCAACATAGAGAAGTTCATGATACGTACCTCAAGCTTATCAGATGTTCATCAGTGTGGTTCTCCACCTTGAGCAGCCATATTCTCATCGTTTAACTTAGTTGAAATATGGGTCTATGTAGAAGACATTAAAATCAATCTGGACTTCTAATCTATCTTTTTGTAGCCATATGTAAAGGTTTTAAACAAACATGAAATCTTTCTTGAATTGTGCGATTGTGTAAGTTCTTGCATAATGGTGTTCTTCCTCTGTCTAACACTGTTCATTAGTGGCCCAGTATGCGTTATGGTTTTGGAGAAACAAAATGCCATTGCAGATTGGCGTGCTATGATTGGGCCAACAGATGCAACGAAAGCTAAGGCTACGCATCCTAATAGGTCATAAATTTTTATCTTCGTCTCTATATATAGTTTGCCTCCAGAAGTTTGAGATATGAATTCCGTACTGATTTTCATTCACTTACCAGTTCACTTTAAGTTTTGGCTTTTATTATGGTCTCTTGCACGATTTCAGCATTAGGGCAATGTGTGGCTTGGATTCAGAGAAAAACTGTGTTCATGGTTCAGATTCTCTTCAATCAGCTCAAAGAGAGATCTCATTTTTCTTTGAAGAAACTGGTAAATTCTATTCCCTCTATCACATATATATAAAATGCATATTATTTGTTTGTCCGCGTTCTACTTTCGTTTTTTATCACTGCAATACTTTTTACTGTCATATTTATAGTGTCACACATTCTTGCGATCTATTTGGGGAAACATGCAGCTATCCGTTAATGTCAAAATCCTATAAATGAAAGTAAAAATGCAATATTGATTGATGTAGAAATAAATGTTGTACAATAGAATCAGAAGCTGTAAATTCTAGATAGGAGGAGGGTACTGGTTGGGAGCGGACAGAGGCTAGATTTATCTGCCATTTACAACAAAACCCATTTTTTTAGATTATAAAGATTTTTTAAAATTATATTTCTCATAGAAAATGATAAAATGAAACTTTTCTTCAATTCTTCTCCCACAAGGCACGTCTGTTTCTTGGTCCTTAAAAGCGTACTCTCTTTTCTGTTATTGTACTTCTTTTGACAGGTGAAATAGTTGGAAAACATGATGAATTATAATCATTAAGCAGTCAGCGTAGAAGAATGACTAGATCTTATGGACGACTTTATATTTTTATTCTCAAATTCCAAACATGCATTGCTGCCAGCCCCCACCCAAAATTCTTCTGGACGTTGGCAAGCCGATACCTTGTACTGTGCACATCTCACGCGCTCATTTGGATATTTGTGTGCTATTTGTGGATGTTACAATTATGCTCAGTGCCTGTATTAGAAATTTAGAACTTGTTTTCCCATGACCTGTTTGTCAGTTTTATTTATCTTTTGTTACTTTTAAGAAGGATTTGTTTCAATCCATAAATGCTACTATTAGGAAGATAAAACCATTGGTTGGTGATGAGGGGTCTGTGGCTTCTTACGACCTTATTTAAACAGGATCTGTTCTATAGGTTGTAAAATTGTGATCTTATCCCGTAGCCTCTTTAGTTTATTAAGTTTTAGGTTTTTTATTTGTTTTATAGTTTTAGTTAGACATGCTGCACACCTGTAATTGTTCCTGTTTGCCCTGGTAACAGCGTAGGGCAGTAAATGACGGGCTGCAATGCTTTTCAATTAGAAATTTTCATTCAATAAAAACTTCAATATTTGTGCTTCACCCGTTGGTAATGATAATATTCCAAAAATTAAGTGTAGTTCTCCTCGATCCTTGTGATTTTCTTCCTTAGACAGGCCTAACATGTGCACTTTAGGACATGTTGACTCACACTTTAGGACATGTTGACTCACACTTTAGGACATGTTGAGGATTGTTGGGAAGGAGTCCTATGTTGGCTAATTTAGGGAATGATCATGAGTTTATTAGTAAGGAATATATCTCCAATAGTATGATGCCATTTTGGGAAGCCCAAAGCAAAGTCATGAGAGCTTATGCTCAAAATGGACAATATCATATCATTGTAGAGAGTCGTTATTCCTAACCGAACACGCCTTCACATACATGCCTTCACGTTAAGTGGTGAGTGTCTTTTCTCTACTGTCTCTTTCTCTCTTCTTTCTTTCAGTAATTTTTTGGAATAACGTTCTGTCTCACTTATAGTATTGTATGTTCTTTTTACCGGGATATGGGGTTGAAAACAACTCTTTTGTAGAAACACTCACTCTATACCAAAGACCAATCAATAAGAGATTACAAAAACTCTTTACGATCCTACTACACCTTGCTTTTCTTGGAAAAACTTGGTGGAGGAGAATATCTACAGTAGAGGCTACACAATGTAGACACACTCGTGATCTTATTGATTTATTCTTAAAACTTTTTTTTAAAAAAAAAACATTCTATAAAACTTGTAGACAATGGACTTATGCAATTATTGAGTTTGACTCTATTGGGCTAGTGACGATCTTTTATTGATGTTTCTAAAGGACATGAAGGTGTTCTAAAGGACATGAAGGTGATCATAAGAATTTTAATGATTCAAGATGACGTAGAATTAATGACTCTGGCTAATCAGCAGGTTCGATTTCTTGGGCAATCTTTGTTTTGGTCGTTGGTCTCTGGTGTGCGGTTGAGATAGAGAAATGTGCGGGTTCACGATTATTTAGCTAATCAGCAGTTTATACGTAGATGGAAAATTAGCTTAGCCGTCTTAGTTATTGAGAATTAGATTAGCCATCTTCGAGTAGGTTTTCCTTTGCAACCCCCTTTCTCCGTAGACAAATATCTTTAAGGCATGAACAACCAAGTTCGATTAATTTTTCAGTGATAAAATTGTTCACTGAATCATGTAGGGAGGATCTACACTTAAGTTGGTGACTGGACATCATTTGGAAGGCTAGTCTTTGTTCACGAAGGAGTAGGCATATGGAGCTAGGATGCATGTGAAAATCATTTGAATATTAGGTCTTATCTGATAAACATGTTTTTAAAATTTAAGGTAAGTTTTGAAAATTAAAATACATTTTAAAATAGTTTTTGTTTTCAATCTCATATACATTTTAACATAGTTTTTATTTTTACTTCAAAACCTGACTTTATATCCTTTTAACTTAAAAATGGTGGTTAAGGTTTGAGATAACTTTTAATATTTTGACACTATCAATTTTTATCTCTTATGTACTAACTTTTATGCCCATTGCACCCAAAGTTGAGTTGAAATTTTCTATTTATAGGCGAAAGTCGTCCTTGTATCACCATGCATAGCCTATGTTTTGCATCTATTGATTAGAAGGTAATTGAGTCTGTAATGCGTTAGCCTTCTTAGTGAGATTGTTAAAAAGACAATTTCTTGGAGTTTTTCTTCTTTCTAAAACCCCCTCTTTTGCTAGCACTTCTCAAGTGTTAGGATCGCACAACAACGCACACACTCGATCTAGATGAACACAAAGAATAGGATAGAGAAAATGCAAGGAGAATATTTACGAAGGGTTTTGTATGGATGACTATAGATTATACAGTAAGAATACATTTTCAAAGCTGATATATAGATGATTCAGTTTAGTATATATAGCTTCACCAATATAATCATCTACTATATATAATTAGATATAGATAGCTTTTTACTATTTATTTACGGTGACAATTTACTTTTATTATGTATAACGGTTGACTAAGCTATAAATAAGCAGCATGCTAGAACCAAACTGTCTCACTATCCCTTAAATGTATTTTTGGATTCTGATTTTCTGGACCACGGGCGCATGAATCCTATCTTTTTTATTGGGCAGTTAGCATAGCGGTATATGATGCCTCGCCCTTCGGCATTGAAGAGGTATAATCTTTTGAACCTTTGGGCTTCAGTTTGATTTGATTTGGGCTTCAGTTTGGTTTGATTTTATTTGGGCTTCAACTAACTTTTCTCATGGGCTTTTTGATGATTAAGCTCCACGATGGCTAGCTTCTTTTTGTTTTTTATAAACCATCAGGTGTCAATTTCTTACACTAGTCTCATTAACATTTTAGCGTCGATCAGATATTCGTGTTTTTGGCTATGGAGTTCCTATTTAGTTCCTTTAGTCATTACTATCAATGCCTTCCTTGAGATGAGCATAACCAGATGCCAAAATTACAAGTTGCCAATCCTATCAAGGAATGACAGAAACATTTAAGAACCTAATGAACAGCAAGGAACTGAGGATGATCTATTCTCGGCTCGTTGAGACAATACACTCATAATTAATACAGTAGTTTTGTAGAGTCATGATACTCTATTATGCCTTTTGCCCCAATTCTTGAGGTGGTATTATGGATATCATAGCTAGAAGTTTCCATTAAGAGATCAGATTTAATGAAAAACGAGCTGGTCAAACCATTGGATGATACAAGCCCACGCAATACCAAGTCTTAGTTTATGGTTGCCAACCGCAATATTTGCCTTCCTGAATTGGGAAGTTTAGCATATAGTTTCTCCTTTTAGCTTGGGTTTGTAAGCCCTAGACATCTACTAGATGCATCGCTCACGTGGTTTCTTATCTTTCTTTTAAAATAAGCCGTGTCTTGGTTGGAGTGATTCTTTTCTGACTCCACCCCTTCATATTTTTTTTATTCCACTTTTATGATTTTCTTTTCCCCTCCTCCTTTTCCCTGCATCTCGAGGAACTTTTGGGCAATGAGACTAAAATGACGAGCCTAGTGACGATTATGATGTAAAGATATTTAAGCCTCGGATATATATATATATATATACTTTTTTATCCGTTTGTATTAAGATATAATATTTAGAGAATATATTATAATAATTAGTTAATGAATATATCTTAGATGTTCGATTTTATGTTAGGATTTGATTGTCATTTGATTAGCAGTATGATTTAGTTTGTTTATATTTTTCCCTTATTCTTAGCTATTAGTTGATAGCTTGTGTCCTGTTGTTTAAACGTTGTGAACATAGATAGCACTTTTCGATCTCACTTCTATTTCTCATTCTTAACAGTTTGGTCACTGAGTGAGTCATCTCACTTATCTCAGGTTTTTTTTCGCTTTCCCTTCATTATTTTGAATCCATTTTAATATGTCAACGTTACTCCTGGGGGCCCATTTATAAACTGAAGGTTATATACATAACATTACAAGGCCAGAGTTATAATCTTTAGCCTATAAGGGAGATCACCGATGACTTATCTGGCTGTTTGTAGAAGTCTATTGAAGAGTTGTATTGACTAAACTAGGTTGTTTAAATTAGCTTAGATAGTATATTTCTTTCTAAAATTTTAATATAAGAATCTGTACGAAATACTTGAGGGACACGATAGAGCGTTTTAAGCCAAGTATGTAGACTTTTCTGGCTGTTTGTAGAAGTCTATTGAAGAGTTGTATTGACTAAACCAGGTTGTTTAAATTAGCTTAGATAGTATATTTCTTTCTAAAATTTTAATATAAGAATCTGTACGAAATACTTGAGGGACACGATAGAGCGTTTTAAGCCAAGTATGTAAACACTAATTAAGTAGTACAACAGTGGTGAGGATTTTTAAAGCCTCTTGGTTAGTAGAAGATATTATCGGTATTAGAAACGATAGTACTCTATGATGTTAGAGGAGTTTGTGGCCGGTATTCAGAGAGGTAACTGTTACTTTCCCTTTTCGTTGAAAAGAAGGTGTAGAGATCCGAGAGTTCGCTTGGTTTGTGGCATCTTTTTAGGAGCAAAGGCTCCGAGGAAAGAATAAAGCTACAATATTTCAATCCACCCGGTTGGTACGACTGTGTGAATACTTTGTCGTGACACGTGGTCAAATAGGTTTCAAACTGGCCATTTGCTGGGTGTTTCTCGGGCTTTGATCTGGGTTAACTGTCTAAATTTGAAAACAGTTCCTAGCGTTACTGTACAGTTTTGAAGTCATTAAAAGATTGCCAATAAAACTGCTAGTGCGATGCTGTGTTTGGTCAAATTTATATTGGAGTGAGAAGCTTGAAAAGTATAATAAGTGTTGAATAAGTAACAGGGCTTGTGAAAGAGAACACCCCACTTTCTAGAGATCGGAGTTCCTACATTCATTCTTATGAGGATAGACTTATAAAGAGTTCTTTTCTTAGGCCGTTTTCGATTAGAGGGTTCCATTCCTCCACTGGACTAACAATGTGTATAAGGTAATAATTTAAGGGACAAGTCCAGTAACCCGTGTCTACACGGACATGGTGGTGCTTTATATAGCAGACTCAACTTGGTTAAAATTTTCAGGACCAATCCTCTTTCTTTTCTGTCACAAAGCAACCATCCTTCTCTTTTTGTGATGTCTCATATTGGTTGGAGAGGAGAACAAAACGCCCTTATAAGGGTGTGGAAACCTTTCCCTAGTAGACCCGTTTTAAAGCATTGAGAGAAAGCCCGAAAGAAAAAGCCTAAAGAGGACAATATCGGCTAGCGGTGGATATGGGTCGTTACACTTTTCCTCTCATGCTTATTTTAAGCACTCTACGTGTGTGGTTCTCTATGATAGATATTGGGTTGGAGGTGCTTGGTTTATGCGGCCTTTAGGAACATGTGTTAGGCGCACACAAACATAGTTGAAATAAGGAACATGTCGACATGATCAGTAGTAAACTGTCAGATTCCATTAGCTGCTGTTGGTTTCTGGATTTTCTTATTTTTTAAATTTTAATTGGTCAAAATAAAACACCATTTTGGTTTACTTTATATTTTAGTTTGCGTGTACTCTCAAATTATTGAATTTAGTTCTTTCCAATAAATCTTCAAAATGCTAATTAGTATTATGGTTAGTTTATTGCCAACTTTTCTTTGAAAAAATTAGTCTCTACTAGTTATTTACTTCTTAAATTTACGAAGCATATTCAATTGTGTTTTTTCTTGAATATTATCAAAGTTTGATAAAAATTAATTTCAAACTAACAAAAAAACACTAATTTTAAGGTATTTTAAATGTACACAATTTAGGAGTAACATTTTAATATTATTGAAATGATGTGTGCAGGAGTATTATTATATTACCTTATTTGCTCTGGGAAATGTATACAAGTCCGTCAATACAAATCCTTGATAATGTAATATAATATCAATTGTTTCCAAAAATATTAATCTTTTGGTATTAAGGAAAGGATATTCATATGGTTAGCAAAGAAAATGTGTTGGGGTAAAAGATCAATTACAAAATTGTGGGGTAGAGAATAGAAATTGTCAAGTTTTGCAGAGTAAATTTTTAAAGTATAATTTGTGACAGTTTGTATGCGCGATGAAATTTTGGTGGAAAAAAAAATGTATTTTGAGAAAAGGTAATGAGCAGGCATGTATATGTATGTTTTTTTTTAATATTACAATTGCATACAATGTGTATATGTGCGGGTGTTCATATGACTCGAGAATCCGGTCAATTTGGATTATTCAACCCAACTCATAAAGGTTAGTTGAATTAGATTTTTTTATTTATATATATATATATAGTTTAAGTTGGTTGAATTTTTGAAAAATTGAAAATTTGAGTCGTTTTGCAGGTTGATAGTTTTTAAGCAAATCAACCCGATCAATCCAAAAATAAGGTTACAACCTAACACTATTCTACTTTTAAAAGTATTATGAAGATCAAGAATATTTGACATTTGTAATCAATTTTAGTGATGTGGTGCGATATTTGATATTTGAGTTTTATGATAGTTTAGTTATTGATGTATAGATAAATATAAATTTTTTAAATAATTAAAAAAAAAAACTTGCAATCCAATCCAACTAAAGAAAATTAGGGATTGAGTTGGGTCGGGTTGCAAACTCTATTTGAAGTTGCTCTTTTGGGTAACCCAATCCAACCCTCGTATGTACTACCCATAGGTTAGGTTTCCAAATAGATTTAGATATTTTTATTAAAATGGTTAATTAATTGATTATGCTAAAGGCAAATAATTGTGGTAGTCTACTAACATAGAATATTGAAAATATTAGAAAATAAAATAAAGATCCAAATATAATAAATTTTGAGGATGCATCCATCTAGATGAACCCTACTTCGAAAAAATAATTTCTTGGGCTCAATCTTTTTGGTATTTCCAAATGAGGAAGCCTTAACTTCGGCCAATTTTCAGAAAATTGTGCTATAATTGTTCCTCCATGAGGCATGAGATAGACTTTTTAGGATTTCTTAGGAAAATGGTAAAGAATGTAATATTATCAATTTCTCGGTAAAAGACGCTCAACGTCTTCGAATTCCGATTCCGTGAATATTTATAAACTAGTGTGAATTTATTTATTATTCATTTATTTCTTTCACTTAATAATTTAAAATTTTAAAATTCAAGTTTGCTTAAATGGGCTATTATTATTTAATAGAGAGAAGGCCAAAAGTCGCAAAAGGAAAAGAATGTGTATTGTTTAAAGTATTGATCTTATTTGATTCTACATTATCTTGCTTTCTTCTTTTCATTGAAACTGCTGATCCTTGTTAAAATAGCTTCACAATTTTTATATGCATCAGGGATAGTTGAACATTGGTTATATATTGATATGTTAATCTGCATGTTGTTTTATCTATGTATCAATGTGATATGATATAAAATGTAGCAAAGGTTAGGAACTACGACTCTCCACAATTATATGATATTGTCCACTTTAAGCATAAGCTCTCATGGCTTTACTTTGGGCTTCCCCAAAAGGCCTCGTACCAATGGAGGTAGTATTCCTCACTTATAAACTCATTATCTTCCACTAAATTAACCTATGTGGGACTCACTCCCAATAATCCTCAACAATCCTCCCCTCGAACAAAGTACACTCTAAGCCTCCCTTGAGGCTTATGGAGCTCTCGAATAGGAGAAATTCTTTATACATTATTTTGTTCGAGAGAAAGTGTTGAATTGCAGAATACTAATGAGCAAGTTTGTAGATATATTTACTAAGGCACTTGCCAAAGTGAAGTTTGAAGTTTGAAGTTCTTCGTAAACACTCTTGGAGTTATCGATAAATAAGCTTGCACTAAGGAAGGCTATCAAAATTTAGTGTAAGTTATTGCCAGTTTGAATTAGTCAAGATATTCGTAATCAGTTAATATTTGGAAAATATATTAGGTATAGAATATATCTTAGATATTAGTAATAAGAAATTAGTTAATATTTTTCTCTATAGGATTTGATTTGTAGTATATTTTATTTTATTTTCAAGATTTAGTTAGTTTATATTTTCGTTATCAGTAGGTTTTAGTTGGTATCTTGTACCCCTATTTAAACGTTTGTGAATATCAATCCAGATTGAGCCTTCGATCCCAATTTTATTTTCCCATTCTTAACTCTGTGTTGTTTCGTTGAGTAATAATATCTTTAAATCTATTCACACTTTTGAATGGTAGACATTGGCTCATCGTCTATAAATGTTAAAAAATAGATCATAGAGAGTTGAATTTATGTATTATTGGAACAATGAGCCTAAATATTGAATGCCCACCTCGTGTAAGTGTCATTACCATTAGATTAAAGACGTATAGGGATCAACTCCACCTTTTCTACTTAGCAGTTGTCTTAGGATTTGCATCTCAAGATCCGACGGATCAAATTATGACACGGTCGGTTGTATAGAGGATGTTCCAGAATTGAACCCGCAGAATCCTCCTTTTGTAGTCTTTTCAAATTACAGGAAATTAAATTATTCAATTTTCTAGAGAATGTTCTTCATGCTAGTGGTGTATGTGCATTTGAGGTGTATAAGAGGAAGAATCAGCCATTAGTTTCAGGAGTGGAGGGTCTAGAGTGGGCACTGATCGTATCAGAGAGCTCTGTTTGGGAACTTGAACCAATTCTTACTTGCTGTCACTGACCAAGCTCCAGCATCAAACTTGCCTAATTTCTTCACGTTTTTTCATCTTCCCATTACTCCCCCCAGTGGCTTTTAAGATCTGGTTCTGAACTTCAATCACCTTCAAGTTGTTGTGTTGTTAGTTGAAGATGAAGGTGAGCTTGTTTTTTACTTGATTCATTGTTCTCTTGTTCTGTTCTGGCATTTATCTTGTGTAGTTCAATGCAGTTCTTCAGCTGGATGCAGACTAAACTAAACGGCAAACAGGAGAAGAAAATCCCACATACATTCTCTACTTCTCGTAAGCTTTTCTCTCTTTTCCAAACTGGTGTCTAGAAGTGGTACTAGCTGATAGGACAGAGTCGAACACTTTGTAATCTCAACGTTTTTAAAACGCATCTATTAATGAGGGGTTAATCTCTAAAAAATTGTAATCTCCTCCCCAACTGATGTGGGTGTTAATCGAACACGACTCTCCACAATGGCATGATATTGTCCACTTTGAGCCTAATCTCTCGTGGCTTTACTTTGGTCTTTCCCAAAAGGCCTCAAGCCAATGGAGAGAGTATTCCTTAATTATAAATACATGATCATTCCTTAAATTGGCCGATGTGAGACTTTCATCCAACGGTGGGATCTCACACATTAGACCTATGTGGCTTAATTGTTTCAACGGGGTTGGTGAAGAGACTGTTAGACGAACATGACTCTCCACATAAGCTCTCATGGCATTGCTTTGGGCTTCCCCAAAAGGCCTCACACCAGTGGAGAGACTATTCTTTGTTTATAAATCTATGATCATTCTTTAAATTAGCCGTGTGGGACTTTCATCATCCTGGCGTGGAGAATCGATTAAGTGAAATGGTTTTGGTTGGATCCGAAATTTAGTTAGCTGGATCAAGATCCCAATGCAAACGGGGACATGATTCAAAAGGTAACCCAAATCACCAACCTGCAAACTTGGGTCCATGTGCCTTGTTCCCTCGACCCTTTAAAATAAAATATTTAATACCCAAAATTTTCCATTTTTTATTCCCTTTGTTTGTCCACTTTCATTAGCTTTAGTTTATGGGTGCAAATCAACGTGAAAATCACATTGAAGTGTACAAATTGAATATGTTCCTTCTCCAACTTTGCAGAGCATAATAAACAAGAGTCTCGTGAAGAGTTCAGCGATTGGCCTCATGGATTGCTAGCAATTGGAACTTTTGGCAACAATGAGATTAAAGATGAACAAGACATACAAGAGGAGGAGGATCCATCTTCTTCAGAAGAGATAGTTGATATCTCTCCTGAAGAAGTTGGTAAATTACAGAAAGAGTTAACGAAGCTTTTATCTCGAAAACCGAACGCCGAAAAGCAGGTTGCAGATCTTCCATTGGATAGATTTCTCAACTGTCCTTCAAGCTTGGAGGTTGACAGAAGAATCAGCAATCCACTTTGCAGTGATTCAGATGATAAAGATGAAGATATTGAAAGAACCATTGGTCTTATCATTGGGAAATGCAAAGACATTTGGGCTGATGGTAAAAAGAAAGCAATTGGGAAGAAATCTATCTCTTTTCTGCTCAAAAAGTTGTTTGTTTGTAGTAATGGCTTCACTCCTTTACCACCACCAAGTTTGAGAGAAACTCTTCAAGAGTCTAGAATGGAAAAGGTACGTAATTTTTTTGCATATTCGTTATTTGTGATGTCCCACGTCGGTTGGGGAGGAGAACAAACCACCAATTTATAAGGGTGTGGAAACCTTCCTCTAGTAGACGTGTTTTAAAACTTTGAGGGAAAGTCCGAGAGGGAAAGCCCAAAGAGGACAATATCTGCTAGCGGTGGATTTGAGCCGTTACATTATTACATCCTTAAGGTCAAATCAGCTTTTGAATCTGATGTTCTTTTCATTTCGATGGCAGCTTTTAAGAACAATTCTCTTAAAAAAAATCTCCCCACAACACGCCTCTCGATCTTCATCGTTGAAGAGGTACATAGAGGAAAAACCGTCACCAAGAAACGATGGAGAAGAACAGAAAAAAGATGCCAAAGATGGATCCAAATGGGACAAGACTGATTCTGAGTGTAAGTTCTTAAACTTTTTAAAACCGTGAGGCTGACAACGATATGTAATGGGTCAAAACGGTAATATTTGTTAGTGGTGGGCTTGGACTGTTATAAATAGTATCAAAGTTGGTCACTGAGTGCGTCCTCCAAGGAGGGTGAATTGTGAGATCCCTCCAATGTCCCATATTGGTTGGGGAGGAGAACAAAATACCATTTATAAGGGGGTGGAAATCTTACTCTAGCAGACTAATGGGAAAGCCCAAAGAGGACAATATCTGCTAGCAGTGGATCTGTGTCGTTACAGTTAGAGAGGGGAATGAAGCATACCTTATACAGGTGTGGAAACCTCTCCCTAATGGCGGTACGTAATGGGTCAAAGTGGACAATATCTGTTAGTAGTGGGCTTGGGCTGTTACAAATGGTATCAAAACCAGTCACTAAGCGGTGTGTCATCCTCGTTGGACCCCTAGGAGGGTGGATTGTAAGATCCCACATTTGTTGGAGAGAGGAACAAACCATAGAATCTCTATATAATAGACGCATTTTAAAACCTCCTAACGAGTCAAAGTGGATCTAACCTTTCTAACAACCCGTCTTTTTTTCACTATTACAGATATCGTTCTCGAGATATAATCCCGTCTCCTTTCCTAATCAATCTTCCATCTAACTGATTTGAAGAAGGTAACAACAACTCCTTACTCACTTTCTTCAATATATTTCATTTCATTTCACACATCAATGACTAATCTTCAAATTCATGACTTCTGCAGATATTCAATCTCCACCCTTTGTCTCGGATCGAACAGTGGAGATGTTGTTCATCACATTGAAACATCTTATTGACAGTGCTTACATTTTTTTCATGGTTGTATGTTACAGAAACAGAGCAACTCATGTTTTGAAACATCGTCAAAAAAGTGTTCATGTGATGAACAGAGGGTTGCATTTTTTTCACTTTAATTTGCTGCATAATTCTTCTTCGATGTTGTTGGGGGCTCCCTTTGTAACATATTTGAGGCAAATAACATTTTGTATTGTAATAAAGTTTCCAAGACAATGTTGTTGGGGTACGTTGCTTCCTGTTGTGCGCCAAATGCTACAACTACAAAACCATGATACCGATTGTTGTAGCGAAAGAGGAACGAATGTATTCACAACTACAATGAACGGAATTACATGGAATTACACAAAAAGACACCAAGATATTTATGTGATACGGAAAGAAGTCCACTTACATCTACGAGTAGCAAACAATCACTAATAATCAAAGTATTATAGGTGAATACTTCACTCTTACACTACAAAGACTCTTACCAAAATGTCACGCAAGAATACAATGTGACACACAAAACTCTATCAAATTTCGATATCAACAACTTCCTAGACAAGCCCATTGTACCGGAACAATGGTTTGAATCATTATGAAACTAAATAAGATTAATATTAAAATAGTTACAAAATTAATAATATTCTATTCTTATTTAATTCAGATAGTTAATAACTAAATTAAATAAAAAACTTATGACAATTTTCAACTATTTGTGTTATAAACGTGATGTGATTATTTGATTTAATTTCAATAAATTTATATCATATTCGATCACTAAGCTTAGGTTGTGCACAACTTAGGTTGGAGAAATGATTTAGGTCAACTCGAAATTCAAGTTATTTGGGTTGGTGACTTAGCAATTTGAATAGAGTTCACAACTCAACTCAACCCAACTTTTATTTTTGGGTTGTTTTATTATTATTATTATGATTTTAGAAAATCTTATTTATCTACCATACACATTATATTACTAATTAAAATTTCATAAGGTTCAAAAATCAATTATTTACAAGTCATAATGCATCACTAACACCGGTTACAAACGTCAAATATTCTTAATTTTCATAACAATCTTAAAAGGTATGGTCAGTATCTCGTCTCAAAAAAAAAAAACCCTTATAATTAGTATCTCGTCTCAAAAATACTCTAAAAAGTTTGAAGATAAACTATAAGATGTCGATAGACGATAAAAATTAATTTGAATTTTTTTTATAAACATAAATGGTGTTAAAGCTACTTTTTCAGATATATTTTTCAAATATCATACTAATAAAAGTATTTTTGTATTTTTTCTTAAAGTATTAATAAAACTTTTATATTTTTAAAACAAAATATTAATAAAACTTTTAAAACTTTTTTTCAGATTTATTTTATAAATGTTTTTTTAGAAAAAATACAAAATTTATAATTTTTTTTTGTTAATGCAACAATATTTTGGATAATTTAACCCATAGATAATAACAAAAGCCCTACATATTAGAAGTATTGAGATGAATGTAAAATATTAAGTACAAACTCAAAACCAGACCAACACAGCAGCTGGAGCTTCAATCTTCCGGGCTTCCGACACGTTTAGGCCGTCTCTCACGAAGCCCTAACTCTTTTTTCAATTTTTCTTCTTCAATTTCTCCTTCTCTTTTACGCTACGAATTCAATTGGATCTGAGCGCTTCGTTACCCTTTTCGATTCGTTTTGTTTCTGTTTGCATTTTCTTGTTCTTAATCAGACAGCAAATTTCGTCCTTCAATCGTTTGTTTCCAGTTTCGAGGAACTTTCTGGAACGTGAAGACAGGGTCTTTGAGGAAATTCTCCAAGGATTTTGAGGGATTGGCTGGGAATCTAGGCAGCCAATGCTACTGATTTCGTTTTTAGTTGAAGGAAATTTTCGGTGATTTTTATTATTATTTCTACTGGAAAAGTGTTGGAGTTCGCCAATGTCTTGGGCAAGCGCGGAAGATATCTACCTTTCAACTTCTCTTGCCAATTACCTTGACAGTATGTTGCTTCTCTATCGATTCTTCTGTTTTGTTTGTCAGATAAACGGGAAATTAGAAACCAATTCGCGTTTTTCTTTATTTGAAGTTAGTGCTACTGGATTCGTGTGTTTTGCTATTTTGTGAAATGTGGTATTTGGCTCTTGATCGTCATAGGGTTTTCCTGTCAATTTGTTCTGTATCGCAACTCTTTGATTGATAATGCTTTCTGACTTGATCGTTGTTTTTCAAGTGTAATGCTGTAACCCTACGGAGACGTTGCTGATTGCCATTATAGGGATCTGTCTGTTGATATGCAATTCCTTAAGAAATTATGATATATTCAACCAATTTTTTTGTTTACCTTGATTTGAGGCATGCCTGATTTGAAGCTTATTTTTCTAAATTCAGTACGGTATATAGACATATGAGAATAAATCATGATACTGTTTGGCTTGAATACATGAATGAGCATCAATTTATCTTTTCTGGGGAACATTTTAGCAATGTAAAAAAATTCATTCGAGTCTAAGTCCACTTCGAAGAGAATTTAGCACAAATATGTTTTTATTTGATGATTGCTTTCGTTCCCTCGTCCTTTCCGGAGATAATGGATAAGAAGAGTACATCTCCGTGAGATTGTACTTAAATATGAATATTAGCCTTTTCTCCAATGTATCCAAGATATGACCAAGGTGGCACCTCTTTGAAAGAGCTGCCATGGTCAACTGGTGGCATAGGCGACTCGTCTCGCCTCGCCTATCACCATATGCAATTGTCTAACTCTGCCTTGAAAATGTTCGTTTCAACTTTGATTTGACACGATCAAACAGGAGGATCTTAGAGGATAGAAGATAATTTACCTTTGCCCTGTGTTGATAATTTAACTCTGCCTTGAAAATGTTCATTTCAACTTTGATTTGACATGATCAAACGGGAGAATCTTAGAGGATAGAAGATAGTTTACCTTTGCCCTGCGTTGATAGTATTTTAGCAATGAGCTAGTGTAACAATCAGCACGGGTCTTCCTCGTACTAAATGCCATATGGCTGTTGTACAGCTGACTTCCTTCTAAATGATTGTTTGGGTATAGAGCTCTGTAAAAGAATTGAGAACGGAGTAAGAGATTGCATTAGTTTTTCCACCAATTGCATGATTGGAGAAAGCCAGAAAACCATATTATTTAGAGATTTCAACATGTTTGTATTCTTTAAATTGTATGGAGAAGGATTGAGAAAGCTAGTGTTGCTCCTCATGGCATGATGGTTTATGGATTTCATCAGCATGCATCTGTATTTTGTTCTCTTACATTTGTAGAGTTGCTGTTCTAATGATAATTTCAATCTTTAGAGAAGGTTCTGGTACTCCTTCGAGATGGTCGGAAGCTATTAGGGATACTCCGTTCATTCGATCAATTTGGTATAGTTCTTTTCGAAACGTTATCTCATTTTATACTTCATCGTGTTAACATGTTCCCAGAGCCTGAAGAACTAACTGTTTCTGTATTCAGCAAATGCCGTTCTTGAAGGATCCTGTGAAAGGGTGATCGTCGGTGACCTTTACAGCGATATTCCTCTAGGCCTATACGTAATTCGAGGGGAGAACGTTGTTTTACTTGGCGAGCTGGTAGGACGAATCTTAGATTTTCTCGGTTTCCTTTACTATTTGCCTTCCCAGCTCTTAAAAATTTTCTTTTGGACTCGATAGGATTTGGAGAAGGAGGAGCTCCCTCCACACATGACTCATGTCTCTGCTGTGGAGATCAAAAGGGTAAGTGATGCCAACTCTGAAATTAGTCTGCTGTGTTCTTGGTGATATATCTGTTGGAAACTAGCATACACCATTTGCTTGTGTAGCTGCATATAAATGTTGTTGGCATTTACAAAGTAGAACATGTTTTTACAGGCCCAAAAGGCAGAGAGAGAGGCTACAGATCTTAAAGGTACAATTAGGAAAAGGCTTGAGTTTCTTGATCTGGACTGATAATTGCTGTTTCAAAATCTTGGATTTGTTAGCTTAGCTTTCTTGTTTCTATGTCAATCTCTGCTCTGCTCACATGTTGGTTCTGTTATTAGACAATTCAGAGCCTATTTTTGGTGTCTACAATCTTAAACATTATGTGATGAACTTCAATTTTCTCGTGTAATATTTTATTCGATAAATAAAAACCCCGTCCTCTTAATCCTCTGTTGGCAATAGGTCAACGATTGAGTTGCTCGGTACTTACGGTAGAAGAATTGACAATGACTATTTATACCAGAGCTCAAATAATCCCAATCAGCTTCACTTATGGGAGAAGAACTGATAATGACCATTTATACCGGAACAAATGGTTTTCTTGATTCATTAGAAAGTGAACAAGGAAATTATTCCTCGATGAATTACGTACTTAGACATTCACCACGGAAGCTTCTTTAACTTCAGCTAAATTTGAGTATCATTCAGGGTGGCACCATTGGCAAGGTCTGTTTGGGCAAGGTCTGTTTTGTATTACCCAAGTGGATGAAATTGGATATGTCTGAAATTTTGAGAATATGTTTAAAATTTCAACATAATATGTCTTATTGATGATGAAATCTCGGAACACCTCTTACGAGCTCAACTTTGCTGCGTTGTAGGCTTTGAAACTATTAGTCGAAGTTCTTCTCGAGAGATTATATTGTCGACGTAAAAGTAGAGATGTCTATAGAACATTCTAGAAACATATCCTTCTCTTATTTCAATCTCTATCCCACAAATTTCCTCGTTCATTCTTATGGAATGTGGGTGGGGAGGGAACAGATGGGGACGGGAATGGATAATATAATTTTTATCTTTGGCTCCGTTTAGCTGATAAGAAGAAAATCTCTTTTCGCTTTCTCTCCTATTTTTCATCTGTGGGACGTGGGTAGAGACAAAAACGAATAATATAATTTTCGTATTTGACCCCGATTCCTCATTGATTCCTGTGGGACTTGGGCGGTGACGGGAACGAATAATATAATTCTCGCATTTGACCCGATTTAACTGATAAAAGAAGAAATTTATTTTTGGTCCCTCACATTTACATTTTAATTCAAGGAACATAAATGGCGCCCTACATTATTTGGTTTTATTGTTATGCACCGTAACTAACACGAACGGTAAAGCCAGCCAAATTCCCAAGTAGATCTGACGGCTCAGAAAAGGCAAAGGGGAATCTAATCAAGCGGCCCCAACACGCACACGTGTCCTTCCACATTTTGACTCTCCGCACAAAATTCCAAATATCCAATTAATTAAATATAAAAATGAAATTATAGTCCAGCTTCTAAGCTTCTTTCTTTTCCACAGAAGAAGCGACACAGTCACAGATCTCGCTCTCACTCTCTACGACAAGCAAGCAAGAATCTGGCAGATCCACGTTCTTGCTGCTGCCAATCTTCTTCTCTCTTCCAATTTAGGGTTTCCAAGCTTCATTCCTTGGTAGCTTGGACTGGAATCCATGTCTTTTTCTTGCGGTTCTAATCAGGTACTGCTTTCCTTCACTCTCCTACTATGTGCTTCCTCCCTCTGCATTCACGCCTCAGTCCACCACTATTCTGCTGAGAAATTCCTTAACAAAGGAAATGCGTTTGTCGTCCATGGCGGTAGCGAGGGAATTCGCTCCTCCATAGCTGACCGCAACGATGCGGATGCGGATTCTTCTTCCAATCGCGATTCATATATTCGGTATGTGTTTCTTGATTCCGAGTTTTTTGAGCTGCGGGTTGCGTACTTCATTCGTTGCTTTTATTTCAATGAATGTGGAAAATGATGAGTTAATTGGCAATTTAACGTTCTTTCGGTTTCCATTTTCGCTTACATTTGAAAACCTATGAATGTCGCTTGCTTGCTATCATTACGCTTTGGGCTTATTGTTAGCTCAAATTTGGGTGAAGTCTCGATAAGATTTGTTAGTTGGTTTATCTGCCGTGGTGTCAGTATATCTTTTCTTTTGTCTTTGTTGTGATAAACCCTTATTCTATAGTGTACTGTCAAACCAGCTTCGAAAAAATTACATTCCGGAGACCCGAGGAGTTTTCCAACTTCAGCTCAGGACCATTGCATGCAATTGTTTTTGAGGTGGAAGATAGAGAGATGATTGGAGGCTCGGCCTATGGTGGCCAAAGGGCAATCTGCTGTACTGTAGATCTTGCTAAACTAGGTGTTTGTTCAGAAGGAGAAGTTATTTACCGGCCGTCCTCGAATAATTCTGGCTGGCCTCAAGTTTATGGAGTCTCCTTCAACACAGATGAGCAAGTTGCAACCCTGGCGACAAAATCAATTCAGATTACTAAAACAGGGATGTATAACTTGTATTTCATCCATTGTGATCCAAGGCTTCAAAATGTTGTTGTTGAGGGGAAAACCATATGGAAAAATCCTTCTGGATACCTGCCGGGTAGAATGGCGCCTCTGATGAAGTTTTATTTGTATATGTCTTTTGCTTATGTGTTGCTTGGAATCTTCTGGTTCTCACAGTATGCTAGATTCTGGAAAGAAGTTTTTCCATTGCAGAACTGCATTACGGTTGTCATCACATTGGGGATGTTTGAGATGGCTATGTGGTATTTTGAGTATGCTGAATTCAACCAGACTGGGATAAGACCAACAGGGATTACTATGTGGGCTGTCACCTTTGGAGTTGTTAAGCGTACAATTGCACGTCTGATCCTTTTGATGGTTTCAATGGGTTATGGTGTTGTGAGACCTACTCTAGGTGGACTGACATCAAAAGTTCTCATGCTTGGATTAACCTTCTTTCTGGCATCTGAAGTTCTTGAATTGGTTGAGAACGTGGGTTCTGTAAGTGATCTTTCAGGAAAAGCAAGACTTTTCTTGGTTCTACCTGTGGCAATCTTGGATGCTTTCTTCATTCTTTGGATATTTAACTCCCTCTCTGCAACTTTAAGCAAGCTTCAGGTATCTGGTTTGTTCGTAACATTTTTTTAATCATCTGCCTTCCTGATTTTCGCTTGAATTTTAGATTGATTTCCTTCTCGCAAGTTGTTTTCTGAAGAACATTGTGAAAATAACCCGCTTATAATCAAAATCTATTTCAACCGAGTAAGTTAGTAGAGCACCAGGGCAAGTCTGGTCCTTTAAATGAAGCTTCCAATTGAAACAATGGAAGCAATTCTATTTGCTGCTAAAATATGCTTGCTTTTGGTGGCGTCCCTGCCCAAGTCTAGTTTGATTTTTACCTTTGTTTTATGTTTCTGAAGAACATTGTGAAAATAACCCACTTTTAATCAAAATCTATTTCAACCGAGTAGGCTAGTAGAGTACCAGGGCAAGCCTGGTCTTTTAAATGAAGCTTCCAATTGAAACAATGGAAGCAATTCTATTTGCTCCTAAAATATGCTTGCTTTTGTTTGTGCCCCTGTTTTATGTTAATGTTGTAACTTTCTTCTGCATTTTTATGATGTAACTTCTGTTGATTGGCTTTCCTTCATTATTGCTGATGCCACAGGCTAGAAGGTTGACGACTAAATTGGACATTTACAGAAAATTCACAAATGCATTGGTGGTAACTGTTATTGTATCTGTGGGTTGGATATGTTATGAGGTAATTTGTGCATCAAGATTTTTTTCCCATTATCATAAGAACACGTTCAAACATGGGCCAGAAATGAACATTTTTTTATGACTTTTTCCCAAACGCTCATCAATTGTCACTTACTGCAATTTCTCAAATGTAATCTTGCAGCTTTATTTCAAGTCAAATGACATTTACAATGAGCAGTGGAAAAATGCATGGATTATCCCTGCCTTCTGGCAAGTCTTATCATTTTCTCTACTCTGTGTCATTTGTGCTCTCTGGGCTCCCTCTCAAAACTCAATGCGGTCAGTTTCGACACTCTATATCTCTGCCCCGCTCCCTCGTAACCATTGTACATTGCCTCATCCTCTATCTTTCTCAGGTATGCATACTCCGAAGATACCCACGAAGAGTTCGACAAGGATGATACAGATCTAAGACTCATAAGACCATCTCCAATTTCCTCACCTTCAAACGACGTTCAGAGTGTACCGGACTTTAAACCGCTGCGTGGAAACGACAATCCAGCTGGTGATTTAGAAGAAGATAAAACAGAGTAGAATTGGAATCAGAGGTCCTCCCTACATTTTGGTACGTATACATAGCCATAAGCCCATTTACTTTGCTAGCTCTATTTCCTGGGAAAATCTGGTAGTCTATAATTTTCACGGGGAAATTACTGTTAGTATAGACTTAGAGTGATGTAGTTTTTCTTCCTTTTTAATATTTTTCTCTCATATAGTATTTGATCATTTGTTCCACAATAATCTTTCTTGTAACTGTGTGTGATTTTGATATTTAATGCTCCCCCACCTCCCAAAATCTTCCAATATGATGAACTCTTAAATAATATCTTCCAATATGATAGATCCTGTTTCTATTTCTATAGATTATTTCCTAGTTCTATTGTGAATCTAATCATACCTTGTTTTTTTTTTTTTTTTGTTCATTCGTATCTAATAGAGGCCAAAACTTTCTATTTTGTATATTTCCTATCAATGGACTCCTGACGTATATGAAGGAGTGCGGTTTGTTCGATAGTCCTACCTCTCAATCGATCTCTGAGATGGTAAGATTTTTTAAACTTCATGAACAGGCAGGAGAGAAATATTATCCTCACTCGAACTAAGAGATAACTTTTACTTGTTCAAATAACAATTAAGGTGAAACAGGGTAGGGAACAATGAATGTCTTTTTGATAAACAGAATTTATTTTGCAAGTTTGTTATTATGGGTAGTTCCTAGAAAGGACTGGATTTACAACGTATACAATACTTAAATTTTTTTTATTTTCGATGTAGCAGTGTAATAGGAGTGAAATCATAGTTCATAAAAAATATTTTTAACTAAAAAAATCGTATTTGGTAGTTCACTTTCGTGTCATAAAATTCATTAGTTGAAAATTTAAAGTTTTTTTTTTTTTTATGTACGTTCAAAATATCTACTTCAATCTTTAAATTCACAAAATTATAATTTTGTCTTCGTCATGAAATTGTTTTAGTACTATTATTCCTAGTTTTATTGGTAGCGTATTGACATGGGCATCGACCAATATTGGACGGGTGGGTGAATATTTTAAATGGTAGGATAATATTAAGAATTGATTTTTTTTTTTTTTTTTTTACTTTCAATTAATAAAGTGGAAATTTTAAAAAAAATTGAAAATGATTGAAAGAGATAATGTGGAATTGAAAAAAAAAAAAACAAAAACAAAAACAAAATTGAAGAAGTATAAAGCAATTTTAAACATGTTTCTTATTTGATACAGGTAATAAAGCTTAAATTATGGGCATCTCATTCTCTTCACGTAACTTGATGACGCATTTACCCCTCACTTTCGACTTTTTATAATAAATCAAATTAATAAAATTAACTAATTTATATTTATATTTTTCTCAATTATCATCCCAATTAGATTGGAAATTAGTTGACTAATTTGCAATAAGAATAAATTATGTACTATTTAATTATTTAATTATTGTACGAACATTCCATGAGGAGAAATTACGGCGTCCACATCTTTAATTCAATCCATTTAAATAGCGTACAATGAGTCGTTTATCTTGTTGTGTAGAAAGTAGAGTTGTCTATTTAGCTCAACGTGGTCCACGGCAAATAATATATTCACAATCTCTATCTCAATTTTCACTCTACCCTACGACCTTTTATGTATAATTATTTACTTGCTTAGTAAATCGTTAAAATTTGAATATTTACAAATTATCACGATATTTTTTATTATATATTGTTTTAACTAAAACTACATTAAAAAAAAAGTGAGTGATTGTACCCATTTAAATAGAGTCCACACCCTAACTCAACCAAAATAAAGGGTTGAATTTTTTTTAATTATTATTATTTAAGGAGGTTTATTTATAATGCAGAAGCGTGGTGGACCCATAACCTAGTCCCACATTGGCTAATTTAGTGGAAGATCGTGGGTTTATAAGTGAGGAATCCTAGTCCCACATTGGCTAATTTAGTGGAAGATCATGGGTTTATAAGTGAGGAATACTATCTTCATTAGTATGATGCTTTTTGGGGAAGCTCATAGCAAGACCATGAGAACTTATGCTCAAAGTAAGTGAACAATAACATACCATTGTGAAAAATTGTGTTACATTAATAAATAAGTGGACAATTTCATACTATTATGGAGAACCGTGATTCCTAACACTACCACACACATTACATTAATAACTAAAGTTTCTATCAAACATTTACAAGTAGTAACCTAACATCGAACCTACCAAAAAAATGAATGTTTGTTAGATGAACACGACTCTCCAACAATATCATCCAGACTTTTATCATCCAACAACACCCACCTAATTTTTTTTCCCAAAAAATTTAACCCAACCCAACTCGAGCAATAATATATATAATTATTTATGGTTTGAGTTTGATTAATCTAGACTGATCAAGTTTTTTAGATCATACGAACCCTCGTATAAATATTTTTGGAAGATTAGAAAAGCGTATTATATTATCTAATATGGATTAAAAGTTAGGTTGACAAAATTTAAAAAGAAGTAATTAGGATAAGTTTGGAGAGGAGAGAGAAGCGCACGAGAATAACATTAACATTAGGCATGGAAGGAATACTTAATTAAATTTAAAAAGCAAACAATTAAATATTATTAAAAAATAATAATTAATAATAAAAAGTTGCTTTTATGAGGGTTGGACTATGAATAAGCCGCCCACCCAACTCGCCAAACACGTGCTACCATTACATCTATCACTTTTCAATATTTAATTTAAATTTAATGTTAGGGCAGCGGGCAGGGGTAGGATGGGAAAAGGACAATTCAATACCCAATAGCATTTTTCCTTTTCTTTTTTTTATTTCTTTATTTTCTTGGACTCTATTTTCTAGGTAAGAGAGAAATAAATAATGATTTATAAATTACAAGTGAGAGAGAGAAGAGGATATTATATTATATTATATTTAATAATAAAACGTGTTTTTTTTCTCTATTATTTTATTTTCAACCAGTCTGGGAGTGTTCTTGGTGGGGCCCACTTGCTCCTCTTGAATGCCCCGACCACCCGCTGTCGGCAACCAACACCCACTTCCTCGTTCCTCTCTTTTTGCCGCTTTTTTTTTTTTTTTACAATTAAAAAATGTGTCGCTATTTTTCATTTTCTATTAATTGTTTTCGACATTTTTTTTAAGTTATTTAAATTTAAAAAATTATATTATTATCGAGATGCTACCGAGATGAGATCGTATTTCTCGATTCACCTTAAAAAGTTTTCTAACAATTTATGAAATGATGTTTGCATCTTCATCCATTACTTTCATATAAATATTCACTTCTGAAACCATAAATAGTCATTCCTTAATTGAATCAGCTTGTAATAAGATGATTGAACCGAGTCTATCCAATTTTGTAGATGAATGAATGCTTATATTTAAATTTTTTTTAGATCATATTATATTTTTGTTTATGAAAATTTATTAAATTTATCAAAAAATTATGCATATAAAACTGGATCCCTATAAATTCCTTGTGAAAATTTCGTCTCATCTCCAAAAAAAAATAATAATAATAATTTCAATATATATATATATATATATATTTCGAGAAAAACTCTATATAAAGATGATCCCTACAAATTCGTTAGGTAGAATCTCGGCCTCGATTCCTAAAAAAACAAATAAAGAATTTTTTAGGGTATATATAGAATATGGTCCCTACAAATTCCTTAACGAGAAAATTTTCGAACTCAGATCTCTACAAATTTTTTACGAATAATCTCTGTTTCAATCTCTATATGGACTGAAAATAGGAAATTTCTACCTCGATCTCTCGAAATCAAAATAAATATTTTAAAAATGGATGGAAATTAAAATAGGACCGTGAATGAAGCTTCCCGTCCCGTCATCTGGGTAAGAATCTCTACCTAATTTAAGGTTAATAATTTAAAAGGTTGAGCGTATAAATAGTGCATATTTTAAAATTTAGGTAACAAATTAAAAAAAAAAAACATACGAGGATTATTCTTTATTTAAAAAATTATTTGTCAAACTTTACCCGTTTCGATAATATTTTAAAAAACAATAAGAAGAAAAAATAAAGGGAATAAAATCGAATATTGCTGAAGTAGTCACATATTTTTATTCTATTCCCTTTTTGACCCTAGATTCAAACATTTTATTCCACTTTTTTTTAATTTTATATTGTGAATAACGAATATTTTTGGGTTGAAAATTAAGTTCACAAGCTTATTTGAAAAATACACCTATATATATTTGAAAAATACACCCAACTTTATTTATATCTATCTATGTGTAAAATATGAATAAAGCAGGACTATTTGATAATTAGTCGGTATCAGTTTATAAAAAAAATTTACCATCCATTTTATTAATTATTAAATCACTTCACGTTGCTCTATCGAACCTGGTTAAATATAGTCATACGTCAAGTTTTGGTTATTGCTATTAACAATAAGAAAATAAAGACTAGCAACGTTAACCTAATTTTTGCCTATGAACGTCAATTGTCGTTTCACTCAAATATTAAGTATTCATGAGTCACAATGCATTACTAAGGTAAAAAAAAACGTCAAATATTATTAATCTTTGTAATAATCTTAAAAATACAATATGGTACTGGGCAATAGTTTTGTCTTGTTCGAGTTCATCCGACAAAAGAATGTCATACCTACCTAAGTTTTTTGTTTTTTGTTTTTTGTTTTTTTTTTTTCAATTTAACCCAATTTAAATCGGAAAAAAATCTTAAAAAAAAAAAAACTAACTCATTTAATTTCTGATATCCAACGCGGTTAACAATTATCTTAACCGCTTTTCACGTTCAGCGTCACGTGCGCTAATTCCTCAATTAAATTAATTTATGATTTTTTTTTAAATTAAATTGGATAAATCAAATAAATATGAATTTATGGTTAATTTTAAAATATATATTTTTATTTATAATACAATTATCTATACTTGGAAAGTAATTTTTTAAAATATGTATTGAAATTGAGTTACAAAATTGAATTATAGTTCAGGTAAATTAATTAATAAATATTTCACAAATTAACATTTTATTTCTATTAAAAAATATATTTTTTTTATTTGGAAGAAATTATCTAAATAATTCGAACTAATTCAACCAACAAATTTTAGTGTTGAGTTAGTTATTTAATGGCAGTTGTTGTCGCCTCACTGTTTTAAAGTGCGTTTGCTACGAGAGAGGTTCTAGCTTTACATTGATCAGTGTCTCACACAGTCCAATACCATTTGTAACAGCCCAAATTCACCGCTAGCATATATTGTTCGTTTTTAACCTATTATGTATCACCATTAGTTTCATGGTTTTAAAGCGTGTCTTTCCGAGTTACACAGCGAAATCGGTATTCATCTAGATATTGTCCTCTTAGCTGTTTCCTTCCAGGATTTCCCTCCAGATTTTTGCGTTTTCCCTTATGAGTTTCCCGAGAAGTTTCTACATTTTTATAATCTCACATTTTTTAGTTGAAAAAATTTACAATCTGAATAATTGGGATGAGTCTAAAAATGTATCAACTCAGCCCAACTTATGAGCGCCCCTACCTTACATATTTATTTTATTTTAGTCCATAAATTTTAAACATATCTATTTAGTCAAATTTTCAAGCTTTGATATTTAAACTTTTATTATATAATATTTTAATCTAAAAAATAATCCACTTAGTTATTATAATAAATAAATGACGTAGTTAAAGGACTAAATAGAATTTTATGAAAATTCAGGGATGAAGATAAAATAAAAGTAAAAGTGGGGGTGGAATTTTTAAAAATTAATATTTTGCCCACATGCTTGTTATTTTCACACGCTTGGGAGAGATAAATATAATCACTTGTAATTAAATAAAAAAAAAAAAAAAAAAAAATATATATATATATATATCAAATTATATTATTTTATTTAAGTCTCAATTCCCTCTATAAATTTTTAGAATTTCAAAATTTTCAATTTCACTTTTAAAAAAATATAAATTCTTATACGCGTCAAATAATATTTTGTTGGTATTTAATAAAAAGATTAAAAATATAATTTTAGTTTAAAATTCATTTTTTATTGATTAAATAATAATAATAGTAATAATAATCCTTACCTAATAAAATACCTCAAATGGAATAAAACTTTTTGAAAATAATAATAATAAATTAATAGTTGAGATTAAATTTAAGGTTTTTGAAAAAATATATACAGATAAAATAATATTAATTCTATTTCTTCTTAACAAAATGTAAATATTATTTTTATCAAAGGTTTAATTGATTTTTTATTTTTTATTTTGGAGTAAAAATATTAAAAAGTTGAAAACTATTTATAACCTTTTGTGGTAATAATAATGGTAAAAAAAAAAAAAAAAAAAAAAAAAGTCTTGGTTACAGTTATTTTTTGTTTTACTTTTATTCTGGCAATAATAATAATAATAATAATAATAATAATAATAATAATAATAAATAATAATAAACGAATTTTGTTTTTTTCTATTCAACGCTCCAAAAAAACGTGCTTCAACTCCTTACTTTTTTTTATTGCTAAGTAATACTTTTTTTCAAAGCCGCAGGCAGAGAGAGACCAATTCGTTTCCTCATTGGAACTGTGAAGAAGCTTGACCTGTTATACTTCCTGTCTTCTTCATCTCCGCCGTCTATGTCCACCGGAGCCGGCGGAACCATCGTCAATCCATTTTTCACTACGTAGATTCAGCAACCACTGGGTGGATTTTGGGGATTTTGATTTCTTGCTGTTGCTGTTGCTGTTGTTTGTCATGTCGAATCCATCGGATGCCGGCGGAGGCGTGAGATTTCCCGAACGGAAGCAGCTGGCGAAGCGGCTGGAGAAATCGAACTTTTCTCAGGCCTGTAACCTGCTGAGCCAATTCTTGAAGGAGAAACGGAGTCTCGCCGATTTGAGCTCCGATATGGCTCTGAGGAAGAAGCCGAGAGGTATTGATTTGGTTATTGTTTGGTTGGAAGGGATAAATTGGTTCTGTTTTTGGTTTTTGTTGTTTTTAAGAATTTTGAAACCCTCAGAATTTTTAGATCTTCGCCGAGATAATCGGATTCCAATCTCCTTGAACTTACTCGAGATTTTCCCCTCCCTTTTTCGGGATACGATCTAGATGAACTCGAAAAGGCCAAGCCGCCGCCGCCGATGGTGAATACGGTCATTTCTTCCGACGCTACACGGCAGCCAAAGGATAATCTGCCGAAGTTCGTCGGATTTCCTTCGTCGGGATTCTCCAATAACGCCATCAATAAGGGCGAGTTCAGGTGCTCAGAGATTCCCCTAAACTTTTAGGCTAATTTCCCTTTTCAATTGAGTACAATTTTTTAAATTACTTGCTCACTGCTGTTGCCCAAGAGAAAAGTGCCAAAGCGAAGAAAATAATTATTAGGTTAAATTATATCCCTATGAAATGGAGTTCTAATTTCTGATATTATCTTCACGGCGATTGTTTTAGGAGACCGGCCACACCGGAACCTGCAACCGCTCAAATGACCATTTTCTACGCCGGGAAAGTTTTGGTGTACGATGATTTTCCAAACGAAAGGGCCAAGGAGATCATGGCCATGGCCGATAAGGGAAGACGCATCTCCTCCACCGCCGCCGTCGTCCCCCCCGCAGCCGCCTCCCCCAACAGATTCGGTCCTGCTTTGGAAAAACCCTACAGTAAGGCTCCCGCCAGCGAGCCAAATGTGGTGTCCAAAACTCAAGCTCCGGTGAAGCCGGCACCGGAGCAGCAACTGAAACCGCAAACGGAAACAAAAAAATCTTCTGGTAACAATCGCCATGGAAAATTCAATGATGGATTCTGGTTGATTATCTTGATTTGGTGTTCTTAATTTGATTTTCTGACCCCCTTTTTTTTATTGGGCAGATTTACCTATTGCTAGGAGGGCTTCCCTTCACCGATTTCTTGAGAAGAGAAAAGACAGGTACTGATTTTCATATTGTTTTTGTTCTTCCTCTTTGATTTTTGAAGTTGAACAGAGCTCTCTGGTTAAGATTTTCTCTATTTGCTTCACCAAAACTGTTATTTAGATCCTGATTTGGGTTTTTCTTCCTTTTTTTAGCAAAAATAATGTAGATTGGTTTCAGAAAACATGTCAAAATCTATTCCTATAGTCTAGTTTAAATAAGATTTACTTGGAAATAGTGTTTTGTAAACCTGGTTTATTGAAGAACGAATTACAATATTAGTTTCGACTGGTTCGGTGCGACGTTGTTCGTACTCTAGTTTTCATTTCATACCATCATCATATCATTTCAAGTCTTAAATTTTGTTCATCCGTGTAACGGATTTGGATGAGTACTTCTCATAATTTAGTTTTTACTTGAAGATTAAAGCTCTTTCTAAATATGTTTCTTTTATCATAGAAGAGAACAATCCAATGAAAAATTCAGTTCATATGGCAACATTTTAGCCATATAAACCTGGTGTGGTTGAAAAATATGGAAAAAAAGTTACTGAAGGGTGAATTTGTAGATGTTTGTCTTGTTACACACAAAGATGAATCACTGTTTGTATTTGAAACTGAAGGCTTAAAACCCAGTAACAATTTGTAACCCAAAGCTGAGCACTGTAAAACTTGGGGAACTACTTTTTAAGGTCTTCACAAAGTATTGATGAACACATTTGAAAGATTATTATCAGAAAGATTTTCCATTTGTAGGCAGGAATCCCCAAACTTTCTTCTTTATCCTTGTTTTTTTCTTCCTTCTTTCCAGAAATTTGCAAAAGAAACCCTTGAACTATTGGGATTTTATCATCGCAACCCTTGCACTTTCAACTTTTGCATTTGTATCCCTCTTTGAACCTCTCATTATCAGGACATGGACATAGATAGTTAGGCTTGCTTGCCATGTGATTAACATCCATTAAAAGGTCGAGAGTTCAGCGGTAAAAACTAAAGTTCGAGGGTGTAATTGTAACAATTGTCATAGTCATTATGTGATGTCCCACATTGGTTGGGGAGAACAAAAACACTCTTTATAAGGGTGCGGAAACCTTCCCCTAATAGACGTGTTTTAAAGCCTTGAGGGGAAGTCCGAAAGGGAAAGCCCAAAAAAGACAATATCTGCTAGCGGTAGGTCTGGGTCGTTATACATTAGGGTGGATTTTGTTCTATTTTTGTTCATTTGATTGAACAATATTGTTTATATCATCAGGACTGTATCGAGAGAGCCGTTCCAAATGAACCAACAACTCGAAGGTATTCTTAAAGGAAGCGGAAGTAGCTCAACCAACGAGCCTGAACCTGAACCTGTGCGTGAGCTGGAAGTCGAAGCTGAAGAAGGCGGCTTCCCAAAGCATCTCGATCTCAACTTATAACATGGTTTTGCATTACATAGGTCAATTGTTTCTATCTCCAAATTTATTTGCTGTTTTGTGTTATATATTACATATAATTAATCCCCCCTTCCAACAACTATGCCTTCCTAATACAAATATTATCCCAATCATATTTTGTATTTTTTTTTTCTAACTAAATTTTCGATGCAATATGAAAGGGTAGGTTTTTTTTTTTTTTTTTTTTTGTTGACCTTGTGCTTATTTTTATGATATTAACAAATGAATATTTGAGATATTGATGGTCAAGTAGATGGACATAAACATATGCATCGAATTTATGGTCAAAATTATTCTCAACGACTCTCTTTATTATATAGTTTGCGTGTATCCTTTTAAAGCTAAAAAGTTTTGTCGTGAGATTATCTTTTATTTATAATAAAAAATAACAATTTGTGAGATCCCATCTCGGTTGAAAAGGGGAATGAATTATTCCTTATAACGGCGTGGAAATCTCTCCCTAGTAGACGCATTTTAAAAACTGACGACGATACGCGGTGGACTCAGATTATTACAAATAGTATCAGAGCTTTACAAATAGTATCAAAGCTTTACAAATGATATTAGAGCTATACATGTGGTAGTTTGTCAACGTTGGTTGGAGAGGGGAACGAGGTAATAATATCTATTAGGAGCGGTGGGTTTAGTATCAACTGTGAAATTGTTGAAAGTAATTTTCAATTTAACCTAATAAATAATTGGTTGGAATAAATTATTTACGAATTTTAAGAATTAAAATGTGTCCGTAGATTTATTCAAATAAATATTTAAAGAGTCAACTGAAATATAAAATATATTTGTATTATTTGATACAATTTTAAAAACGATCGTCAGGAATTTGACGAAGTGTACACGTGTCAATATAGGATTGGCAGTCGTATATTCGTGTGTAACCAATACGTAATGATATCTTCGCCCGGGCCCGAAACGGCATTTTATAAGTCTTCTAAGTTACAACCATTAATTGATTTTCCTCTAACCCGGAGGAGCTTTTCCGTCCCCAATTTTTTCTGGCCTTTGTTCGACTCTCAACCCTAAAACCCTCATCTTCCCGGTAAAATTTTTCGTTCTTTTTGGCGGAAAATTGATCGAGGGAATAAGAATGCAACATCAGAGATTGAAGCAACAACAGCAACAAGCTTTGATGCAGCAAGCTTTGCTTCAGCAACAGTCTCTTTACCATCCTGGTCTCTTAGCTCACCCTCAGGTTCGAGTTCTTCTTTGTTTTAATTTCGGCTCACATTCGTATGATCTACACGTTTTTCTTTCGCCATTGCTGTATTTTTGTTGTGGGGTTTGGCTGTCGATCTATGAGTATTACTTGTGAAGTTATGACCGATTCGGTGCGGTCTGTCGTAGCGGTGTTTTTTTTTTTATAGCTTTGTACGGTTTCGAGTTCTGAGTTTTTGTAAAGAAGCGATTTCCCCCGTGTTGAAAGATTGAATGTTTGTGATGGGTATTCGTATATTTTTTTATAGTTCTTATTAGTTGTGGGTAGGCTGGGTAATGTTGAGCCCGTTTGGATTAATTTTTGGTTTCTTGAAGTCTTTTATCTTAACAAAACATGAAACAGGACCCCTTTAGATGCTCTAGGGCCATCAATGATGGTATGACGTGCATGCAGTGGCTCACTTCTGGGGCTAAAATTTTCCATTCGGCGTGTATGCTGTCGATGCATAATGTTTGTGGATCATTTTTTATTTTTTTATAATGTAATCCGCTCTGGGGTTCAGGCAGATTATACCATTTTATACATGATTTATCATCCTAGTTGATGATGGTTGACTTCCACCAACCCAGTTAGGTTTTACCAGCTTACATTATCATAGAACTGGAATTTCCTTATGACGTGAAATCTTGAGTTACTGTAGCTGGTCCGTGTCTTTCCTGTTATTTTCACTGCTTTCCTTTTTACTTGTGTGATCTCTGTCTCTCCAATGTACTGGTTGAAATACCATCGAGGTTAGCTTTTCATTTGGTTGCAAGATTTCGTTTAATCTGCATGATTGCATCCATTATATATATACTTTTTGTTTTTCACTCATTTCATAAAGATGCATCTTCTCTTTCACATACTATTCCATTATTTTCCTTTTTATTTATTTTGTTGTTTCCATTATGCAGCTCGAACCAATTCCAAGTGGAAATTTACCACCAGGTTTTGATCCAAGTACCTGCCGCAGTGTGTGAGTGATTTTTTAGACGCTTTACCTCTTTTTTTCTGCATTATGCAAACTTGTGTTTTCTTGCAGTCGTCATGTCTCTCTGTCACAGATTTGTCATCGACTATCAAGTTCTCATACTTTTAGTTTCTATAGTTCCTAAGAGACTGGATCTCTAATCATTTAATTTGAGCTTATGCTTTAAAATGACGCCTTCCCAAATCTCAACCAAGTAGCTGGATTTTTTTAGTTGAATTTTATTGTTTATGTATACTATATGACTTTTGTCGATTACTTATATTTTGTTTGTATTTTTTTTTTTCCTTTTCCTTTTTTAAAACTTTTAGTTTCTTTAATTTTGAGGAAATGCAGGTACGTAGGAAATGTACATACACAGGTAACTGAACCACTTCTTCAAGAGGTTTTTGGGAGTACAGGCGTTGTTGAAAGCTGCAAGCTTGTTAGAAAGGAGAAGGTTGGTCCACAGGAGCCTATGATACGAAACCTTTGTTCTAACTCTACTTTTTATTTCCCCATACAATGGAGTAGATCTAATTGTTTATAGTACTGATAATTTCAAGGTCTTCTGTTTCCTTCCTGTATATTAACATCCTTGTTTCTACTGCTTTATGCAGTCATCCTATGGATTTATTCACTATTTTGATCGCAGATCAGCTGCTATGGCTATTTTGTCACTTAATGGGAGGCATTTGTAAGTATAGAACTGTATTTTTTTTCATTTTCCATGTTTGTACTTCTGTTTCCTGTCTCAATATGTGCTTTGCAGGTTTGGGCAGCCTATCAAAGTAAATTGGGCTTATGCTAGTGGTCAGAGAGAGGATACATCAGGTGTGGGATCTGTTCTGAATCAGTAGCTGTGAGTTGCAACTGTTTAAATAATTTCTTCTATATTCACCTGCTTCTTTTGTGCACAGGTCATTTCAACATCTTTGTGGGTGATCTTAGCCCTGAAGTTACTGATTCTACTTTGTTTGCATGCTTTTCTGTTTTCCCAAGCTGTTCGTAAGCTTCAGCCCCTGGAAACTATTTTTTAATTTGTTTGTTGTCCTTTGAATTTTGCATGTAATTTCTAGTTCTGCAAAATACAAGTTTGCAATACTCCACAGCTCAAAAAGCTATTGGGGTTGGAATGGATATGTTAGTAGTTTGTCTTTTTTAACGTACAACATCTGATATTGTGTTCTATTGGTTTCAGCGATGCCAGAGTTATGTGGGATCAGAAGACTGGGCGTTCCAGGGGATTTGGTTTTGTTTCTTTTCGCAACCAACAGGTTCAAACTACATCTAATTGAAATATATTCTTTTGCCATTATTTCTCTCTCTACTAAATTTTGCTCCCTTTCCAGGATGCTCAAAGTGCAATAAACGACCTGACTGGTAAGTACTTAATTGCTTCTGATAGTTTTAATTTCTTGTACTAGATTTTCATTTGGTTGAACAATCTAATCATTGGCTGAAAAAAGAAAAGCTTGATGATCTCTTCATTTGTGATTTCTTTTAATTTTGTGGTATATTGTTATCAAATATCTATAACAACATTGAAATTGAGTAGCATATTGTCTTTTAACTTTTGTAATTGAAAGTCTTTTGCTATATTGCCCTATTTCTGACCATGCACGGTCTCTCCTTCAGGTAAGTGGCTTGGGAGTAGACAGATTCGTTGCAACTGGGCTACAAAAGGTGCTGGATCCAATGAAGACAAGCAGAGCTCAGATGTGAAAAGCATTGCAGAACTTACAAATGGATCATCTGGTGAGTGTTCATACCCCATGTTTAATGAGGTTTTCATTTCTTTCATTAGAAACTATAAGTTTAGAATGTTCCAGTTTGTCGTTTTGTTAACCCTGAGAATCATTCATACCCCATGTTTAATGAGCTTTTGACAATACGTGCATGAATTTTGACATTTCTGCAGAAGATGGTAAAGAGACGGTCAATAGCGATGCTCCAGAGAACAATCCTCAGTACACTACTGTTTATGTTGGCAATCTTGCTCCAGAGGTAAGATACCTCATTCCAATCTTTGTTATTTTTATTTTAAAACGTTTTAATGATTTATCTTGCTCCAAGTTGCCAATGATAAGATAACACAATGAACTTATTTTTGGTACTCAACTTGCCAAGTTTTTGCTAGTGTAACACTTGGTTGAGGTTGCTGTATAAAATGAGGTTTCTTTTAATTCTACCTGTCTCTAGAAGTGTGCTCTGGTTTAATTTATAATTTTATTCCAGGAATTGGCAGGAAAAGAATAATTTCTCGAAGAATAATTTCTCGAAGAATAATCTTGTAGCGTTTACTTAGTTGTCTGATATCAGTGATATTTGGGTGTTTTTGATTACTGGCATTTTGGATTTTTTTGAATAATTTTTCTTCATTTATACAGGCCACGCAGGTTGATCTTCATCGCCATTTTCATGCTCTTGGGGCTGGTGTGATTGAAGAGGTTCGCATCCAGCGCGATAAGGGCTTTGGTTTTGTTAGATATAGCACTCATGCTGAGGCTTCTTTGGCTATTCAGATGGGGAATACTCAGTCGTATCTTTGTGGCAAACAGATCAAGGTTTCGTTTTCTGCTTGTGTATATATAATTTTAGGTGTTTGTGGAGTAGCTTTCTTAAGTGAGTTCTAACCGGCGGGGTTGTGTACCGTTTGTGTTTGCAGTGCTCTTGGGGAAGCAAGCCAACCCCACCTGGAACCATCTCGAACCCGCTTCCTCCCCCGGCAGCAGGTTCAATCCCAGGACTCTCAGCAACTGATATTTTAGCGTATGAGCGGCAACTGGCTATGAGCAAGATGGGTGGCGTCCATGCACTTATGCAGCCTCAGATACCACATCCTTTAAAGCAGGCAGCCATGGGGGGGATGGGTGCCGCTGGCTCAAGTCAGGCCATCTATGATGGTGGCTTCCAGAACGTTGCGGCAGCTCAGCAGCTCATGTATTATCAGTAAGGCTCATAAGGAGAGAGAGAGAGAGAGAGATGTATACAAAATGATGGAGTGTGGTTAGTTCTGTTGAGAGATGTGGTGGATGTTTTTCTTGTTTTCCTCATCATTTGGAGAGCTTCTGAGCCTTAGTATATGATGATGAATGATATATCCCTTCTTTTATTGTTAAAAGTTTTAAAAATAGGCTGGGAGCTGTGTTAATGGAATGTCATTATTGTGTACCCGAGTATATCTGAATTTAGAAAAAAGGATACGAGGACTAGCTGCTGGGTGTTCTTAGTTTTCCTTCCATTTTCTGTTCCTTCTAGGATGATTTTATGATGATTGGGAATTCAATATTCTTATCCCTTGTTTTGTGCCATTATTAGTAACAAATTATTAATACCGGGAGTAACAAATTATGATTTAAATAATTTTTAACTAATAATAATAATGATAATAATCATATAATATAACAAGATTTATAACTTTGACCTCCATGTTGGGTAATGCCTTTTAATCTAAACTTCTGAAATATTCAATATATTTGGACAATGTTGGGTAATGCCTTTTAATCTAAACTTCTGAAATATTCATATTTGGACAAAGTTTGTTGTTTAATTTTGTGCTCTAAATGCTGCAATTTCTTTGTTTTTTTATTTTTTATTTTATGCTAATTACTGTTGTGTCGGAAATAGCCGGTACAGCTCAGTTTGTGGAGCAAAAAACCTTGTGTTATCGGTTCAAATATGCTATGTTAGTTTGTGGAGCAGAGGATTCAAAAACCTTGTGTTACCGGTTCAAATATGCTGTGTCGAAAATAGTTGGTATAGCTTCGTTATTAAAATAAGTCTAATTGTAGAGCAGACTTAGTTATTAAAATACTGTTAGTGTCGGAAATGGTTGGTATAGCTTAGTTATTAAAATAAGTCTAATTGTAGAGCAGAGGACTGAAAGATCAAGTTTAATCGTAGAGCAGAGAACTAGATTAAGTCTAATTGTAGAGCATAGGACTGGAAGGACTAAGTCTAATTGTAGAGCATAGTACTGGAAGGACTAAGAAGGACTAAGTCTAATTGTAGAGCATAGGACTGGAAGGACTAAATCTAATTGTAGAGCATAGGACTGGAAGGACGGAAAGATCAAGTCTAAGAGCATAGGACTGGAAGGACTGAAAGATCAAGTCTAATCGTAGAGCAGATAACTGGATTAAGTCTAATTGTAGAGCATAGCACTAGAAAATCTTGTGTTACCGATTCAAATCTGCTGTGTCAGAAAAACTGGATTAAGTCTAATTGTAGAGCATAGGACTAGAAAATCTCGTGTTATCCATTCAAATCTGCTGTGTCGAAAATGGCGAGTATGACTCAGTTACTAAAATAAGTATAATTGTAGATACTCGTGTTACCAGTTCAAATCTGATCGGTTGAATTTATATAAGTATTCACTCTAACAAACTTACTATTTTATTTTTTGGTTCAGAAATTGCAAAAAGAAAAAAGAAATGAATTAATCATTTGAACTAAAAAAAAATAATAATAAAGTTACAAATATCTCCATAAATCTTTGAAATTGGTCCGGTTTATTAGCGGTTTAATTGGGTTGGGCGTGCCTTTATTGGCGAGGCTCCTGCCCCGAGGGTTTTGGTGACTGAACCTAGGGGTTTTTCCTCACACTCCCGCGCTTGCCCGCTCTCCGCTCTCTCCCTCGAATCAGCAAATTCCTCTGTGCTTCGTGAGGAAAGCCAAATTCATATTCCAACATGGACGAAGAAATGGACGTCTCTCCCACCTACTTTGACCCTGAAGACCTCACGATTCGTGAGCGATTTCGTCGGTACAGGTGCGTTCTCCGGTTTTCTTTCTATTTATTCGTTCGGCAGGGTAAAATATGAATGCTGCCGAGAAAATGAGTCATCCACTCAGTTTAAAGTTAATTTATTGAGCAGAGGTTTCAATTAACTAATCTGTTTATTGGGTTTGTAAGAGCAACCTATGTGGTCTTAGTTTGCTACTTGGTATCTGTTTGATTCGATTGTTTTCTAATGCTCAATTTCAACTCATTGCATTAAGATCAAGCCGGATGCATTGCTTTTTTACTTTCTCTGTCTAGATGGCCGTCATTGGTTTTGTGCTTATTCCGGTAAGGGGATCTTATGATTAATTTTGGAATAGAGCACTTCTTGGCTTATACTTTAATCTGAAATTGGTATATTTCTTTTTCGAACGTGCTAATGGGTTCTCAAGGATTGCCGGTTTACTGACGTGATGCGCTTTATTTCCAGTTGCTTGGAAAGATTAAATTCCATCCTTTTAGGTAGTATATAAGAGCAAAAACTCTATACCTGTGCTGATAATTTCATATTTGAATTTTGGTGTACATTGTTTGGGTTTGCCTATGCATTCTGTTGCTCTGTTCTTGCCTCGTCCTTGCAGCTTTTCTTGATTGGAGTGGGGTTTTCACTTTAAAAAAAAATTGTTACGTAGCTTTCTTACCCATATTTGTTGAATTTATCATTTTTTTGATGCAATACCACACTTAGCATGAAACTTATGCAGGAAAAGGCATTCAAGCATATCTCCTCACAAGGAAGTTTCATTTTCACCAGTCAGTGAGTCTAGGATTTTGTATGACGGACAGAGTTTCTATAGTCCAACAAGTGCCACACCTCTTGAAACTTTTAAAGAAGACGCTGAAAGTCTTGATGGCGATAGCCAGGCAGTTTCAGTAGCGTCTCTAGGTCCCGATTCAGTTCGCTACTCACTGAAGGCTTGCAAGCATGAGAATGACCCATTATCTAATAGTGGAGATACAACTTACCCCTTTTTTGCATCTCTGATGGACTCTTCAATCCAAGGTTCTAATTATGTCGAACATATTTCTTACTCTTTATGTTTGTTCTCCGTTTGGGCATGGGCTGTTTGTTTGAAGAAGTGTACACTTCATGTCTTATTCTCTCGAGATATTTTGTCAGGATTGATGTCTATCCCAGACTTGATATTAAGATTTGAAAGTTCTTGTCGCAATGTTTCAGAGTCGATAAGGTACGTTTCCCTCTATGCTGTTCTCATTTCATTTATTTTACAAACATCTTGTTGTTGGTTTTCCGAATAAGTTGGATGGATTACATTATGCTTGTCTTTATATAGTTTCTCTCTGAAATCTTATCATCTATTTAGATTTTTTTGGGTGATAAGAATTTTTTTTGTTGATGGTATGAAATAAAAATAAGGGGAAGGAAAGTCAAAACCCAAGGTGACATAGTTAGAAAAAAAGGAAAAAAAAAAAAAAAAAAAAGAACACTTCCAGATGATACAAAAAGAATTGAAGCTAAGAGTTAGAGAAATTCCATTGTTTAAGAAGCCCCGAAGAATTTTCTTTGTTGTTGAATACTATTGTTTCTATTGAGCCACATCAACTAAAGGGACACTTGCACAAATTGAAGTCATAAGATTTTCCTAGCCCTTTAAAAGGACGGCCGGCAAGAAATGAGGAAAGAAGGCTGTTGATATGAAGAGGGAGAGCCTTATGCTATATCTTGTTGTAAATTATCTAGTTATTTATTATGCTACCCCTTGGTCTAAATTATCTAGTCACTTTACTTTTTACACATATGCTTCCATTTTAGCCAATTGGAAAAACCGTTTGTAATCTTCACGGATCCTTGATTCATTTTGTAACTTTCATACGTCAAACAAATTGTTTCTTATAAAAAAAGATATTGACCGGGAGAGCAATCTTCCACTTGATTTTATGTTGTAAGAAAATCCTTAAATTTCAAGCAAAGAGCGAGCATTAAGGAAATTACCTCAGGTTCTGCATCTTTTTTATATATAGGCAACATCCTAGTGATAGTCATCTAAAAAGAAGTCTCTTTTGAAAAACGAAGTGGTTACTAGTACTGACCTACCGATATACCATAGCCAATCAATGAACTTGGGATAACAAGCAACCAACTGTATAACAGTATGAGCATAACAGGAAGTTGATTCTGCAAAGAAAATTGTGTGCGCTGAAAACTTGACGGAACTGTTGATTGTTACTAATTCTTTAAGCGTCATATCCCTTTTTGTTTCTGAACTTCTTGTTTTTTTCCACTAGGTATGGTTCTGACATTCAGCACCGCTTTTCTGAAGACAAATTGGTGAGGCAGAAGGCTCAATTTCTTGTAGATGAAGCTGCCTCTTGGTCCCTCTTGTGGTACCTTTATGGGAAAGGAAATATCTCTTTCTTGAACTTTTTAAAAATTGTATTTTGTATTTGTGTACAAATTTCTGTTTTCTGTTTCATGTACGTTATTTTGGATCCTGATTCAATTCTCCGTTTAAATGGAAACAAATGTGTAACTTTAAACCTTGCTGCATGTAATTGAAATTTTGGTATATTAAAATTTTCCCTGCAACAACATTCTTTTTCAGTGTGAAGCTTGCTTGTTTAGACAATGATGAGCGTTAGCACAGCTGTGGACTGAGTTTTATTGTTTTTTGCCGCTTCTTGATAATAACAAAGTGTAGATGGCATCAATTTTTAGAACAATGTACAATATACAACTTCAACATGGTGGAGTTCAAACCACAAAAGAATTATTTTGTAATTATAGCCTTCTTTTGATCTTGCTTGATTGGAAGGTTTTTCTTTAGTTTCTTTGGGAAGGGGTTTCCTCTACCCCAGACCCTAGGCTGTCCTTTATATGATAAATTCATAGCCTTTGATGTCTCTTCTATAAAAAAAAGATAATAAAGTCTTTCTGGTGTTCCTTGAATTATTTCTTCTGTTCTTTCTCCCACTCTCTAACTGCTGCCTATTGGCAATTAATATATTTTCTGTTAGCATTTTGGCTAGCATGGTCGGTGTCTTTTCTGCTATTGTTGAAGGAGATTAACTCACCCACCCACCTAACCCACTCACGCATATGTATAATACATGCTGTTGCTTGTTATTGAAAATATTTTACTATTTGACCTTGGGATTAATATTGGTATCTTGTTCTTGCAGCAACGAGAGAGACGCCTAGAGATCTAATTGTGGTTATGTATTTTCTTTTTCCAAATAAAAATAAGAATTTGTATAACATTTTAAACATTACTCAAGTGTGAAAAACCTAAATGAAGCTTTCAATTTGTGGCAGTTTCCCCCAACATCGCACTTGGAGGCCTGCCAGTTTGTCATAGAAGACCATACAGCTCAATTATGTCTTCGAATTGTTGAGTGGCTGGAAGGTTTAGCCTCTAAAGCACTTGATTTGGAAACTAAGGTGATGAGTTATTCTGAGAACTTTACTTGATAATTTACAACCAGAAATCATATCTTATACTATGGTTGTGATATATTTCAAAATTAACGTTGTATTTAATTGTGTGTCCTGCTTGCTAGCGCTACTGTGTTTTATGCTAGCTCTCAAGTCACAGATTGTTAGTTATAGCTGTCACTGACATGATATGTTTAATAATGATCAACATTGCTAAACAGATTTACTATAAGTTAAAACCCTTAGCTCTTGAAACTTTATAGATTCAGGTTATCGAGTGCCCGAGATAACTCTTGGAAAGTGAAATCTTTGTGACTTTTAATAACTTATACTAGGGTTAGCCAGTTTTGTTTGACGCTTTGTATATGTTTTTACAGATTCGTGGATCTCATGTTGGTACCTATCTTCCATCTTCTGGAGTTTGGCATAACACTCAGCGTTCTCTCAAGAAAGGGACTTCTAACACAAATGTTATTCATCACTTGGATTTTGACGCTCCAACACGTGAGCATGCTCATCAGCTGCCAGATGACAAAGTATGGTTTTATTTATGCTAAATTGGGCATTGAATGAATAATATCTATATATATATAGCCTTTGGTGCCTTGTGATGTTTTATTTTCCTTTTTACCACCACCACATCTCATGTTCTATTTATCATCCTTGCATACATTGGACATGTAGTATGGGATGTTTGTGTGTGATTTGGACCTGTTTTTCTTTTACAAAAATTGATATAAGAAAGATTGACAAACTTAGACTGGAAAATAACTACATATGAGTCGCTTTAGTTTAGAAGGAAGTATAGTAATTGACGTTTTTCTCAACAGAAACAAGATGAATCTCTTTTAGAAGATGTCTGGACTCTTCTAAAGGCTGGGAGAATGAAAGAAGCATGTGATCTCTGCCGGTCAGCAGGACAGGTAAACAAATCTCTGAGAGCTATGGCTTCTTCCCTTCCAATGCTCCAGTTTATCATCTTACATCCTGTGATACATTTAATAACATGTTGGCAGCCGTGGAGAGCTGCAACTTTGTGTCCTTTTGGTGGATTTGAACACTTTCCTTCCATTGATGCCTTGGTAAGGAATGGAAAGAACAGAATTCTACAAGCCATTGAGCTTGAAAGTGGCATTGGCCACCAATGGCGTCTTTGGAAATGGGCTTCTTATTGTGCATCTGAGGTAGTCATTGTTATTTCAAAGGGCAGTAGATAGGTTTTATTTTCTGTCTTGAAGTTTGTTGTATAACTCTTTAAGCAATGTCTCATGTGCAATCTCTATCTGATGGTTGATGGTAAATATGTATGATCATTATTGTATACTTCTGGTGAGCTCAATAACAATTATGCTATTACATGTTTTGGGGCGGACAATGAATAGAAAATGTTTTCTATGTTATTTTTTTTTTGTTATTTTATTATTTTTCTTAACATTTATTTTATTTTTGCTTCTACTTGTACTCTGTGCAATTGTTGAAGAAAATTGCTGAAGTAGATGGTGGGAAGTATGAGGCTGCTGTATATGCTGCTCAATGTGGAAACTTGAAGCGTGTACTTCCTATATGCACAGATTGGGAGGTATGCTTGTGGCAGTAATCCCTGCAAATTTTAGAATGTTTAACTGAAACTTCTGTGATCTGTCCATTTCACTATTAGGGATGCATATGAACAGAACTGCTAATTTAGTTGGTGTGAACTGGGAGGTTGATGAGTTTCTTAGTGTGGTTATTTGTTTGTCAATACTATTGGCTAATGTTTTGTGTCGACTAATTGTCTTCTGTCGGTGTTTGGGTGATCTCACAATTAAGCATAAATTATCTAATTATATTCTTATATGCAAGGAACCTAGTATAATGGAAAAGAGTTATCCTAAGATTTTTTTTCCGATGACCTTTGATGATATCAATTTGTTTTAACACTGTCAAATGCTCTGAGACTATCCATTTGCATGCAGTCAGCATGCTGGGCAATGGCAAAGTCGTGGCTAGATGTTCAAGTAGATCTTGAACTCTCTCGTTCACAAGGGAAGATGGATCTTTTCAAAAGCATTATGGACACTGTAGATGAAAGTCCAGGACAAAGTGGTAGAAACTTTCAGGCTTCTGATGGACCAGAAAGTTGGCCACTTCCAGTTCTGAGCCAACAACCACGCCAAATTTCTGCCCTCCTTCAAAAACTCCATTCAGGGTACGAATACAATATGATGTTACTACACATGAGGATGAGTAATGTGATGTTAACAATGTAAGGTCTATTCATTTTCCTGATCAGCGACATGGTGCATGAAAATGTAAATCGTGGATGCAAAGAGCAGCAGCGGCAAATTCAGGTATTTTAGATTTAATTTGAATGGCCAGGGTAATTTTATCCCTGAGGTTTTACTTATTAAATGGTGCAACTAAACCAAAGAGGAAACATGTGTGACAGAGCAAACTTGTTCGAATGATTAATTCTTCTATTGTGATGGCTGGTTAATTTTAGAGATTCTATCTTGATGGTGTCAAAAGACTTTTTGTTTGTGGCCTGGGCTTGAATTGGGCCTAGTTGTGTGCCGTCTTCTAAATTGAAAAACACTAAGATTGATTGCTTTTATTTGATGATGGTAGAGTGATAAAGTTATGAAGAGAGTTTCGGCGCTTGTATTGAAAAGTGAGGAGATCATTACAAAATTGCACAATTTATTACTTTTATTTGACTCCCCTTCTTTTCTTCTTTTGAAATCCTCTTGAACTAAATGCATTCTCAGCTCCTTGTATTTAACTGGTGTCCTGCTGAAAATTTCTCCACTCAATGGAAACACAAACCTTATATTTGTCTGACACTAGCTCAGCATCTGTTGGCACCTTCCTAAATAAGGTGTCACTCTCGCTATTGAACTGTGGTTGAACCCATGTGGTATCATCCTCCTTAGTTGGAGCTTGGGTCTGATAGAAGCTCACCAGTTGGTTAAGTTACTGTTGCATCAGTCAGTTCTCTCTCCCTGGCTACTAGATTCTTTAGTGTTTTCCTTGTTTCCATTCTGTAAAATTGGTTCAGCTGCAATGCCCTCTACCAACACAAACATGCTCTCCGATGCCGGTATCTTTTTAACCTCTTCCATCAAAGCTCCTATTTGAGATTTGACCAGTTCCATACGGCTGTCTACTTTATTCCCTATAGGCATTTCTGGGATAGAGTTCTAATACCACTAATGTTACAGTGCAGTTTGTACTCGTCTCCAAAAGCTAGAGTTCCTCAGTTCTTCCTTACAGAATACCTGACTTCTTCTCTGTACAGCATCCTTCGGAGTAAACTTTCCCTACTCATGCACTAGTACTAGCATTCTGTTATTAATAGAATTTGCACATATCATAAGAAATCTACACTCTTCTTTAGCTTACCCCACTCACATTTTACTCGCTTCTCACCTTCGTATCAGAGTCATGACTTGCCTACGTGCATGATCAAAGGGGGCCCACTACTCCTATGAAATAATTATTTATCCATTTACCTAATGTTTATTTTTAAACCATATGTCTTAGGATATTGCAAATAAACCTTATTTCTGTCTTTTATTTATAATTTTACAGGTAGGAAATGAATTTGTTGTCCTTTTTCTCATAGCTTGCTCATCAGCCATCCCGTTATGATTTACATCATAGGAAACTTTCCCTACACATGCACTAGTACAAGCATTCTGTTATTAACAGAATTTGCATATATCAAAAGAAGTCTACATCCTTCTTTAGCTTCCCCCATTCACATTTTACTCACTTCTCACCTTTGTACCAGAGTCATGGACTATCCTACGTGCATGAGCGGAGGGGGCCTACTACTCCTATAAAATAGTTATTTATCCATTTACCTAATCATTACTTTTAAACCATAAGTCTTAGGATTGTGCAAATAAACTTAATTTCTGTATTTTATTTACAATTTTACATGATAGGAAATGGGTTTGTTGTCCTTTTTCTCATAGCTCTCTCATCAGTCATCCCATGATGATTTTCACTTGAAACAAATTTCATAATTTTTTGTTAGTCGTCTGTCGGTTACTGTTGAAATAAAAGGAAAAAACTTCCATCTTACATTTTATAATATTTTTTCCAGATGATCTTGATGCTTGGAGACATTCCTCGTCTCTTGGACCTAATCTGGTCATGGATAGCACCTTCAGAAGATGATCAAGATGCTTTCAGGTCATGGAATGTCTTTGTTATTACAGATAAATGTCTATGTTTGAGACAGATATGGTTATATTTGCTCATACTGCCATTTCAAAAATGCTTGCACGTTTGGATTTTGTTAGGCCTCATGGAGATCCTCAAATGATCCGGTTTGGTGCTCATTTAGTGCTCGTGCTTCGATATTTACTTGCTGAAGAAATGAAGGATATCTTCAGAGAGAAGATCATGAATATTGGCGATCTTATTTTACACATGTAGGTAAAAGGCTTGTTCTTTTTTAGATGAGGACAACATAGAATATTTAGGTAAAAGAAGACTAGAGGGATTATAGACGTGGGATGAAATTTGTTTCCATGTTTGCTTTTGGTATGCTTCTCTTAAATATTTTTATGATTTGTTTATTTTGGTAAGAAACAGCTATTTCATTGAGAAAAATGAAATTCTTGTAATTTCTGCTGGTCCTAAATATTTTTTAATCATCCATATGCTTTGATTCTAGATTAATTCTAAAGCTATCTAGTTATCTCATCATTCTCGTGAAACAATAGAAATTGTCTTTTTTCCCCCCTCTAGGTAGGTTCCTGATCTTGACTTAGATTGATAGAATATGTGACAAGGCTATAATCTAGTGCCATATAGATAATTTACTGTGGATTTCAGGTATGCCATGTTTCTCTTCTCGGTGCAACATGAGGAGCTGGTTGGTGTATATGCTTCTCAGCTAGCAAGCCATCGATGCATCAACCTCTTTGTGCACATGATGGAACTTCGGCTCAACAGCAGGTGACTGAAATCCTTACAGTCGAAATAGTTTTGGTTTTTGAATCTGCATGCTACAAGATAAGGCGTATGGATTTGAGGTTCTTTATGTGATTTTATATCTACATCGAAGAAGGTTAATGGTGATCCTTTGACTAATCAAATTTGGCTGTTAAGACAAATGTTCTCAACATGAGGATTTCTTTTTGGTGGATGTTAGAAGTTATATAATCCATATTGAATTTCAAAATGTTTTGCCATCTCATTTAACCACGTTTCCAGCTTCCTGATTTGACATCATCAACTGTGAAGAGATGACACCATCATATGAATAATCTTTTTGGTGGATGTTAGAAGTTATATAATCCATACATAGTAGGTTCTCAAATATTCGGCATAATTCTAAAAAAGCAATACTGATGTATGTGCAGGGAGAGATGGCTTCTAGGGTTGATAAATGATATTATTATCATTATCAATAATAATAGCATAATTATGATGATGAGTATGTCAATGACAGATGAAAATGAGAATGACAATGGAAACAAAAACTGCATTGAGGGCATCGTCATTGCGTGTATTATTTATGTAGACCACAGAATAACTAATCATCATGAAAAGAATATTACATATGAATCATGGAAAGACTAATAATGTTAATAAAATTGTACAAAAGTGAAACCCATTTGTACTTGATACTTTTGGAAATACAGTAGTTTCTTCTTTATCAAAGGTCCTTGAAATGTACGTAGATTACCTTTCAATTAATACTCTGTATTTACTAGCTGGTCTTGCTGCATTTTCGGGCATTTGTTCTTGCAATCTGAGTTTTCTGATTAGTTTTGCATCTTGCAATGCCTAGTTTCTCTTGAATAAGGGAAATTTACTTCAGGGGATTATATTTTTATACCTTTTTGCTTGTTCACAGCGTGCAAGTCAAGTATAAAATCTTTCTCTCTGCTATAGAATATTTACCATTTTCTCCCGACGGTGATTCAAGGGGCAGTTTTGAAGAGATTATTGAGAGGTACTTCTGCATTTACTTGATTTAATTCTTCAACGTTCAAGCCTGAAATTCACATGATCTGGTTTTGTTTATGGTTATTACGTGTTTATATGATGTACTTGACCAGTGTACTATCAAGATCTCGGGAGACAAAAATTGGTAGTTCTGACAAGTTATCAGATGCTGTAGAACAACACCGCCTGCAGAGTCTTCAGAAAGCTATGGTTGTCCAGTGGCTCTGCTTTACCCCTCCTTCCAAAATTGCTAAAGTCAAAGAAGTTAGTACTAAACTTCTTCTCCGAGCATTGGCACATAGGTAATAATTGTAGTTCGCTGTTGCTGTAGAACCACCAATGTTTCTTTTTAGTACAAGGCACACTAGAGTATAAACCACACTCTAAAAAAAAGGGCTTAGAGGAAATTGGTTCAAACTATGGTGGCCACATAACTAGGATTTCATATCCCCCGTGTTTTTTTTTTGGCAACCGGGTTAGGAAATTGTTTGAAAACATGAGGCATTTTGAAGCGAGGTGTCTTGGGAGGGCATGGCTCCTAGGCACACTTTCTGGAAGACTGACTATATCATGATAAATTATGAATGTTGATTGATTCTTGCAAATCTGGGGTGATGCTTTTGATACTTTATTGGAGTTACATTTGACTTTGAAGTTAATTGATAGTGCAAGTCCTTTTTGTATGGAGCAACGAAGCAACGCTGATCTCTTGCACTTTTCTGTAAACTAGTTCAAGTGTAGGTTGAGTGGCTATTTTATTATTTGTATGCCTACCTTGTAATGGTAATATATGGATGTTGGATTTGGTCTATTGTTAATGCATATTTTCTTTTTCCTATACTGCTGCTTTCTACAGCTTTTGAATTTCAATCGTTTGCTGTTTTATAGCAATATCCTGTTCAGAGAGTTTGCTCTGATATCCATGTGGAGAATCCCATCAATTCCCAATGGTGCACACAAGTTACTTAGTCTTCTTGCTGAGCCTTTGAGGCAGAATTCAGAAACATTTAGTGCGTTGGAGGATAATGGTGTTCTGGAGAACTTAAAAGAGTTCGAGGATTGGGTATGCTTCCAATTCTTGTAATTACATGTTGGTCATTGTGGCTGTACTACCTGTTTTGATTACTGTGTACTTTCATCTAATAGAATTTATATCTTCATTAGAGTGAATATTTCGCCTGTGATGCAACATATCGCAACTGGCTCAAAATTGAGTTGGAGAATAATGAAGCGTCTTCCCTCGATCTCTCATTGGAAGAAAAACAAAGATCCATCGTAGCTGCTAATGAGACACTCGATTCGTCGTTTTCATTGTTACTTAGTATGCTTTATCTATTCTTTTCCCCATTCATAATTAGAAACCCCAGGCATACTACTCTTCATTGCTCACGATCTTTCTGCAAATAATTTTCCTTTCTGTAGGGAAAGAAAGTCCGTGGTTGGATTTCACAGAAGATTACGTCTATGAGGCAATGGAACCTCTTTATATTGAATTGCATGCCGTTGTCATGCTCTGTTTACCTTCAGGAGAATGTTTATGTCCTGAAGCCGCCACATGCACAACCTTAACAAGTGCCCTTTACTCCTCTGTAATTGAAGAGATCATATTAAATCGGAAACTAGTGGTATGTTTCTTAAACATGATCTCGTATAGTTTTTTTAATTACTTTTTGTGGCAAAGAATCAGAGATAATTTATTATTATTATTATTTTGAAGTATTTGTTCGTTGGTGTATTCTTCTATTCTTTGTTTCATTTTTATAGATAAGACTCTAAACCCCAGATTTTCTTTCACCAGCCTATTATACTTTGTTCTCGAGATGAAGTAGGGTCCTTGCCCTTTCAAATTTAAGATTATGTAATGAACTCAGTTTTGGCCTGGCTGATGAAAGGAGAGTGGGATGCCCTATTATCCTCTGTTGATTACTTGTTACCATTTTTTTGTATTTATTATCTTTTATTTTATTACAAATTTCACCTTATTTCTTATTAGGGATAAAAAAACCAGACTATTTAAATTTTTTTTACATGTTCTTCGAATATGCAGGTGAATGTCTCCATTGCATCTGGGGAAGGTTTCTGCATTAAGATTGTGCTTCGCTGTTTAGCAACACCAGGTGATGGGCTTGGGCACTGTGAAGGCAATGATGGTGGCATTCTTAGTGGCATCATGGCAGCTGGATTCAAGGGTAAGAAGTACTATGCAACTTTGAGTACAGTATCCTACTTTTCAGTTACTAATTGGAGGTCTAGTGTAAATATGGGTTTTGTTCTTGTGGCATTTGAAATGATGAAATCTGAGATGTGGATATCTCTCTTAGTTCTTCACCCCACTTCTTAACAGAAAAAGAACGTGCATTGAACAAGTAAGACTTTTATATGTTGTAGGTGAGCTTCGCGGTTTTCAAGCTGGAGTCACTTTGGAGGTTTTGCGTCTAGATGCATGGTGTTCAAACGAAGATGGCTCACTAGAATGCCCGGCAGCATACATCGTGCAAGGCTTATGTCGTAGGTGCTGCCTTCCAGAAGTTATTCTTCGATGCATGCAGGTAATACTTCTTTGAGGCTAGTGGACTTTATATTAGATCTGCCTTTTACTTCTCGTTAAATATTCAACCTAGCATCTACTTTCCATGAATAATCTGAGTTACTCTCTCTACGGATACAGTAAAAACCATTTTGGGTTAGCATGGTTGTCATTTGGGCTGGTAAAATAAAATGAGATAAAATGTGGTATGGTAGCTAGGCATCTCGTGAGATTTGGTGGTTTGTTTTCCTTGGATCAGCAGTAAAATGATGTAGGAGCATTCTGGCATATGTATATAGATACTTTCGCGTACACGATTTTCGAACATTAGAGGATGAAATATTCAACAAGACATAATCTGGACTCTCCTTCTATTCATTTATATCATCTTATTCTCAGGTTTCTGTGGCTCTGATGGAGTTGGGTTTGGAACCGAAATGCCATGATCAGTTGATCGAACTTGTGGCGAGCTCTGAATCTGGGTTTTCTGATTTGTTCAGCCAGCAACAATTCGAGGTATCTCTCAGTTAACTTTGTCATAATATAAGAAATCTGGTACCTAATGTTATGAGGGCTTTGACATCAAAATTTGATATCACATTGTCACTTGCAGGAATTTTTGATACTTGAGAGAGAGTACACATTACGCAAAATGGAGCTTGGAGAGCCTTCTTCCTGACTTTGCTATATGGATCCGATATTCAAATCTCCGACCAGCAATTTGAACACTTGATAGTTCTTTGATTTCTAATGTATGGAAATATCTGTTAGATAGGATGCTTTGTATTGACTTAGATTATATGTTATCATCATCAATGAAAAATATGATTGAAAGCAATTCATAAATTTTGTACGAAATCAACCTAAGAATTTTTTTTTGATATCAAATGATAAGAAATCAACTCAGGAGAAGTTCTGATACCGAATAATAAGTAATCACGGTAAGAGAGGTAAGATTCTGATTAAATATCTCGAGACAAGAACACTTGTTTGAGATTTGAATTATTCCAAACAATATTGATAATGTCAAAGGAATGATTCCATACATGGCTTAATATAGGTTCAGAGTATTTGGCCTCGACCACTTAATTATAGCCTCACTTAGAGTCTTCACTCGGAGTATTTGGCCCTTAACCAGGCATTTGGCTTAATATAGCCTCAAAATGAAAGAGGCATTTCATTTGTAACCTTTATACCAGCATTTTAAGAGTTTGTTACTTCAATTAGCTGGTATTAAATGTAAGTTACAAATAAAAAAAATAAATAATCTATCATATATTCGTAACAATCTAAGAATAAAGAAACTCTAATGTATAAATGAACCTTGATTCTCATTCATTTAGGTAAAATTAAGGTTTTGGTTTATATCACATTCAAATCTTGAATTAGTTTATAATTTATATTTCTTCAAGAAACCAAAAAGTTATATGACCAACCAAATTATACACCCGTCTGGTTTTTAAGGTTGCTAAGTTTTTATATTTCTTTCTTCTTTCGGTCTTGTGTTTTCCAATAAAGCTTCCCACCAAAAGCCCGCCGCAATTGACAAGTAGAGGGAGAGAGTGGCAGCAAAATACACATTGCACTGCAAAACGTTCCCCATGTAATCGGACTGAACCCAAATCGCGCCGCCAAATCCATTCCAATCTCCCTCTCTTCCCCTTTCCCCACAATTTCCCTTTTCATCGATCCCGCCCCGTTAGCGTTAGAACATCATAAATTATTACAAGATTAATTAAACCCCTTTTTGGAAAATACAAATGGGCGTCTCCTTCAAAATCTCGGTAAAGGGTAAAAGGTTTCGTTCAAAGCCGTGTATTACTCGATCCAGGAGCACTGCCGTTGATGATGACGAATTTAAGGATGAGTCGAGGGTTTTATCGAAGAACGAATCTTCTCTTGCTCGAAAGCTTGACGTAAGTGCTTCCGATTTTGCTTTTCCTTGTTCTTGATGTGGAAATCTGATTTCAGTGCATTTGCTTGTTGTTTTAGGGATTTTGATTTTGTTCCTTTGTAGATGAACTCAATGATCCTCCTTATTTTAATCCCTAAACTTTCGTACTTACCTCGTTTCAGTGGTTGTGTTTTCAAATGATGTTTTGTGTTGGCGTCCAACAATTTGTAGTGTTAAACACGAGTTCATGTGATGGGACTAAAGTAGATTTAGTAGACATTTATTGTGAGATCCTACCTTGGTTGGAGAGGGGAATGAAACATTTCTTATAAGGATGTGGAAACGTTTTCCTAGTAAACAGGTTTTAGAAACCTTGAGGGGAAGCTTGAAAGGGAAAGCCCAAAGAGGATAATATCTGCTAGCTGTGGGGTTTGATTGTTACAAATGATATTAGAGCCAGGCACAAGGTGGTGTGCTAGCGAGGACGTTGGCCCCCCAAGGGGGGTAGATTGTGAGATCCCACATCGGTTGGAGAGGAGAACGAAACATTTCTTATAAGGGTGTGGAAACCTCTCCCTAGTAAGACACGTTTTAAAAACTTTGAGGGGAAGCCCAAAAAGTACAATATCTTCTAGCGGTGGACTTGAGCTGTTACAAATGGTATTAGAGCCAGACACCGGGCAGTGTGCCAACGAAGACACTAGCCCTCAAGGGGGTGGATTTTGAGATTCCACATCGGTTGGAGAGTGGAACGAAACATTTCTTATAAGGGTGTGGAAACCTCAATCTAGTAGACATGATTCAAAAACTTTGAGGGGAAACCCGGAAAGGAACGCCCAAAGAGGACAACATCCGCTAGCGGTGGGCTTTGGCCATTACAAATGGATCAGAGCTAGTCAACAGACGATACGTGACACTGGTTGGAGTAGGGCTAGACTTCTCCCTAGTAGACACGTTATAAAAACCTTGAGGGAAAACCCAAAGAGGACAATATCTGCTAGCGGTGGTTTTGGGTTGTTACAAATGGTACTAGTACCAAACAACGGGCGGTGTGCCAACAAGGACGCTGGGTGTCACAATCGCCCAGTGACACTGGGCCCCCAAGGGGAGTGGATTGTGAGATCCCACATTGGTTGGAGAGGGGAACGAAACATTTCTTATAAGGTTGTGGAAACCTCTCCCTAGTATACGCGTTTTAAAAACCTTAAAGGGAAGCTCGAAAGGGGAAGTCGAAAGAGGACAATATATGCTAGCGGTGGGCTTGAGTTGTTACATTTATGTAGAGTTTAAGGATCAAAATAGATATTTCGAAATTCATAGTTCTAAATGAACATGTTTTGACAGTTCATATACCATATTGAAATTTAAAACTCAATACTAATGATGGTGATGATATAGTGGATTGCTTGTTGTTGTTATCTCAAGAATGAAAGTTATACCAAAACTTCTAATGAGTTTGTATAGCCTAAAGCTAGTCAGTATGATATTAATTCTGTTTACTCGGTATCATAATACACTTGTTCTTGATATAACAGAGTGAAGAAACTGAAAGAAGTGGGGATGTAAATGGGGTGACTGGGTCTTCTTTAAATCATCTAATTCCAGGTAATTTCTATCGACTTTAGGCGTTATCTTATTAGATATGGGTTCTTTACGAACAAATGAGTATTGTTCTTTCAGAAAATGGAGTTTCCTTCACATTAAACCTGTTTCGAGATGGATATTCTATCGGAAAGCCATCGGAGGTCGGTTTGAAAATAGCATTACTTCATTTAAGTGGCAAATAGGAAGGAAAATACATCAAAACTAATGCTTAGAATTGTAATCATGTTCTTCAGATTGTGCCTACGCACCCAAATACTCTACAAGACAATTCAAAGTTGGTACTTCCTTATGACAGGAAATCCGAAAACTTGTTTTCTGTAAGCTTTCCTTCATATCTCTTCGTTTATGGCATTGTAGATATCGACTAGTTTACGGGAGTGTAGTTCATGTTCTTCTTTAAAATCGATTACTTGTTGCTACGTAACTAGTAGGTTCTAAGTCGAGGACCCTTTGTTCCTTCTTTCTAGTTATCTCTTTTTATTGTTAATACGAATTCTATGTTTTCGTTTCATAATATAAAACGAATCATCTCTTGAGATTGTTTGCATCATTCTCTTTCTTTTGGGATCTTAAGGTTTTCGAAGTTCATTAGAGGTGTTCTTATTAAAAGAAAACTTATCTTTTCTAGGGTCGGAAGACTTCGAAACAATTGGTATTGAACAGATTTCTTGTCTATAGTTTAGCTCTTTTTAAAATCTTGAAGAAGCATTTTTTGTGAGATCCCACGTCGGTTGGGGAGGAGAACGAAACACCCTTTATGAGGGTGTGGAAACCTCTCTCTAGCAGACGTATTTTAAAATCTTTAGGGAAAGACCAGAAGAAAAGCCCAAAGAGGACAATATCTACTAGCGGTGGGCCTAGGTCGTTACGTTTTTTTCTCTCTAAGAAGTCCAAAGGGTGAATCTAACTTCCTCAGGGTATTTTGTGGTGAAATTGTGTTTTTAGCGAGGCATCGAGCATGGAATTTTCAAGAGACGCTTCTATTTTATCAGTTTTCGAAGTTGTTTCATCTTCATTAGTCACGTCCCTTAATGTATCTAACAGGCATTTTCTTTTGTTCTTTATTATATGTGCTTCAAGGCTATTGAATGTGGCCGATTGCCTGGAGATATTCTTGATGATATACCTTGCAAATATGTTGATGGCACAATTGTTTGTGAGGTGAGTTTATTTGAATTCTGAATTTACTTTTAGGAAGCCTAAAATATGGTTAGGATGATTTAAACTATGCGTATGTTCATATGTTATGTATATTTTTGGTTGATCGAGCCCTTCGTACTTACGGGTCTATAAAGGGTTCACCATGTTGTTTTTTCTTTTGACAAATGTTTCACCGTCTTGATGGGGTCGTTTCTATGAAATCTTTGATGATCGGTATAAAGGAAAAGTTAGAAGTAATAAACCCCACACTAACAAAAACAATATACAATACGGAAAGGAAATCACCCTAAAAAGGTAAGGTTTTTCTCATGGTGCATAAAGCTACATTCACGAGCGAAAACCTACAGAAAGGAATACCCTACACGACTCTATTTTCGGAAGACAATTAATCCCAAAACCATCTGTTTATATAGTGCATGTATACTTACGATTTCTAGTCAAAGATTCTCAATCTTTTCCGATGGTATCTCATTTTTCCTAGGAATGTAAAGAAGTTATTGGACATGGCCTTAACGTACCACTCCTTCAAGAACGTAAAAGCTCTGCTATGGACAAACCTCGTTATGACTCTCTTTTGGAGTCTATGGAAAGAAAGAAACCAAACAGTATTCATGGAGAAGACCGAGCCGAAAGTTCTTTGAAAATGTTGTTCACCACGCTATTTCTTGGTGTAACTCGTCTAATATTTTTACTTTCTGTAGTGGTACCTCTCTTGTTGTAAATTGAGAAGGTCTTTTGTTAGGATCATGGATAAACGCATCTCTTTCGGAAATTTCAAACATCAATAAAATTATCTATTATATAAAAAAAAACATAAATTTATCCCGACTCTATTTATCTATGGTTTTATTGCAACTTTCCCGTTCATAATTTTAAAATTCACCGTAATTATGTTCTTGTAGGTGCGAGATTTTCGTGGATGTCCACCCGAACAGGGGCCTGGTGCTGGATCGACTGCTAATGTCAATAAGATACATCTTAGGATGTCCTTGGAAAATGTGGTAAAAGATATTCCATTAATTTCAGATAATTCATGGACTTATGGCGATCTGATGGTATGTACGAACGACTTCATAATCTATAACGAATAATTTTAATAACATTTCGAGGATGTGATACATTTTTTAATTTGTTTTTAATACTTAAGGAAGTGGAGTCCCGGATTCTTAAGGCGTTGCAACCGAAACTTAATCTTAACCCTGCTCCTAAGTTTGATAGGCTCTGCAGCATCCCAGTTTCTATGAAGGTGATGCAAATTTCTGATGGTTTATGAAGATAATATTGCCACTCTTTTATGTGTTCAACATTTATGGTTGCTGTCTGCAGCTCAACGTTTCTCATTACGCTGAGCGGAGGAAGCGATCAAGACAGCTTTCGGAAGTATCGGTCTCATCTAATAGTAGGTTTGAGAAGAAGATTTGCATAGACAGAGTATCTGAAAGTTTTAATACCAGGTTGGGAGATTCAGGAGCTGTTTCTGGAAATTTGAGTTTAAATGAGATGTTATCATCAAGACCAAAGAGCTTTACTACTTTGGATGCTTCTCTTCCAGCACAACCGGCTGTATCAATATCTCAATCTAGGTATTCCGTGGGCAGTGGAACTCCAAGAGGTATGCTCGATCAAGTAGCCGGGTCAGTTCTTAATCCGTCTGGTGTTTCCCCTACGGGGCAAGAAATGATCTCATATGCGGATAATTTGAACGCTAATGTCTCTCTTCATGGAAAGAGGGAAACTCAAGATGGGCAAACGTCACCGTTGTCCCGTTTTAATAAGAGACCAAGGCCATCTCTTATGGGCGTCGTTGGAATTCAATCGCACCCATTTTCTTCGATGGACGGCCCCCATGGAACTGACATGAATTGGAAGAATATGTTGCAACAGCAAGAAATAGCAAGAGGTATGCAGTACTCAAACCCAGGAGTTCAAAAATTTTCTCAGCAAATGCTTGAAGGAGTCCTGAATCAGGACTCCGTGCAAATACCGTTTGCTACTGGACAATCGGCTATACGATATGTAGCCAAGGAAGAGCAGTTTGAGTCAGAAAAGATGGATGGACCTGACCTCGGTCGAAGCAAAACCGATATGCAAATGACGGAAACCGAAAACCACCTAGATCCTCAGCATCCACAGGTTCAGCAACGTCCTCCCCAGCAAGCATTTGTGAGATCTAATCTCTCTCAGCCTCCTTGGAATAGTTTTGGTCAGCATGTGGAGAAGGTAGCAAGAAAGGAGGACCAAGTATCGAAAAGAAAATCAGTTCAAAGTCCTCGTGTGTCGGCAGGAGCTATGACTCAACCATCGATGTCGAAATCGGGGGAAATCTCTAGTGGCTCAGGTGGACCACAGTATGGAGTGCCTGCAAATATTTCAGCACAAAAGGATAAGCCTGGCATTATAGCTCATATTGGAGGAACTCCATCCTTGACTTCGAGTGCTAATGACTCGATGCAAAGGCAACATCAAGCCCAATTGGCTACGAAGCAACGATCAAAATCCCTCCCGAAAACGCCAGTTGGATCTCCTGCTAGTGTCGGTAATATCAGTGTTCCCCTGAATGCAAATAGTCCTTCAGTTGGAACTCCACCTTTTGCTGGTCTAACCATGATTGAAAGATTCTCAAAGATTGAAATGGTGACTGCAAGGTAAAGTTTGGCTATCCACCTTCACAAGGTTTTGGCTTATCATATGCTGTACAGGACGTTAACGCATTTGTTTTGTTGTTTAATCGAAACCGACCGCAGGCATCAGCTCAACCTTAAAAAGAGTAAGGTCAACAACTATCCTATCCGGAAAACAAGTACATTCCCGGCTCACAATCTTGCGACCCATCTGGCAAACTCATCGATTAACGACAACTTAAAAGATGACGCTTGTGCGAGGAAGATGTCGAAGTCCCGAACTGGCGGCAGCTTAAATGCCTGCAAAAGAAGGGTGTTAACTTTTATGTTGCAAGACCGTATACCTCAAGGTCTGTAACTTTGTAAGTTTTAAGATAGTTAGTCTTATGTTTAACTCTGCATTTCATTTGAAGCTCTTCTTCACATTCTTCTGCTGCAGGAATGGTTCCATATGCTACTAGGTTACGATGTCGGGTAATCCTGTCGGAAAAGCCTAATGATGGAACGGTAGCAATTACCTACGAAGATATAGATGATAGCATTTTTTTTGATGTTGAAGATCTTCTTCCGATATTGCCAAATACTGTAAGCTATCATGTTCTGCAGTCAACAATTTTTCTTATTTTCCATATATTTGTGTTCTGTTATGTTACCACATTTTAAGTTATATCCTTCAAGAGGAGGCCACGAAAACCACCCGCCTCCCAGAAACTTCGCCTTGTACCTCTTTGGACTTGACCCTACCGAAGTAAATGGATCGTTTTTTGTTTCTTTTTTCGTTTATGTAGGCAACTAAGTGACACATGATCTGCACTTACCATTGATTCTAAGTCTTGGGAGGACTTTGGCTCTTGTTAAAGCTAGCTTTGCCCGGAAGGTGCCCGGAAGGGAAAGTTGAAAGAGGACAATATCTGCTAGTGGTGGGCTTGGGTTATTACAAATGGTATCAAAACCAGACATCGGGTGATGTGCCAGCGAGGAGGCTAAGTCCTGAAGGGGGTGGACACGAGACGATGTGCCAGCAAGGATGCTGGACCCTGAAGAGGGGTGGATTGGGAGTTCCCACATCAGTTAGAGAAGGGAATGAGTGTCAGCGAGGACGCTTGTTGACACTTGGCCCCCAAAGGGGGGTGGATTGTGAGATCTCACGTTGGTTGGAGAGGGAGACGAAACATTCTTTATAAGGGTGTGGAAACCTCTCCCTAACAAGACACATTTTAAAAACCTTGAGGAGAAGCTCGAAAGGAAAAATCTAAAGAGGACAATATCTGCTAGCGGTGGACTAACTACATAGGATTTAATATCATATCGTTTGAGTTTTTTTTAACACCAAATGTAGTAGGGTTAGACGGTTGTTCTATGAGAATGGTTGAGGGGCTCACAAGCTACCTCGAAGTTACGAAGATACTTGAGCACGGCTTGCTTAAATGTTTCTTTTGGATTTCTATAAATACATGCTTTCATTATAAGCAATAAATGTTGTGAATCTGGTGTCTATATGGCTATCCCATCTTTCTGTTCTGACACGAGTATACGTTGTTTTACGAACAGCTTTCGGCAGATTTACTTGCGGAGCAATTATCTTCGTTGGTATGAATCTAAAATTTTATTTGTTTCTTAAATTATTAAGTAGTTATCAAACATGCCTTAGAATTTATGGATGATGCCCCAGGTATAAGATTTGTGTAATTCTGCAGATGGTTCATGAAGGGTATGATCTTATTGAAGATAACATTCAAGTTAGGCCGACCCGGATGAACCCGTCCCACAGCAGTCATTCAAATGCTGCTGGTCATCCTCATATTAATCCAGCAGCGGAAATGCAGAGTTATGGAGAAGCTTTTCCGGGTCAAACGTCGAATGAAGTTCCGAAGCCGAGCAGTAACAGTAATGCGTCTCTGGTCAACGCCTCCCATAGTCTTCTAGGAAACACAAGGATGTTGCCTCCCGGAAACGCTCATGCCATGCAGATGTCTCAAGGAATTTTGGCCGGGGTTTCGTTACCCGTAAGGCCGCAACAGATGGAAGCAGCCCAACCTTCGATGCAACAGCAGCTGCAGCAATCGCCACAGGCATCGCAGCAGCAGAATCAGCAAAACCTGATTCAAACACAGCAGCATCAACAGTTCCAGAGATCGATGATGCTTGGAACAAGCCAGCTTTCGCATTTGAATGCCATTGGTTCGAATTCGAACGTTCAATTGGGTACTAACATGACGAACAAGTCATCCATTCCGCTTCATCTATTACAGCAGCAGCAGCAACAATCACAAATGCAGAGGAAAATGATTATGGGAGCTGTGGGTATGGGCGGTATGAACAACAACATGGTGGGACTTGGAAGCCTTGGCAGTTCAATGGGTGTAGGAGCCACCAGAGGAATAGGAGGAGCTGGACTACAAGCACCCATGGGTTCTATTCCAGCCATGGGCAATGCAGGTCAAAATCCAATGAACTTAACCCAGGCATCTAATTTTAACAACACTCTCAGTCAGCAATTTCGAGCGGGAACGTTAACAGCAGCGCAGGCACAACAAGCTGCTTATAAATTCAGGATGGCGCAGAACCGAGGCATGCTCGGTGCTGCCTCTCAATCGACAATAACTGGAATCCCAGGAGCAAGACAGATGCATTCAAGCTCAGCTGGACTTTCAATGCTTGGACAAGCTCTGAACCGTGCTAGCCTCACCCCAATGCAACGAGCAGTAGTACCTATGGGTCCTCCAAAGTTGACGCCGGGAATAAACCCGTACGTGAATCAGCAACAACAGCAAATGCAACAGCAACAACAGCAACAACAACCTCAGCAGCAGCAGCAGCAGCTACAACAACCTCAGCAGCAGCAGCTACAACAGCAGCCTGAAACAACACCACCACTTCAGGCTGTCGTTTGTCCACAGCAAGTAGGTTCACCTTCAACCGTGGTGGTCCAACAACTGCAGCAGCAACAACAGCAACAGCAGCAATCAGCTAGCCCACAACAAACGAATCAGAGAACTCCGATGAGCCCGCAGCAAATGAGCTCGGGTGCAGTCCATGCCCTTGGCGCTGGCAATCAGGAGGTTTGCCCCGCTAGCCCGCAGTTGAGTTCACAAACCCTTGGTTCAGTCAGTAGTATTGCAAATTCTCCCATGGACGTGCAAGGTGCCAACAAGAGTAACTCTGTAAATAAATAATCCATGAAGTAGAATTGTTTGAGGCTATTAACAATAGAAGTAGATCTTTGAGAACTTATCAAGATATGTACAGTTTAACGGACGAAAAATGTGTATTAGCAGTGTTTTGTTTTTAGATTATGTGATCCATATAGTGAAAATTGTAAAAATATTAGAACTTTTTATTAACTTTTCTAACACTTCGGATTTGTTAGGAAGTTTGTAGAAGAATTCGAGACGAGATAATGAGCTTAAGAAGGGATTGAACTATATATAGATATATATATCTATCAAGACTCTATTCATAAATTCTTACATAAAGTCTAATACAAGGACTACAGTAAAATTTAGAAAGTTGAAATGGAAAGAAAATTAAAATTAAAATTGATGTCATAGTTCATATAAGTTGACTTGGATACAAAGGATAGAATGCATGGTTCATATAAGTTGACTTGGATACAAAGGATAAAATCGAACTTTTTTAAGGATAAATAGGTGACACTAGCCTAACCTAATTAGGTAAGTGGCCTTGCATGGTTATATTTGATGTTGACATGTGTCCCGTATTTCTGCTGTCACATATATTGATATGTGTGAATTGTTTGTAGATGGATATGCTTATGATATGTTATGTATATGTTATAATATGTGAATTGTATGATAATACTTACGGTACGATGTGTTCAATGATATGTTTGAGATAGGATACAAGAAGGATGCACTAAACGTAATGTAACGACAGAAGTAAGATATGTTCATGGAACGTTAAGGTTGGGGTTTGTATCGAAATGCTATGGATATGAGAGATTGATAAAAACGATATGGTCACGCTCAATTGATAAAAGAATATGATTAGATTATTGGTAGAAAGAGATAAGATTATGATAGATTGATAGAACGACAGCGTTAAGATACGTTCTTGTAACGATATGACTAAGGTACGTTCATGTAACGATATGACTGATAGGTACAAGACCGTTAAAACTATGTTAAGTTAAGAGACGATATAACCAAGAAGTGTTTATGTTAAAAGCATATAAAGTTATGTTATGTCCCTCAAATTATATGTAAACAGGATAATATGAATGATATGAAATCACGATAAATGACATGAAGTATACCCCGTTAAAATTATATATGATATGAGAACTGAAAAATGAGAAATGATAATATGAATGGTGAACGATACATGAAATGTATGAAAAACGATATGAGAAGTATAGAACGCTAGCGAAGTTGTCTTAAATGATAATGAAAATAGAAAAATATTGGAACCTCACCATTATGTGTGCTCATGTATAGAACAATTCTATTTTAGATGACCTCTTAGAAATTATCCTAGAATGCATGTGAGGAAGGACAAAACATGCTTGAATGACTTGTATTGGTATGTGCAAATAATCTTCACTATTAAGTAGCGAGAAAAGTAGGTAAACGTGACTATGTCGTGGGGCGGTTAGATGCAATAACCGGATTCTGAACCCTAGGCAAGAAACACTCTCAAAAGGTTTACGCCTTCCCCTCCAACTTTTCTTTCTCCTAATATAAGAGATACAAACAAAGAAGAGGTAGCATGCGTTACCATTGCTTTCATGCCTAGTTGGATTACTAATCTTCCTAGGATGGTGTATTCCATATTTCCACTCTAACTTCCCTTCATATAAAAGTGATCAAAGTAACCACCAATGCGCTAACCTTTTAATGCCAAAACAAAATTCAATAGAACCCAAATTCTATCGGAGCATATACACATACTTACCGACAAAGCCGAGCATTTTGATGCATCTGATGGTGATGATGATGATGGCGGCCCAATCTTTCTTTCTCCCTTCCGGCAAAATCTTGTGTCATTTCATGCGAGAATTTACAATTCTCCCCATAGTGACACCTCCCTACGGCATAATAACGGCATCGTTGTTGCTTGTAGCTTTCTTGCGCATGTTGGTTCACTTTAGGGTAAAGATTCATTTGGCCCATTGCCAGTCTAGAAGCAGGATAATCAGCCCTGTAAATGCTGGGATGTATGTTGTAGCTTACTGGAGGAGGATCGGCTTTCATTTGGGGTTGGCTAAAGTAATTGTTTTGCACTGGATTCATCATGGGCTGAAGTTGATATGGCCGTCTACTATGATCAATGAACACATCTGATTTTGTTTGCTTTGTTGGGTTATGTTGACGAGGAGGTTCTCCTGAATTACCAAACAAAGGTCTTTCCTGATGTGGATGAACCGCTTTTCTCGCATCAACGGATAACTTCACCATGGTTTCAGCTAACATCGTTCCTGCTGAAGATAGATTTGACTGAGAGGGATTCTCACTAAATCCTTCTCTCCTTGATTTCCTGAAGCAAAGAGAAACCCGAACAGTTCATCAAACTATTATTGTCTTAACCAAAATAGGAGTACAGGTTGATTGTTTGATACAAAATGATAATACCTGTTTTCATTGTGCGTTTTTCTTTTTTCTTTCTCTACTACACGTGCTTCCCTAGTTGATCTTGCAAGTGATCCCCTAGCATGTTTTTCCATTAAAACCTTTTGCCTTTCTCCTTCATCTTCCCAAGTCTACAATTTGGCAACATGGGTTATGTTAAAGAACAGTTGAAACTATAAGAGAAAGGCCCCAACCAAAGGAAGAAACTATGTAACAACTGTAACCTGTCTCATAGTCTTCATCCGATAAAGATTTCGACCCTTGATTAAAAGGGGATGAAGTGGAGGAAGTGGTTTCTCACCCTTACTCCACAATACTTCAATCTGGCTCAGAAAATGAAAAGGGAAAGGTTTGTATAATAAATACAGTTGAAAGGTAACAGAACTCAAGAAGACAACTACTAAAAAATAGTTATGGTTCATCATTAGTCGACAATTAACATACTTGACTTTTAAAAGTCACCTTGGCGATAGCAGAAAGTAGAGTATTAGATATATCTGATTAATAATTAAAGAACAGATTTTGCTGACTTCCAATGACTAAATTGGATGTAGACAGTAAATGAAAGACAAATAATCTTGCTTTTGAGCAGTGGTTCCAGCAATATTATTTAAGTTATGCACTGTGCTCACCGTAAACGTATGCTGTTGTTTAGAAGCACCATAGCTTTCTTTCACAATGCGACCTGCAACAATTCTTGTTCCACACGAAGGACCTATGGAGCTCCTAGATGCTATATTGTACCTGAATGATGAATATCCCAATAAAGAAACCATCCATTAAATCAATTGCTCCAAGTAAGATTAAAACCTCTTATCATTCTCACGGATAAAATTTGCTGTTGAATTATTGGTCCTCGGCTCGTTATAGAAATAAAGGAGATTAATGGCTACGTAATTTAGATACATTAAATTTAAATGCTTACATCTCGTATACTTTTTGTTCAAACATAACAACATCACCCATGCAAGCATCACCTGTATCAAACGAATATCAGAACGACAGAACAGAGATAGTTATTATCAATTCAAGTATATTGGACACTAAAAGACGAGCTAGAAGAATTTCTTAAGAATGCTTGGTCCGGCAGACAAATCAAACAAATTAGAAGTAAAGTTAATGAACAATCATCAAAGCACCTCTCGTGGTTAGAAAAATCAGCAACATATTAAAATGAGAATAACATATAAATTGTTCTAGATGTTCAAACAGCCATAGAATCCGCACTACGTAACTGAGATCATACCTTTACAATTTACTGTAAAGCTGTACTCTGGATATTTCTTCTCCCCTCCACCATTTAAAATCCTGAAAATAATTGAGAAGGAAAATGAAAAGAAATTTGCCGTTAGCCCTAGACTCCTTTGAAATCCATTTTTATCCTACCATACATACAATACAAACTTACTCCAAATGCTCGTTGATACGCTGAATGAGTACATCTTTGGTTCCTGTTAGTCTCAATCCATTTTTTCGTAGATAAGCCTTGCATTGCTCTACCTTGAGCTTCTCTAGCTTACCAGCTGGGCTCAAAGGATGATAGAGAAATGTGTTATGTGAGGAACAAGGAGAGACTAAAGAACAATGTCAACTTCCGTTTTCAGAGTTCATTTGGTAGAAAGAACGGAAGAAGCATTTTCTAGTGTTTTTACTCCTCTCAACTAATGGATACAACAACCAAGGAGGAACGGCAATACGTAGGTGAAAGAAAACTTAACTCTAAACTGGACACAAATTCATAATACTTCAACAATACCTAACGGATAGAGTACATCGATTATTTAAAAGAAACGCAAAAGGCGGAAACGAAAGAAGCTTATAGAGTTCCGATTTCTAATGGCGTTCTCTGTTCGTAAATGAACCAAATATGAAAAAAAATTAGGTAACCATTCAAAATCTTTGACTGACCTTTGATGATCGATAGCACTTCACTAATATCTTTTTCATCATTTTCATTTAGATTCAAAACCTCTGGCACTACATCATCTAAGTATGCTTGCGCGATCAGTTCCCTATCTTCAACTTCCCTGCAGAATGCAAACAACCTAATGAACTCGAGCTCTACATCGATTAATCAAATATAACAGTTGACCGCAGCGAAAAAGATTCGAAATCTGTTAAAAGATTCAAATACTTACGACGGCTTTGATTTCTTCCTGATCGAGATCCTTGAAACCTTGGAATTGGTATCTTCCTCAAAGCTGTAACTCGGATCACATTCCGAATCATCAGAATCACACTGGTCGTCCGATTCTCCATGGTCATCGATAAGTTCTTCTAGTTCGAAGCGACGCGGATCAGTAACGAAATTCCCAGAGAACGCCATCAAAATATATTACTCCTCCGTTCGATGCGGTTTCGGATAGATATCGTTTTGCTCTGCTCCCAAGCGCTATATAAAAAGGGGAAATGAATGAATAAAAAGAAACATTAAGGAAAAATTTCAAATTGCAACGGCTAGTAGGCTAGGACGAAGGCAAATGAAAATTGGGCCTGATACGGTTTTGGGCTTTACAACAAAGACCGGACCGGAATCATGGGCTTGGTAGCACATCAGCCCATTTCAGAAATATTAAAAACTGACCTACTTATTAAGTTTATATATATATATATATATATATATATATATTATATATAAGTTGTATTTATGTATTTGTATATTATTGTAAATGAGTTTGGAAAATACTGAAATTAATTTGAAGATGATTGATTGCTTTATCCAATTTTTTTGCCCAAACTACTCAATAAGAAACTTGAACGATACAATTTATGAAATCGCTCTCTTAGTTATGTTGCGTCCTAATCCGAGTCCTCATGTCCGCTCTTCTCTACCTACAACCCAAGAAGTTAGCTTTGCCAACACATTAGTGTGTCCCCTTAATTCTATACTGACTCCGTTCCCAGGCTAGCTTTTTGGGAAGTCCGTTCCCACCGCGCTCACAGCTTGGCTAGTTTGCCAGTGGTCGTGGAAATTCTCCCATTCCTTAATCGAAGACTTGGTTGGATGCGAGATCTACACCACAAGTAGTACAAAACGTTGATGATATCATCATGACCTCTTTTTTCGCTAGGGATGCTTAAAGCCAATTCACCAACTAGTCTGAGCTTTCATCTCTCTTAGTGTGGCCAGCACTAAGTGTTTCCAAGCTGTGAGGCTTACACCCATTCGCATTATCTCGATTATCCTACTACTAGCTTAAAAGATAGGTCATCTAATTTTACCTAGTCCTTTTATAGGAGGCTTTCGACCAAAAGCATAGAACCTTAACCATGTTTGCTAACCCTAAATTATATCGATAACTTACAAGTTAGACAATATTTTTATTTGAATCCCTAGCTTGAGCAAACATGAGCCAACTTGAGTTAAAGCGCCCTCGAGTTCATCATCTTACACTTATTCCTTCTCCCTTCTCATTCTGAAGGGCCAAATTTCACTAAAATTTTCTTTTTCAAGCAACCTACAGAGAGGGACTCGTTCAGACATACTTTTCAAACCGTACAGCATCATATACAAGTACAAAGTAAAGACGTGAAAATCTGAAAGACAAATCTTTTAAGTTCTGAACCTGAATTATGTCAAAGAAAGACTAATATAATAAATATAACGGTATTTTTTAATGTATAAAGAACAAAAAATGTAGTATATTGGGAGGAGGTAACTAAAATGTGAATAAACATGTTTTTCTCTACTCAATCTGGATTACTAGGTTTAACATCGCTCTTACAGTTGTACAGGCAGCACCGCCCCCACTTGGAGCTATATAACCAAAAACACACTATTTTTCAGTTACCATCTTAGCCATCAAGTAAATCTAGAAGTCACCTCTAGCCCAGTTTCACGTCTCTGATGTCTGAGCCGATTGTAAGCCAAAGGTAAAAAGCAAGAGAAGCCTGGAAATGAGTCAAGGATTTATGTGGAACGGCAACCAAATCACCAGAGCTTTGATTTGAACCAGAATAGGAGGAATACGACTCCGAACACGATAGCAACGGGAGCCCACTTCCGAATTAAAGCCTGCGTTCAAAATTTTTAAGAAATGAAAAATTAAGCATTAGAACTGTCAATTAAAATGAGGTCTTCAACGAACTTTCCATGTAGAAAGCATCCTAAGAGATATACTAACAATGTTTATGAGGTCAGTTAACAACAAATCATGCACAATTTTGGATTACAGTCCAAATGCTCGTGAAACTGGAAAATTTTACAATAAGTTTCTGTTGAAGATGTCGGTCTGTATACGAGACCTCACAACAGGATAAATCATTGATATTTATTTATTTATTCAGAGTATCTATACTACTTTCAACCACCACGGGTCAGATTATAAGGCACCAAGTGAAATAGAATAAAAGTTCCTTATTTCTTATGCATATTTGCAATGGAATAAACTCCATAAGATACCATCCATCAAGCTTCGTCCTATAAGGTTAGGCGTTGGAAGTGAGAGGTTTGAAATCTTGAAGAATTGGTCTCTTTTCTAGTGAAGCAGGTAATTTCGAGTTCAACTCCAAGGCCACCAGCCTGAATATCCCATTATCAAAGCTCAATTAGGAGGGTAAGTTCGCTAAAAAAGTTGAGCCTCAAATTTGATCTAAGGTGTCTAACACTCAAAATAGAATTCAAATATGAAACCTCTTCCTCTGTAACATTTTTAGGCTCAACTACTGTTTCCAAGAACCAAGATGATATTGAAGACTGGCTCACAGCATTGCTTTCGAGAGGGTGGCTTAAAGCGATGCTAGAAGATTGCAGAAAGCAAACCCAGTTTCTGGTCCATTTGGTTAGAGAGATAATGGGATTTTTAATGATGTTTGTTGAAGTCTTGATGGTTTTTGGCTAAATTGACAGCAGACAGCTTCCACTTGGAGTGCCAAACGTAAGGATTTTCATAACTGCAGCTTTTTGGTTAGTGTAGGTTGGAGGGGAGTTTTTCTAGCCTCCTAGGCAAAGGATTCCTGTTCCCTCTGGCTTTTAAGCAGTATACGCTTTTTGGTTCAATGGTATTCTCTGTTTCTTATTTTCTAAACAACTATACCAGTACAACCTTCAATGATTCATGTTATCAGAAAATAGCTTCATGAGCAACATCAAAATCATGCAAAAGTTAAGCCTTGTCTTACATCGAAATCATGCAAAAGTTCACATTCTGAAGGCAATCATTCAACTTCGACAGAATTTAAAGCAAATCAAATAATATGACTAACCTGTCGGTTTAAATCTCTGGCCTTGTCAGCATATATGCGGGATTCAGATGTCAACCTACTTGACATTTGACTGACCTCTGCAAAATTTAAATAGTATAAAATTAGAAAGTTATCATCTTTGACACTGCTGAATCATGATTCTGCAAACCCCTTCAAGAAGGCCGTAGGGCAATTTATCTCTCCCAACATAAATTAATGTAATCATGCTAATCATTTCAAATAGCAAAGATCCTCATACACCTAGAAACTGGGAACAATGTGGTTTAGTTTGTAATGGTAGTTGAACAACTCACATTGTCAGAAAACAAAGGAACCATAATGCTTTATCACATACATTTTACTATACGATAATACATGACCACACTTTAATAAAATTAGAAAATAAAAGGAAAAGGAAAATCTTACGGTCTAACTTTTCACCAACGCCAAGAACTTCCTGAACATTGCGAGTCATTATTTGGTGGACTTCGTAAAGTTCATCATTCAACTTTGCAATATTACGTTGAGTCCGTGTATCCTGGTACAGCTTCTTGGTCTTCTGTATGTATGTATCTGTTCAACATAAAGGAGGTGGAGGTGGGAATCAAGGGCAAAAGGAAAGTAAATAAGTTTAAAGGTTCAAATTGCATGGGAATTATTTATACAAGTCCAAGTAATGCATACCAAATTTAATGAACGCATAAGGCCTAGCAGCGGTTTCGATTTGAGCCCCATTGACACGTTCAAATTCATTCTTCAGGTCTTCAAGGTATTGAAAGGCAAGTTTCTTTGGATACGCGCGATCGCACATAGTCAAATAACAGACCCTTCCTTCAATTATATAGCTAAAAACTCGTCAAGGTAAAATACCGTCTGTCAAGAACATAATTCTGAACTAACAATCTTCTAAACAGTTTAATGTGATGAACCATAATTTCCAAAGCCTTAACAAAAGACATTCATATGTTGATTGCTCTACACATTGAACCCAAGTGGTAAAGTCAAATAAGTTTTCACATTCAATATCAACCTCATTCGTCTGCAAAACCCAAAACTTTTTCAGCAAGCTACTGTCAAAATGACAGGATAAATTTAGTTTGTCCAGGCCCCAGGGTCAGTTTAACTACCATTCGTGTTTCTTTTCCACAACAAGGTTCAAACAGAAATAAAGAAAACCTTATTTTCGTTTTAGCCTCTCACATGCCACAACAAATCAGAATGGGGTGTAAACACTGAGGAGCAAACAGCAAAGCTCTTTCCTAATTTATTTAGTAAAATATACCCTATGACATCAAGGACATGCAGATACAAAAATTCAAAACACAGCAAACTAGACTGCCAATGAATACGATAAGTTAAATGTAAAAGGCCAATCACGTATGGATACTGAAAAACATATGGGCCTGTCTCGATAGACATTCTTGAGGCCTCATTTTGACCTCTTGATAAGTTCTTAAACAGAGCCTTCACTTGCTGCTTGTAGAATTCTGCATCTTGCATATCACGGCCATCATCCAGTCCCTCTGCTAGAGGAAGACCATCAGTAACACGAGCAATCATTGTAAGCTTCACCATCTTCAGTTCGATCCGTCCCCCAACTAAGGATAAAATCATTGTACTATGTCAGCTACGATAACTTACAGAAGATGGCAAACAAGCCGAGTCTGATCGGAGTGTTTCCATGTAGATAACTCAGCTAAGGATCAAGCATATAATAATGATAAGGTTCAAAATCATTGTAGAATTAGTAACTAGCAAAAAGAATTATCAATAAGGTAGTTTTCTTGAGACATTATTTGTTCCAAAATGAGTTCATATTCAAGATCGAAAAGGTCTTTATTTACAAATTCATCTTCTTAATTATCGTATTATTCAAGTTCTAAAAATTAGTCGAACCCACAGTGGCCACAAGTTAAATACAACTCCTTAAAAACTTTATAAAGTACCACTGTTAGAATATTCGAAAAAGAAGTTATACCAGTTTCCAACCATTGCCCATTTTCTCTATTATAATTCAAACATTCCATTTCTATACCGGTACTGTAACTCTTCGAATCCACAATGCGACTCCATTAACGTACAGAGATAACAATAAACCAAAGCAAGAGAACATCGATGTGGATCTCGTCGTTATCGCTCCAATTTGGTTAGAAATAGACGTTTAACATCAAGCAAACCCGATCCCAAAGAATTGATCCACTCTTTTCTTAGTAGAATTCGAAAAGAAACCAAATCCCAACAATCATTCAAAAACGTAGTCCAAAATAAAGGAGTTAAACATTTCCTACGGAATACAATAGGAATTCTATCTGACCGATAAACTGATCAATCAATCTCCCATAGATCGCCGGAAAACTGAAAACCCACAAATGTCCAATTCCCTCGAGAAAACAACGAAAAAAGATAAAATAATCAGAGAGAGAACAAATTTTAGCGATAGTACCAGGCTATAACATTGGGGGGTTCCCCTTCCAAAGATCCGAGGAACCGTGATGACGATGGAGGAGAAGGTAGGGTTCGTGAAAGAACAGGAATTGGATGGGAATTGGATTACCGTCCGCGCGGTGTGTAAAGCTCAGGGTCCGATCGAGTCTCCTAAAATGGAGCCATTGCTCTAGCCACAAGTCAAATATGCAAAATGTGCTTCAAATTTTAATTTATATTGTAAATTTATTTTTTAAATATGTATAAACACTAAACATAAAATTTAACCGATCAGTTAAATCTTTTTTAAAAAAAAAAAGAAAATTAGAATATATCACAGATTTATTGAACAAAATTTGGATGAAAGATCTTAGATACAAAATCAAAATCAAAAAATTAAATATATTTTTAAAATAATTTATAAATTTAGAGACTAAATTTATAATTTGCTTCTTTCTTTTTTTTTTTTATTGAATTTAATTTTCACCCACATTTTTATTTAATGCTAAAATAATTGCTTAATTTGGTATCCTATACAATTTATTAATATTAAATATGAAATTTATGCATTTATTAGGAGTGTTCATATGAACAGATGATCCGACTAAGTCTTGTTGGATGAAAGTACCGATTAATTTAGAGAATGATCATAGGTTTATAATCAAATAATACTCTCTCCATTGGCACAAGGCCTTTAGGGGAAGCCGAAAACAAAGCAAAGCCACGAGAGCTTATGTTCAAAGTGGACAATATTATATCATTGTAGAGAGTCGTGTTCGTTTAACATGGTATCAGAGTCATGCCCTAAACTTAGTCAGGTCAATAGAATCCTCTAATGTCGAACAAAGAACAAAGGGCTCCAAAAGAAAAGTTAGGTTTGGTTATATTTTCTTTTTGTCTGAGTCGAATTTGTTGAATTTTTTAAAAACCAAAAATTTTGTTCGGTTTGCATGTTGATATTTTTTTAATTGGCTCAACCCGACTAACTCGAAAATAGGGTTACAACCCAACCCTACTCTACAACTTTATTGGTTTAGCAATAGTAAGGGCAATTTTGAAGGCATCACGAACTTCGTTCTTTTCTCCTTGTCTAACCTACACAATCCTTGTATATTTATCAACAATATTAAGTACAAAGCCGAGCAATTAAGCTCAAGAAAATGCAGTGGCTTCAGATTCAGCACGAACCATGTTTGCATACACACCACCAAGACGAGCTTTGGCCATTAAGGTGTCATGGCAGCCATGCTCGACGACTGAGCCATTTCTAATAACTGCAACCATATCAGCATTACGGATACTCGTAAGCCGATGGGCGACTACGATCGTAGTAGCTTCCTTTGACACCTTCCTAAGTGCAGCTTGGACATGTTTTTCAGATTCCAAGTCCAAAGCACTGCTGGTTTCATCTAGTAACAACACGCTTGATTTCTTCAAAATCGCCCTTGCTATTGCTATCCTTTGCTTCTGGCCACCCGAGAGCTGAACCCCGCTTTCGCCAACCTAGGATTGGATCATAGAAACCGATGAACAGGTCATTGGACAAATCCAATAATTTATTGTAACCGCCCAAGCCCACTGTTGGCAGATATTGTTCTCTTTGGGTTTTCCCTCTCGAACTTCCCCTCAAGACTTTCAAACGCGTCTGCTAGGGAAAGGTTTCCACACCCTTATAAAGGGTGTTTCGTTCTCCTCTCCAACTAACGTGGGATATCACAATCCACCCCCCTTTAGGGCCCAGCGAGCACTCGTTCCTTTCTCTAATCGATGTGGGACCCCCACCAAATCCACCCCCCTTCAGGGCCCAACGTCCTTACTGGCACACCGCCTCGTGTCTACCCCTCTTCGGGGAAGAGCCTCCTTGCTGGCACATAATCCGGTGTCTGGCTCTAATACCATTTGTAACGGCCCAAGTCCACCGCTAACAGATATTGTTCTCATTGGGCTTTCCCTTACAGGCTTCCCCTCAAGGCTTTAAAACGCATCTACTAGGGAAAGGTTTCTACACCCTTATAAAGGGTATTTCGTTCTCCTCCCCCAACTAGTGGGATATCACATTTATAGATTGTTGTACGAAGTTACCTGTGTGTCATATCCTTGAGGGAGGCCACTGATGAACTTGTGAATGTAAGCATCTCTAGCAGCCTCTTCTATCTCAGTCCATGAGGCCTTTGGGTTTGCAAATGCAATGTTGTCTCTTAAGCTTCCAGCAAACAGTGTAGGCTCTTGACCAACCAATGCTGTTTGCCTCCTCAACCATTTCACATTCATCTCCCTCAAATCTACGCCTCCCATCAGCACCTTCCCTCGGTTCGGGTCGTAAAATCGTTGAGTCAGCCATATTACCGTCGATTTTCCCGAGCCACTCTCACCAACCAAAGCCACTGTGCTGCATTCCTTAATCTTTAAGCAGAAGTCCTTCAGCACAATAATCTCTGGCCTAGATGGGTATGCAAAGGTCACCATTTTGAATTCAACACCAAAACTTTTCCGTTCGTTCTTCGTACTTTTTCCTTTACCGACGCCTATCAATGGCCTCCGATCGATAACATCCAACACTGCGGGAATCGCAGTTTCTGCCATAGAAGTATCCGGAGCTAAACCAGCGAGTTGTCCAACAGAAAAGGAGCTCAAAACAAGAATGAGGAAAATCTTATACACATCACCAAAACTTGTTTTGCCTTGTTGAACAAGGTGTGCAGCAAACCAGAGAGTAAGAGTATAAGCTCCATACATGGCACCTTGGGAGAAGCCAAATGTTAAGCCTAAAATCTGCGACGTTTTAACTGATTTCTTCTTCGGCTCGGATAATGATCGATTAAAGGCTTTAACCAGCTGCTCTTGCGCAGAAAACGTTGTCACTGTCCGTATGTTTGACACCGCACCTGAAGCAATATTGCTAGCTTTGGCATAAGCTCTTTCATCAAGTTTTGGTCCGATATTTATAATCAAACTTATGTAACTAGCACCAAGAGTGAAAGGGGTCAGAGCAGCAGCCAACATGGTTAGTCTCCATTCGAGCCAAAATGAGAGACCAAGGCCAACTGCAGCTGCACTCAACCCCATCAACAAGACCGAGATTCGATCACCAAGAAACGAGCGAAAATAGATGCAGTCAATTGATAGCCTAGATATGAGAATTCCAGTGGAATTCTCAGGGAAATCAAACCAACCAGGCTCTTGTTTCAGTATTGATCTGAACAAAAGATCTCTTACTCTCACTGTGAGCTTAGTTCCAGCCCAACCACAGAAGCCTTGCTGCCCTGTCATGAACACAATGCAGCCAATCCCAAGCCCAACCAGGACTATACACAAATGCCCAACTTTGGCTTTCATCCTAGAAGTTTCACTATCAAAATAAACTTGAAGGGCTTCACCAAGAACGAAAGGAAAAATCGACAAAATTGCACCTGCACCCAATCCCATGAGAAATCCCAATATCAGGATGGGAATCTCTGGCTTTTGTAGTTTCAAGATTTCTGCAATCCGAACGTTTCTTTGTTTCTCTTCTTTCTTCTCCTCTTGCTTATCCTCAAGCGTAGATTTGAAGTACTTCGACTTCGGAAACTCAACTACATACTCCGATTTCGAGATATCATTGAATGAAAGATCAGTGAATTTCTGAATTTCATTTTGTTTGGGAGAAGTTTCTCTAACTGCTTCAGATGCGAGTTTGGCGAGGTTATAATAGGCGCCTTCTCGCTCCATCAGCTGACGATGAGTTCCAATTTCGACAACAGAGCCATGTTCAATGACAGCAATGGCATGGGAGTTTCTCACAGTTGCAAGCCTGTGAGCGATAACAATTGTTGTTCGGCCTAAAGAAAGCTGATGGATAGCCTTTTGAACTGTAGACTCGGATTCTGAGTCCAATGCACTTGTTGGTTCATCTAAGAGAAGAATTTTGGGGTCTTTGATCATGGCTCGTGCCAAAGCTATTCGTTGTTTTTGACCGCCCGAGAGCAGAGCTCCTCTATCTCCAACCTGCACAGACGCCCATGTTCAGAAACAAACTAGAGCCAAACCAACCTATAAGTTCTTTATTTTTTCATAAACTTTCTATCAATCTTTTAGAAAACCAAAAAGATTTTTAAAAGTTGATGAAAAATCTAAATGTTTCTTTAAAAAATGTGATCAAATGGGGTCTTAGTAAATGGACCTGGGTGTTGTAGCCTTGTGGGAGGCCAGAGATGAAGTTGTCAGCATTTGCAGCAATACAGGCAGCAATGGCCTCTTTTTCAGTCGCATTCTCTTTTCCCATCATAACGTTCTCAACAATACTTGTGGCAAAAAGGACTGGTTCTTGACCCACCATCCCAATCTGATCTCTCAACCACTTGATTTGCAGTGTCCTTATATCACACCCATCCAGACTGATCGTCCCTGCAAATGAGGTAGTTAGCCGTTATGCTACGGGTGCCATTAATCCTATGGCTCCCTAGCCTACTGTCTGAAGGTAAATTCGATCAATTAGATGCAGAAACCAAGGCAAGGTCGGATCATTATAAACTACACTTTAACTCAGCTCACAGACAGATTTCAGATAAAAGCTTGATTTGATTTGTACATACCTTCAATGGGGTCGTAGAACCTCTCTATCAGAGCAAAAATGGTGGATTTACCGCCGCCACTAGCGCCAACAAGAGCGAGTGTCTTTGAAGCTGGAAACACCAGATTGAGTGACTTGAGAATCATAGTATCTGGACGAGATGGGTATGTGAAACTGACGCCTTTGAACTCTATTCTTCCACGAACGTTTTGGAGGGTTCTTCCCATTGGGCTGTAGGAATCTATCTCTGGAACTCTGTCTATGATTGTGAAAATTCTTCCTGCTGCTACTGTTCCTTGTGCAAACTGAGCAAAATATGACAGTGACAGAGCCAATCCCCTGTGTCAATTATGAGATCATGTTCATTTGGATAAGGAAATCCTTATGTATCATTTCCATTCCAATGAGCTTAAGCAGAAATTATGTAGTAAGCCTAAGTCATGGCTGACTCAAGCTGCTTTACCTTCCTCCGACGTTGACGCCAAAGAAACAAGCGATTGCGTCGCCACCGGTGATCTCTTTCCGGGCAACCAAGATAGCTCCATACCAGAAAGCCAAAGCCCAGGTTGAGTAAGTCACCAGATAAATAACTCCCATGCCTACGCCTTTCGAGAATCCAATCCTCCTCCCAAATGGCACAGAGTTTTCCAAGAGCTCAGCATATTTTGCACCAAGGTTATCTTCTGCAACGAACGAAAACACAGTTCGGATTGAACTGATGGCTTGCTCTGCCACTCCCCCAGCTTTCCTGTAAGAAGCCTTCAAAGGAAACATGGGAAAAGGCTTGAAAAAACGCAACATATAAAAGGGTGTGTAACAGCTCAAGCCCACCACCGGTCCTCTTTGCGCTTTCTCTCAAGGTTTTAAAAACGCATCTACTAGGGAAAGTTTTCTATATTCTGATAAGAAATGCTCCGTTTCCCTCTCTAACCGATGTGGGTTCTCACAGTCCACCCCCCTTGGAGGCCCAGCGTCCTCGCTAGCACACCGCCCAGTGCCTGGCTTTAATACCATTTGTAACCGCCCAATCCCATCGCCAGTAGATATTGTCCTCTTTGGGTTTTCCCTTTCGGGCTTCCCCTCAAGGTTTTCAAAACGTGTCTACTAGAGAAAGTTTTCCACACTCTTATAAGGAATGTTTCATTTCCCTCTCCAACCGAGGTAGGATCTCACAATCATTTGTAACCACCTAAGCCCACCGCTAACAGATATTGTCCTCTTTGGGATTTCTCTTTCGGGTTTCCCCTCGAGGTTTTTAAAACGCGTCTACTAGGAAAAGTTTTCCACACTCTTATAAGGAATGCTTTGTTTCCCTCTCTAACCGATGTGAGATATCGGAGGATGGTTTTGAAGATTATATCAAAGTACCTCTTCTTTTGAAGCTAGGCCAACATAAATGGCTTTATAAGCTATGCCACAGAACATCATCAGAGGGGTCACTGAGAAGACAACCAAAGAAACTTTCCATGACCTTAGAAAACCTACTACATACCCACATATGAAGGTGAATATGTGGTGAATGAAGTGAGCCATCTGCAAACGCAGAACGGACACGACGTTAAATAAATGACTTGGAAACAATGTATTAAGGTTGTCAAAAACATCATCAGTGCATTACCTTCTCCCCCATCACTTCTTGGATTTGAGCCACATCACTGGAAATTCCATGCATAATATCACCCGTGCTAATTTTTGTGTCGAAAAAACTGATATCCTGTCGTAGAACAGCTCGTAGATACATCATTCTAATACGCTGAGCCGAACGATCCCCCACCAATCTCCAACAGGTTATCTCTGTCAAAATTACAGCTTCAAAGTCCTATGTTTGCAGGAAAGTTAATGGAATGCTATTTTACAGGTCTCTCCCACTTACCCATGTATGCTCCAACCACCACAATTGCTGCTAATCCAGTCATGAACAGGCATATCTGCAAATTTAAGCATAAGTTGTAGAAAAAGAAAAGGTATTCAAGTTTAAGGTAACTTCTGGAAGAATAAAATTTGTACAATATTTAGTTAAACGCACTACAAAAGTACTTAAAATGTTGAGGATGGTTGGGAGGGAGTCCCACGTTCGCTAATTTAAGGAAGGATCATGAGTTTATAAGTAAGGAATATATCTTCATTGGTACGAGACCTTTTGGGAAAGCCTAAAACAAAGCCATGAGAGCTTATGCTCAAAGTGGACAATATCATACCGATCCGTAATTCTTAACATGGTACCAGAGTCATGCCCTTAATTTAGCCATGTCAATAGAATGCTCGAATATCAAACAAAGGGTGTACTTTGTTCAAAGACTCCAGAGAAGGAGTCGAGCCTCGATTAAGGGGAAGTTATACGAGGGTTTCTCAAGTGTTGAACAAAGGATGTACTTTGTTCGAGGGCTCTATAGGCCTTGAGAAAGTCAGAAAGCAAAGCCAAGTAAGAGTAAACTATGCAGTTCATACCCTTGCCACATCTCTCATCATCTGGGTCTTGTCAGCTTCAGAAGATTCTATAGCAAGCTGGTTGACAAAATTCCCAAAAAGATAAGAATACCAAGGAAGAGATCCGCCATTGATGAGAGCTCCTAAACACCCCAATATTATAAGAAGAAAATCCCACTTCGTTGAATACTTAAACAAGCTAAAAAGCCCAACTGCCTTAGCAGGCTCCACTTCATCTTCTTCATCACTGGCATCCGAAACACTATCATCAGTATACGATGAATACATCCTACTATGTTCAAAGTTAAAAGAATGTTCAGAAATAGCATGGTAATTCTTGCTAAGCTCATCTTTATCCGCCAAAGGCCCTTTACTTCCATTTTTCTGGCAGGAATAGGGGCCGATTTTGCTAGTTTCACTAGGAATGTAGCTTTCTCCGATGAACAATGAGTTCTCTGTTTCTCCACCCACAAAGCTCTGTAGTTCCACTCTGCCAGCCGGAATATAGCCGTAACAAGAACCGTCGCTGTACGGGCTCGTAACATTCCGGCGAACGCGGCGAGAGGGAGAAAGATAGTAATCATTGGCGGTTCGGCGTAAAGCGTGGGTAGTTGAAAATGAAGATGGGGCAATAGAGGCAGCCCAGGGACCTAGGGCTATGCCGAAATTACGAGAATCTCGCCATCCAGTTGGCTCGAACTGCCATGAGAGCTCTCCTTGCCATGATTTATCATCGTCTGTGGCGGAGGGAGTGGATGGATGAAGGTTTAGAGACCGTGTTTCTGGAGTGGATTTTCTCGTAATAATGGAGGAATCTAATTGGGAAAAAGAGATAGAGACGTCGGTCGAACTCGCCGGCGTCGGATAGTGGCGCCGGCAGCCGGGGACGGCGGACATTGCCGTAAATGGAGTTTCGAATGGGATTACAAAAGGGGAAAAACGAATAACAGCGAAACTTCGGGGAGTCCTTATGCCAATACGAAGAAACGAAGAACAAAACAAACTGTAATTCTAGAAGAACAGAACAGGAAAGGAGAGCTTGGATTGAAAAATTGGGGGTGAGGATTTTACATGGAAGATTGGCGAATCTGTTGGAGGTGAGGAATCCATGGAAGCTGTGGATGCATATACAGAGGAAGGTGCCGGCGGGACGATGGAGAATGGGGAGTGGGCTTGGTCGTCTTGCCATGTTCTTGAGCTTGTAAACAGGCCAAATGGCTGCTCAAATTGTTAGTGATATTCAAATATGAGAAGGGAGTGTGGTTTTGGTTGGTTTCTTGTGGAGTTGGGAATCCATTTGTGAGATAGGGAAGCGCCCGAATATTCAAAATTAAAAGGAGAATTATTGATAACTTTTCTGTTTTTTCTTTTATTATTATTATTATAATTATTATTGGGTTTGATTTTTTGTTTTTTTTTATTGGGTTAATTTTAACTGACCTTTTTTTATTGGGTTGATTGCGAGAGAATAAAATCTTCCGGTAGTTAGTAAGTTGACATTATTTTTGTCAACTCAACCTCACCAACTTACATTGTGAGAGAATAAAATGTTCGTCCAGACTACCGGAAGGATTCTTCTTTCGATAATATTGGAAGGATTCCTCTTTGGATAATGAGTACTGTAACTGTATTTCTACGATTTAGTCAGTATTTAGTCAGTATTCAGTATTTTCTTTTATGGTTCATAATCTGGATACTGAGTTAATCCCCCTCGAATCATAAAAAAGAGGGGTAGGTCCCGCTGAGCTCTTACTAATTAGAATAAATTATTCATATAAATGACAAAATGGATCAACTCTATCCTAATTCTAAGATTGTTATGTTTAACGATTGTAACCAATATACATGTTGTAACTTAAATGTTTGATATTCAAGTTTTGCGAGATTTTAGTAATTAATCTAATGTGTATTGTCATGTACTCTAGTCAGGTTGTCTTGGTCACCAACCCAACTAATCCAAAAATTTTGAGTCAGGTTGTCTTGGTCACCAACCCAACTAATCCAAAAATTTTGAGTCGTGTCAAATAACCTGCTGCATGTCCAAGAATCTTATTAAATATTAACGATAACGTTTATACTAACTTTTTGTTACCAAATTTTAATAAAACTACCTAATTTAAACATTTTGACACATTAGAAAACAAAAACATTTAAAAGATTAACAAAATTTACTTACAAGATTAAAAACCATTTGGTATAACACTTCAAACATGCATACAACTTCTTGAACACGCCCAAACCCACTATAAACGACGCTAGATTCTTGAAAAAAAAAACTATCATCAAATATAGAATACATAGAAAATAATATGAAAAACTTAGGCAGCTAGAGCTACATAGTATCATAGGACCTCAACCTGAAAATCTGCTCAATCTCTGGTAAAAAATGAGCATAGCTTAAACATAATCAGCAAGTATTTCCCTTGAGATCGGTTGTTCGAAACTTATTATCTTATTTATACTTAAAAAAGAGAGTTCAAATCCTAAAATTCGACTTGTACTTAAAAAAGAGGGGTTCTATGAAATCCCACATCGGTTGGGGATGGAGAAGAGAGCGAAACATTCTTTGTAAGGATGTGGAAACCTCTCCCTAGCAGACGCATTTTAAAAATTTTGAAAGGAAAGCCCAAAGAGATACAATATCTGCTAGCGGGTGGGCTTTGGTCCCGGCAGATTCCATCCCATCCTTAGGGGCCGCCCATGTATTGGAACAATCAGAAGCAACAAAGTAAGAAAACAGTATGCAAATCTCAAGTCTAATTACACTGACAATGGCCACTTCAAAGGGCATAAAAACAAAGAATTACCAAACCATGAACTCAAATTTCCCAGAGCCACATAAACTTGGATGAAGTTATGGATGAAGTTACAGAAAAAGAAATGATACCTTAATGAACAATGATGGAAAATGACAGAGTAGTGGTGCAAAAAGCTTTTATTATGCATAATTATATCACGCTCAACAATTCTGTTCTTGACATGGGCTCCTTCAGATATACAGCACACAAAACTAAACTGTCAGAGCAAATGAAGAGCAGAGCCAAAGGGGAAAAAAAAATGCTCCTAGCCTACCAAAATCACAATGACATTCTGCCAACAGTTAACTCATCGTTCAATATAGTATACTTGATTAATTCAAGACAACTAACAGGTGTAACTTAACTACCTAATGATGTAGGCGGTCGGTTCTGTGAATCGAATTAACATGTACATGATCGAATTGCAGACCTCGAGTCTGTTTTGCTATTATCTTCAAGCACTTGTATCTTACACAGTAGTAAACTGTTGTACCCTACTCAAGGATAACATGACAGTGATCTCAAATGGAAATCTGTCGTTTCTATTACCTGGACGTTGAATCAGTTCCCTTGCTGCGAAAGGTTGAGAGAGAGAAGAACGATCGTGGAGCTGTAAGATTTCAATTTTCCAACATTAGAAATGCAGTTCATCTCCAAACTTTATTTTTCTTCATTGTTTAAGGAAGATATCAATATATATATATAAGCTCATAAACAAAAGGCAAAAGATGTGAAGATCGAGGAATAAGTACAAAAGTCATTTCCAAGTTGCCCCTTTGGCTGAAAGTTTGAGACTAGCAAAAAGTCCTCTTGAACTTCGCTATATTTCCAAAGCCAATGTAATATTTGAGCAAGAGAGTATAGACTACGTTTAGGTCATTAGCAAAGCACATAACACCAACGAGCACTCACCTTTCAAGGAGCTTCCTGACAAGTGATCTTCCCTTAGCTTGAAGTCAGCTGGAGGTGCAGGAATCGAACTTCGTAATTCTTGAACTGGGGGGAGCAAAACAAGATTAAGTGACTCCTAATTGTCATCATCCCTAGCTAAAAAGGAGGTCAAATTCATAGGAGTTTGATTGAAAAAAGAAAAACATAGGTTACCCTGTTCACAGTACAACTCGCTTTCATTAAAGCCATCATCATGACCCTCTGAGAATCCCATTCGTGACTTCCTTAAGTCTTCCGATGACCGACTAGCAGGATCTCGCCCATCTTCTGTATCATCATCTCCCTCAGATGTTGTAGCAGAGATCCAGTCAACCATACTTTCCGTCCCGCGACTTTTCCTTCCGAACTTTAACAACCTTTTAAACCCTGTGGCCACATCCTTGCGTGACTGACTGGATGAGGTAGCAATAAGAGAAGGCTTCTGGGCACTTCCCCATTTCTTTCTCATTCTAGCCACATCAGTTTCTGCTTGTGTTATATTATGTGAATTCCATGATGCAGGGCTCCCAATGGGTGAGTCCATATATGCATCAATATCAGAGGCCTCATGTGGGTAGGAGAATGGATGATTCATGCGTGCGTTCCATGACCGAGGGCTCTCACCAGGCGAATCCTGAGGTGCTTTATGAAACGAAGGCAATGTGGATGGAAGCTCAGAATTTGTAGAATGATCCACCTGAGAATGAGAGTGAGATCTCATAGAATTCTCGATTTCAGACCCAGAATTACTTGATCTGCCCGATTCCTGGATTAATCTTAGTTTTCCATTATCCATATGAGCAAGTTTAATTTCTATTTTCTCATGCTCTTCCTCCTCTTCCTCTTCTCGTTTGGGCATAATTTCTGAACCCTCAAATGCAACTTCATCAAATTCCTCATCATCGTTTAAAGTTTCGGATTCCATAGAAGCTTTCAACTTTGCTATACTTGTTCCAGCACCAGGGCCTATGCTATTGCCCTTCCTCAGAAAAGTCTTCGATTCTATGCCCTTCAAATACTTATCATAAATACTCTCATCGTTCTGCTCTTCATCCAATATCAATGGTGTTAAAACAGCATTATCCATGATCAAAGGTGATATATCCTTGAAGTCAATAGCACTAGCAGAGTTCTTTCTTGAAGACTGTGCACGACGAGGCTTCTCCTCCTTAATGGCTGGCTCTTCATTGCTAGTTTTACCGCGAGAATAGGTTCTCGTCAGAGGGCGTGCTGATGATTTGCCACCACCAGAAGGTTTTGTATTTTCTTTCCTTAGTTCAGAGAAATTAGGAACTGACTGTGCAAGAAGATTTTCTGTTTGTCCTCTTCGCTTCCCGGAACTGGAGTGGGAAACCTTGGCAAGTGACAAGGATGGAGCTGAAACCCCAGTGGAACGCGGGGTAGATGATAAATTTCTACCTGTGGAAGCCTTCTTGTTCTGGTTGCTTCTGGAAGCACTATCCGATACATATGAATCACTATGCAATCTATCATTCCCATTAAATTTCTGCTCCAAAGCCTCAGGAAAGTCCCCATCATCCTCACTTTGAGTTGAATTGATCAGTGGCTGTTATGCAGAAGTATTTAACATCATTACGCGTGAAAATGAAAAATACGCAAGATTAGAAACAAGAAATAAAATGAGTGCAAAAGAGAGAACCCAGGACTTCAGCATCATTAACTTCCCAAATAAAAATAAAACAGAATTTATACCTGGTCTCTTGTTTGAGAGCGAGAGTTGAATGATCTCAGTTTATCTGTACGTCTCCGAGCACTAGCTACGGAATCTTGTCGGTCGACAGAATCAGAAAATTTTGCTTTCATCTCAGCTTTACTTTTCTCAAGGCTGTCTTGCATGGCCTTCATCTTGGCTTCCTTCTCTGCTCTTTTGGAACTCCATTCTTCTCTCAGCTTAGCATCTCTTTTCTGCATGTACTTGTTATAAAATTTTCCTCTAGAATCATCACTGAAGTCATAGTTATTTACCAACTTTGCTGGCGTTGTATAAATATTTTCCATTTTATTTGAACTCCCCGTTGATTCTATTACCGCAGATCTTTCCACCACTTGAGCAGGAGAAGTGTCTAAAGCTGAAGATGTTCTATGCTGCGAACCAATTGCATGTTCTAGCTGCACGTCGGCAGTATTGTTTCGCCTCGCAGAGCTGGAGTGCTCCCCTGGAACACGGAGCTTGTGCTCTGCAAAAAGCTTTTCAAGTTCATTTGCCTTCATTTTTAGTTCATCATTGAGCTCCTGATTTCCCTTAGTCTGCCTCACTCTTGGAACTCGCTCTCCTGATATGCTTGAGGTTGTAGGAGTGCTTTCTTGGCCATCTGGAACACTTTTCCCAATCATATCCATTTTACTTCTCTCATGAAGATAACTGCTTTCTTCTCTGCCAACTTGTGACTTATCCACTTGTTTACGGCCAGCCGAATCAGGTTTCTGCAATTTCATTTTCTGAGCTCCAAAATCTTCTACTTTAAGATTATGCGTACATGATGATGCGAGGTTCTTGCCAGCCACTGCCTCAGGTTCGGCTTTAAAAGATCTCCGTTGCTGAGGTAATTGGCCGCCATCAACTTCGTTGAACTGAGTTGATGAGGATTCCAGTTTTAATCCACCGTATTCAAATTGATTAGAAAAAGAACGAGAACGACTCCGGTGACCCATAGGACGTAACGGATGTGCTGAAAAGTCTCTTGGTCCAGAATCATCCATCTTATTACCTAACCTACCATCAGTATCCCCTGCCGTCTTAGCAAAAGCATCAACCTGGGCCGAAACTTGATTCTTGGCTCCATCGATTTCCGCTCGATCTGCAGAGCTTTTTCCCTTTGTCTCAGAGCCTAATACACCTTTAAAGGCCGTACTTTTGTCGTCACTGCTCGATAAATTCTTAGCACCTACTTGAGAAACCCCTCGATCATTCAATCCAACTGGGTCTGCTCCACCAGAGAATGACCTGACTTGGGCCTGAGAAGCTGATTGGTCCTTCCAATCGACTGGTGCCTTTGACACCCCAGCCTCTTTACCTGAATAATCCTCAACTGGATTTTGTTCCTCAGCTTGTTGTTTGGCCTCCTCATCGCCAACTCTAACAAGATTGACCCTTTTTTCAAGCTTAGTCTTACTCTCCAAATCAGGAAAGCTTTTCTCACTTTGAATTTCGGTTGCACCAGAAAATATATTAGACTTGGAATCAGAAATTGAAGATGAGGAAGGTGTACATACTGGACTCTCCACGTCCTTCTTTTCATTACTGAAATCAATACTCATATCACTCACACCACTCCATCTCCTCAAAACCGCCTTCTCCACCACCGATGGCGCTGATGAAACGTCTGAAGAGAGCCTTCTTAGTTCCGGAGGTTTTCCAGAAACGGGCTTGCCTCCTCCACTGCCACTGGTATTTTCCTTCTGTTTGTTCTCAAAAAGGTTAATACGATCTTGGACGCTGAGACGCCTGGCAGGCCGACCCACAGGAGTTGATGACGATTCCGTCGGAGTCTCCTCTTCCTTCTTCTCTTTCTCCAAGTTTTCGGTGCCCGTCTCCACCTTCGTGTCGTCTTTCAAGTTTACGTTGCGTCGGCTCGAGAAGGTGGCAGAGGATTTGGCCGGTTGACACGTGGTGGATCTTGATTCGTCCAGTTGGGAATATTGATCTTCAGTTTGTGAAGTTGTACCAAATTGTGGATCGTGCTTACTCTGTGTTTGGTTTTGCGGCTTGATATGAGTTCCAACAGGATCTTCACTGATGTCATCGATTGACATGTCTGACCCACATGAAGATCTGATGGCTCGGTCATCGACACCTGGAGCCCACGTGTTAATAAGTTCCGGCCTCCTCCGGCAAAGAGAAATGAAACTAGAGCACGCTTCGCTGCGAAAAATTGAACGCTACGTTAAATTACAGGAAGCATTATCAGAGCAAAGCCGAGGTCAAAAGTGGAGAACGCACGTCATGCAATGTAATTTGGAAGTGACCCAATAAATGTTCACTAATATACCTCCTGCAACTAGTAATGTTACTTCCATCTTCGTCACTTTTACTCGGTTTCTCTCTGTTGTTTTATCTATGTTTTCCCAATCAAGAGAAGAAAATAAAAATCTGAATTCTAGTCATTACAAACATCTGAATAGAGTACGCGAACTTCGAGGATTGAGGCCATGGTAGTCGGTTGTCTCAGTTTGTTCAATGGTGGGAGAATAATTTAGCTTTCTACGACAGAGAACGAAAGCAAAGGCTGCTTATTTCTTTTCTTTAAATAAATTTTCTTCTTGCCCCATTTCGAACAACATTCTCAAAGAAAAAGGGAAGGGAAAAAATTGGATGAAAATGCCAAATGTTGCCTTTCTTCATCAGCCACTAGACTCGCTCATCTTCCACAGCAGCGAGAGGCACAACAACAATGGCGACAAAGGCAAGCACCATGGTGACAGTGCTCGCCTGGACATGCAATGTGAGAAATGCTAGACCAGCACGATATCGCCTTAATGACCCTGAGCAATAAGTTAAATCGATCCCATTTATCATGCCAACCGTAATGGGAGACGTATGGTTAAGATGACCCACCTTTTTATGTACGACACTTTCATTTCTTTTTTCTTTGTGCAAGAAACTAGTTGGACTATAATTTGAGTTGTTCCGCATCCATTTTGTACCTCGGTTTTGAAGTGGACTAAATTAGTTGGACCATAGATGATCTCAATTCTAAATTTGAAGTGGCGCTCCTCCATACTTCCCATCAACTTTTAAAATCCCAGGCTCTAATCCTACCAAGTTGGAGATAGTGATGAGGAAATTTTTATGCAAAGAGGAGGTGGGGGAGGTTAGTGGCTTGCGTTATCTTTGGTGGGGGATACGGATGTTTGGAGATTGGGAATTCAACTTTGTAAAATGAAAAACCCTTAAGCAAAGTGGTTGTGGTGGTTTCCGGTAGAACTTTACGTTTTGTAGCATAAGGTTGCAAGCAGATATAGTGTTCAGCCACTAATGGTTGAGCTACTGTAGTAGAGGTTAATGACGCTCTCTGGAATCTGCAAAGCGACTCATGGCCATGCCGCATTCTTCAATTCTGTTAACCATGCTATCGAGGATGAGATTTATATTCAATTCTGGGAGGACTACCATATGATCAACAATGCCTTCTTTCGTTCTAGTCTTTGCAATATATGTCTATCTAGCAACTATACAGGTTGCTATTAACCAATATATGTCTATCTAGCCACTCCTAAGTCAAATCTTCTCGGAGTTTTGTCCATTAGGAGTGATCCAACAGCGAGGGGTTAATGATTTGACTTCTCTTCCAGCCATTATACAGGTTGCTATTAACTCTCCCTCAACCCCCCCCCCCCCCCCCCCCCCCCCAATGTCTACATGATCAACATCTAGAATGTCAATTTTTCTCTTGGAAAAAGACTAACAATGTTGAATTCAACGGTCCTCTTTGGTGATAGTGCTATGCTGCTGGTTGGTGTGTCCATTTCAAACAAATACCAGAGGATTTGATCGTATTCTTTGGAGATAGACGACAGAAAATCTATGGTTCATTAATTTTCAATCTTTTGGCAGGTTGTGAGTTCCTGTTCCTAAAAAAAGTCAACTGGTTATGGTCATAGAGATTCTCTTGCGTCCCCTAGTTCGAGGAAGAGGGAAGTGTTCACAGCAAGTAAACTTTTTTGTTGCTCTTCAGAGTCTATATCTTGAGAAAACTAGGAGAAATTTTCACGAAATTGAGTGGGATAGTTGAAGGTGCCCAACACTTCAATGACTCTCTTTGCGTTTCTGCAAGGACTTTTTGTCACTATCCCTTCTTGGCTCTCAGGGTTTTCACAAAACTAAAATGAGAAACCAAGTACAACACAAATTCCGGAAATGGAAATAGAATTGCAGTCTCTCACTCACTATAAGATGTTGACCAACTTCCCTATCACCAAATTCTAGACAGAAACCAATGTAAAACACAAATTCATGAAATAGCAAGGAAACGAGTCTCTTGCAAAGATATATGGTGAGAAGGTCAATCCCCCTGCTTGACACTCAGACATGGAAAAGAAAATCCTTTCCTTACCCTCCTCGGCAGTTGAAACACAAACCTAGATTACTGCCAAATATGCAGTTCAAGTTCAACTCTATGACATCCATGTACAATAATCACCACGGGCAGAAAGATCAAGATATAGATATGAGGTTATTAGTAGCTATAGGTTATTAGTAGCTATTAACACACATAAGTCAAATATAAGACTTTTGTAGAGTACTTACGTGAGGCGACGGGCACCAAACTGATCGGCGAATAGTTGAAGGCCAGACACTGTACTGGGATTAAAACCGGCAGCTAATGCACGAACAGAAGCTGTGACCAAGTCCTGCTTAACTGCAACAAGGCGTACATCGATAGCTTTCAAAAGCTCCTTCCTGAAAATTTTGACAAATTATTAAAATGAGACACCTACCCACACACAATACAATTCAGAAAACTTGGAACTATCAGTCCAGTTACAATTAATGCGCTGTAAATCACAATAAAAAAAAATCTCATAACATAAACCTGATTGATATATTGGCCACCCCAACTTTAATATCAAATTATTACAGCCATTCTGTCATATTTTACTTTACCTATCCAAAACCTGCAATATCTACCAACCTACGAATCACAGCATCATTAAATACTATGTATCTGACATCCCAAACAAAAGATACTGACGATTTCTTTAATAGTGAAACCACATAGATCTCACCCTCATTTGAAAGTTCGACATAAAACTCGAGCATACTACAAAACATATCTTGAGAAAGACGAGAAATTTTCAACTTCAATCATATCTCTACTGACACTAATAACAGCTTTCACAATTAACTTGACAAATACATTGAAAACATTAATATGAAAAGAAAAGGGATTACTTGGTTTCATCTGTTGAGCCTGTACCTGTTCCATCCCCACCTAGGTTAAATTATCAAAAACAAAAGTAATAATAATAAGTATATATCGTTAATAGAATATTAATTTAATCTTCAAAAAATGTAGAGGTACTAATAACTGTTTTTCTATAAAGCAAATCACAAACAATTATTGAAATATTTCTCTAATAAACCTATTGCCCTCGTTCAAGAATAAATGGCAGCTGAGCAATGAGATGACAATAAAGGAGTTTTCCACAATCAGTGGCATGGAAATCTGATCATCTCTCTTTCACCCATGCACAAATTTCCTGACCTATTTACATTGCTGCTTACATGTTTTAGCGGTCGGCTATGAATATTAACATAAAATCTCTAAATGACACATCAAAATGAACTTCAGAAGTTTCAAAGAACTATAAGTAATGAACTTTGGAACATCCAAATGCATTATGAGTTTTGCAGATAAACAAATATGTTAGTAAGGTTAAAAAATAAATTCTAGGCAAATAAAAGGAAATTAAACATACCCGATGTGCCAGAATGCCGATCACCTTCCCCCTGATACAAGATACAAAAAAAAAAAAAAGTAAAATATATATATATATTCAGCAAAACAAGACAAATAACTGTGCTCCTCTTAAATGGTACTAACTATTGGCAGTGCTTACTTGAGAATAAATTCTTCTAGCAGATTCCAATTGAGACATCTCCACATCAAATGTATTGACCAACTCCAATATCTCAGGCGTGCTAACAAAACGCACAAACCTGGAAATAAACCAAGGACATCAACAAGAAAATCCAAGAGAGCCTGGCCAGTTGCCATCAAAAAAATTGAATCGAAACACTTTAACCTTTCAAGGGTTCCTTTCGTGAACCAAGCATCTCCACCCCTCTCAACTTCAAGCTTAATTGTCTGGACTGCATGAGCAAACTGCTCTTCTGCAGCCTTTAATTGAGTTACAAACGGCTTCACTGAACCCGATGCTAGTTTCTCTGTGTTGCCATGGCTAGAAACAAATAGTTCGCAACTGTCCGAAGGGGGATAGACAAGTAAAATTAGTGAATAAAAGATTACAGTACAAAATCTAAACAGCCAAGGTGTGCTATCCGCACCGTGAACGCCTAGGTGACAGTTGAAATACGGCAAAATCCAGAGGCGTCTCCGGTTTCATTTCCTTTTCACTTCACAGAACTTCCAAGTATTTATCTTTTCCCAAAGCACTTCATCCAACCAGCCTTTCTTCGTGGAAGAAAATTACTCTAGCTCCTGATAATGCTTGGTACGACCGTAGAACTTCGAAGAAATATAGCAAGAAGCACCGCTGCTATAATGCAGATTGGGAACAAACGAAGAACCCCTTTAAAGAGCATTTACATAATGAATTTCTCATTTCAGCAATATTAAACTTCAATGAAAATTTACAAAAACACAATTCAGATTGCAGAAGAGGTTGCAACAGTGATATGGTAATAGAAGACAATAAAATCCAGACATTTCATAAAAGTAAGATTATCTAAGAAAATTTCATTTCATAGAAGAAGCCCAGCACAAAAAAAAAAAAAACATCAAGCTTCTCTCCTAAATGGCCACCCAACATACATCCCAGATCTCACTCCCAAAGCCCTTTAGAAAACCCAATGTTAATAAATTCACCCGCCCCCCAAAAATAGAAACCCAAGCTTCATAAAATGAAGTTATATATACGCTTAGATCTGATTCAACAATTAAAAATAAAATCAGATGGCCAAACCGAAGCAGACTCGTATGGAATTCAATCCCACAAACGCAAATTCAAATGCCATACCCACCCGCCCCCAAAAAAAAAAAATCCACAGATAACAAACAATCTGGATATTGCACAAAANCAGCCAAAAAAAAAAAAAAAAAAACCAAATGCACAAAAGCGAAAGAAGCTCATCTACATACCGAACCAAAAAACAAAAACAAAAAGCGGAAGCCAAAATGCACAACCGATCGTCTATTTCAGAAGCATACCCGTGAAGTCCGCATCCAAGATCTCAGCTAACGCAATCGGATCCTCCGATTCAAGCCAAAGCAGAGAAGATTAGCAGCATTCAACTAGCTGGTATTTCGCCATATCCTTTGCTTTTCTCTGGTATCCTGTGAGAAAAAAACTTCTAAACAACAAATTTGGAGAATTATATTTAGGTTGTAAGAAAACCCTAACACAACAATGATAAGATGATTTCTGCTTTACTCGTCGCTGTGAAGGAATGTATGTCGTTCTCTCTCATAATTCTCTCTCTACAAGAGATACAGTAGAGAGAGATAGAGAGAGAGAGAGGCAGAGATGTGAACTGGAGAGAGGACTGTGCTTCGCCCAATGCTTTTTGTTTGCAATTTTCGAAATCAAAAAAACTTTAAAACTCATTTCCGGAACTTTATTTACAGAAACGGGGCTGACTCCTCCTCACTGCCCCCCCTCACCTCCCAAATTACCATTCTATCCTCCTTCATTAATGTAATTTTTTTTCTCTTAAATATTATTTTCTCTTTTTTTAACAAAAATTATAAAAAATAAAAAATAAAAATACTCCTTTCTCGAGGTCGTACTATTATTATCTTTTTATTTAACATGAATTTCAAAATTAGCTCTTAAAAAAAAAATCATGGGTATTCTTGTAATTTTGAATAATGTAAATATATTTCAAGAATTTTTTTTTTCATAATTTGACATTTTAATAATTATAAAATAGATCTTTATCATTTTAATAATTAAACCTTTTTTTTATAATTGAAAGTTTAGATTTTAATAATGGTTAATAATAAGTTAAATATTTTGTTAGTTATTAAAAATAATTGGGCTTTTAATTCGTTTAATTCTTATAATTTATTAAATTCAATAGGTATGGTATGATGTCATAGTCCTATTATATTAGCCATTTAACATCCACTAACAAAAAATAATTTTTAAATATTGATTACTAAATTTTAAATTTTAAAACATCGCCACTTTATTTTAAAATAAATAAATACTCAAACGTGAAGGATAATTAAACTTCCAAAAAAAACTTAAATTAAAAAATAATAATCATGGCCAATTTTTATTTATTTATTTATTTATTTCCTATTTATTATAACTCTCTCTCTCTTCAATTTTCTTAATATTTATTTTGTCTTTTTTTCATTAATATTTATACTCATCACCAATTTTTGTTCATTTATTGATTTTAAGAGAAAAAAATATTATCTCATTAATTAAAACATATTCTCTCTTATCCTTATAGATATTTAATGGTTTTATTTATTTTTTATCATTATTATTATTTTGGATAAAAGACAATGAATGAATAAATAGATGCTTTTGTTGTACTCCAATTTTAGACAAAATTCTATTTTTGCAGAAATAATAATAATAATAAATATAAATTAAAAATATTGAGTTAAAAGCTAAAAAATGATCGTATTAACTCTAGTGAGTTTATTCAAATAATTTATTAAATAAGTGTTTTTAAAAACGACATAATTTATCTTTTTGATTTTAAATTGTGTTACAAAATTTTTAATAATTATTTTCATCCATATACTAATAGTTAAAATATTTTTTCGTTTGTATTTTAAAATTAAAATTGTAACAATCCAGACCTACTGCTAGCAGATGTGGTCTCTTTGGACTTCCCTCAAAGCTTTAAAACTCGTTTATTAGGGAAAGGTTTCCACACTCTTATAAACGGTGTTTTATTCTTCTTCCCAACCAATGTGAGGCATCACAATCCACCCCCCTTCGAGTCCCAACGTCCTCGCTAACACTCGTTCCTTTCTCCAATCGATGTGGGACCTCCACCAAATTCACCTCCATTTGGAACCCAACGTCCTTACTGAGTTTACCCCCTTCGGGGAATAGCCTTCTCGCTAGCACATAGTCCGGTATCTGGCTCTTATACCTTTTGTAACGACCCAGATCCACCGCTAACAGATATTGTCCTCTTTGGGCTTTCCCTTTCGGATTTCCCCTCAAGACTTTAAAACACATCTACTAGGAGAAGATTTCCACACCCTTATAAAGGGCGTTTTTTTTTTATTCTCAACACCAACCAATATAGAACATCACAAAAATATAATATTTAGAGATTAGACTGAAATAAAAATAAGAGTTTAGTTTAAATTTTAAGTTTATAAATACGTACAAATATTCAATGAGGGGAAATATTAAATTATATAATATTGTTGAGATATCAAGGTGAATGTACAATATTACCCCTCCATAAAAGACTGATTTTGTCCTGTCCTTACTCCACTTCATCCGTTAGGTGCCACTCGTTAGAAAAGACTAAAGAGGCATTCAATTTCCATTTTTTTGACCAAATTACCATTTTAACCTTACTCTTTTTTATTTTAATTCAAAATTAGGGGTAGAAAATAAATAAAAATATTGTTAATTTTGAATATTGTGACACCATTTTTATACATTTTTAAAAATAATTGTTCCAAAAAAAGTTTAATTTTCCAAAATAAATTTATAATCATTTAATTTTAATTTTTAATTTTTTAAAATTCTACTTCTAACTACCAATTTATTTGTTTAAATACGGTAAATAAAATCAAGATAAGTATTAAAAAAATAAAATAATAATAATAATAATAAAACCTTTTTAAAAACGTGTATTATTTTTTGTTATATAATTTTCGACCAATCAAATAATTATCAAAGGATAAAATTACAAATTTATTCTTAAAATATATATATTTATATGTGAAAAATAAATTATTGTCTTATTTTCAAATTGCTAAGAGCAATGTTAAAATAACCCTGATTTTTTCAGGAATAATAAATAATAAATGCTTGAATATAGAAGAGCTTAAAATCTAAAATAAAAACAATAATTATAAGATGGAAATAAATAATTAAAGACATTATTTTATGTTTTATTTTTGAAGTTTGTGGTTGTCACAGCTAATTAAATTTGAAATAATTGAAGCCCTCATTTTCATTCATGTGCATATACACAATAATTTATAGACTCCCTTGACTTAATTTTCTTATTATTCCATCAAATTATATATATATATATATATATATATATGACGTTTAAAAATATTAAATTTTATTTAAATTTCACTTTTTGAAGTTCGTTCTAAGATTCATCTGAACGTTTAGAATCTGATGTGGTACTCGACGACTCTAATATTCTCCTATGACTTGACCTGTGATGTCCCACATTGGTTGGGGAGGAGAACAAAATACCCTTTATAAGGGGTGTGGAAACATTCTCCTAGCAGACACGTTTTAAATCTTTAAGAGGAAACCCGAAAGGGAAAGCCCAAAGAGAACAATATCTACTAGCGGTGAACTTGGGTCGTTACATGACCATTACTTTATTCTTACATACCAACACGAGAGATTTCAGCTTGTTTAAGGTCACCCAATATAGAATTGTTTCAACCTAACCACACTGAACTTCTAGGAAATTTAAATTTAAATTTAAAGCTAATTAGTAGTGTATTTTGTTGAAGTGTCGATTTAGTTTGTATATCTATCCCAATCAAATTACTCGAACACGTTCTTCCATATTCAAAATATAACTTGATTATACGAAAATGTAATAGTCCCGGTTAAAAGCTAATATATTAGGAAGTTTGCCAGTTAGCTTTCTTTTGGTCTTCTTTTGGTGAACCTGTCACGAGGGGCACGAGTCTGCAATAGCATCTTAGAGTTGGTTGAGTCTTAACATGCATGAACACTTTGAAGTTGATACTGAGGTTGCGCCTCGAGGACTTAGAGATATGATGATAAGAGGGACAATAGAAACGACTAACTAGGAGAGCTAGAGAACATACCGGGGAACAAACCTCTAAATGAGAATAGGACTTCAAACCAATTAATTAAGATCAATAAAACTGATAACCAACTATGAATTACGAGCAAGCTGTTACTAAGAAATCTGTGGGACGGTGAGACACGTGTGGAGCATCTCGCTTTCTTTACTCCTTTGTCAGCTTTTGCATTGTTTTTCTATACCTTTTTTACTTTGCGAAATTTCATCCTCTCAACCACTCATACGTCGCCACGTTGCACTAATATATGTGTGATGACGTATCATTCTCAACACGTGGGCCCCACTCCGTGGTCCAATTTAAAGAAATATATTATTTACTTTTTAAATTTATATTCCATTATTTTACTTTTATTTAATATTTCCAAAACTACTTGTACCACCCAGTTCGCAGTCAACAACTTTTTTAACTTAAAAATTAGGTTATAATATAATTCAACTCTATCTTGCTTTTAAAATTATTATGATATTTAATTATTTTTTATACTTGTAACAGATCATAATTACGAATAAAAATTTGATATTTAAGTTTTATGATAACTAAGTAAAGATAAATATATAAATATATATATATTTTAAATAATAATAATAATAATAATAACAACTCAACACTCTATTTAGATTTGTCCCAAAGATATCCTTATACGCTTCTTCCATTTTTTAGTGCAATAATTACGAAAAAAAATTGAACTTATGATATTAAAAATTGAGCGTATGTCAATTGCACTACGCTAAACTCTTTGAATTTCCTTTCATTTGATTAAATTAATTTACGAACAAAATAAAAATATTCTAATTAAGTTTAAACTAAATCTAGGCTACGTTGCAAAATCAAAAGTTATCGTGTTAAGCGTGGTGCGATCTAGACCGTAGGATTGGGAAGCTGGTTGACTGGGACCCACGGGAAGGCGACATTTGGTAATCAATGGTCAGGAAGCTGAGATTAGGAATTTGAGGTAGATCTAACGATCTAGATGGGAGAAGGAGCATCATCGTAATTTCCACGTCCAATTTGAAGACCAAAACGACATCGAATAATATATCTCAAGTTGGTATGATATTATCTACTTTGAGTATAAGCTCTTATGGCTTTGCTTTAGGCTTCTCCAAGAAATCTCGTACCAATGGAGAGAGTATTATTTGTTTATAAACTCATAATCATTCCCTAAATTAGCCGACGTGGAACTTTCATCATCTAACATATGCATCTTAGGAATGAGTACATGTTAACTAAATAATTAGATATATTTACATAATTTTGTCTTTTACCAATTGATTTGTGACCTTTCCCATTAATGAATAAATATTAATTAAAATATTATTAGCTTGACTGTTTTAGACCCCACAAGTATATGCTTTACGAGGTTGATATAAAACTAGGTTTTTAATTTTGATTAATGAAAATTAAAAGGTGCAATTGTAACAAATCAGAATAGTTTAATTTTTATCCTTTACCTGAAACCATATATATACATATATATTGAACAATTCTAAAATTAACACTATAGTTTAGATTTAATTTCACCAATTTTTCCAAGCTAAATTACGCTTCATACCATAATAATAACAATAATAATAAAAAAACAATAAAGTTGGTGGAAAAAAAGTTAATTAATAAAAAATAAAAAAAAAACTAAAATTCAAACACAATCATATAAACATTGAATATTGAATATTTGCCTTAAAATACTAAAACTTTTGTTTTAAGCAAAATTCAAACGTCAACCAACCAATTTCCGTCTCTTTAATTCAAATCCTCAGTCCCGCCTTAATTAATTAAAAAAACAAAAAAAAGAGACATTCAATCATTATGCACTGCTCATGTTAGGGAGAGAATGCCGCTTTAAAAAAACATATTTCAATTTCTTTCTTTTTCTTTTTTATTTATTTATTTTATTTCTTTTACAAATTCAAAATCTTTAACACTCAAGATTTAGACCAAAATTAACCCAGCTATAAACTTCAAACATTGACAAAATTTAATAACTAGTTTTGAGAACAGGTTCCAAACAGCACACTCCCACCTCCCTACCCGAACTTAGTCGAAAAGATATCATTACTACTCATACCCCACTTTGTTGTACTAAAAAATAACGAATTTTGCTTTAATACACGATCTAGTTGTTTCTAACTTTTTTTCTCTGGCTACAAGTCCTACAGTTGTAATGCTGTGGAAGGAAGAAAATCCATCCAAGATTGACTTTGGTCTTTCTTTTGGAAGGATACAAAATAGACAAGCATTGACCCCTTAGATCAATCAAAATTGACTTTGGTCACTTCAGTAAAACATGAAAAGAATGGCACTTTCTCACACATCCATCCTATTTGGATTTTGATCCTATCTAAAGTTCATATACATATAATATATATATATTATTTGACGAAAAAAGATCATAGGATCAGATTCAACAACCAGACAATCAATCAATCTTATCATTGCATGCTTTTCTTCAACAAAACAAATGCCAAAAGAATAATATAGTTTATTTATTTGAAATCCCATCCAATGATTAATTAATTTCAGGTTAAACACAACTAATGAGAGGATCAGAGGGGCTGCGTTTGTCATATAAAGTCGGGGCATGATTTATCCTGGACCCTTCTGTTTTCGTTCTTTAATTATATTTTGTTTGAATCAATTGATGACGAGTGCATCTCTGAAAATTCAGAATCTGGGTCCGACCTAAAATTTGGCATTTAATTCCCAGAGAGGAGGACCAGAAGGAAAGAACAGTCACTGATTCCAAATAGGATTTACTTCATCAATGAGGAAACTAAGAGTAGATGATGATGATGATGAATTCTAATGGGAAACAGAGTGACTACTAATCTCTAGGCTTTGGACATCTTGATGAAGTTAAATTATGAGAGAAAATGGTAAATTAGGAAACAGATGAAGTGTAATAAACAGGCACAAACTAGAATTTCCAAAGATGAGAAAAATAGTACCTCGTTCTGCATCTCATCTAGTTGCTGCTATCGCTGTTACTGTGGTTGTTGTTGTTGTTGTTGTTGTTATTGTTGCTGCTGCTACCATGATGATTACCAGCAGCCACAACTCTTCTCCCATGCTTGAGCTGCGAGATTTCCAGCTGCGTCTTCATGAAGAATTGCATTCTTTGCAGTTCCAGATCCTTGGCAAATTTCATCCTCTGCTTCTCCATTACTACCACTTGCTGCAGCTTCGAACTCTCTGCTTGTTCATACGCCTCACCAAATTTCAGAATTGCTTGTGTTAATTCACTCACTGCATTTACCCATCCCTTTTCTCTCGATCCGTTCTTTCCCTTTTCAGTTTTCCCCACCTGAGCCAGTTTCGGATTCACCACCTCCTTCTGAACCCTAACATTTTTGCTCTGAACTTTCTTTTGCCGGTAACTATCACTGGAAGTTGGGGATGTTTCTCTGTCGGAGCCTGAGGAATCGGAATCTGTAGTACGAGGCCGCTTGTGGTACTGGATCTTCTGAGCTTTTGGCCCCTTCTGTTGCTGTTGTTGACTGTGATTATGGTTCTGCTGAGCCTGGTACGGATTCACCGGTCGATTCACTACCGGAATTCCTAGAGGAACTTTCTGGTTCGGCTGCAGAGGCGGATTTACACCGGCGATAGAAACAGAATTCTTCGAAGCCGCCGGACCGATCAATAGATCCAATCTATCATAAAATGGCCACTTACTGGGGCCTCCTCCAGCAGTAAGCTTAGCCTTCTCAGTCTTATACTTCTTCTTGACCGTATCTATCCGATTCTTGCACTGAATGTCGGTCCTTGGTATCTTGGTATAATCCTCTCTACTACTCACAATGTCAGCCACCTCTTTCCAATGCTTCTGCTTCAAATTCCCTCTACTCAGTTCCAAATACCTCTCTCCCCAAGCATCAATCAGCACCGACGTCGCGCCTTCGCTCCAGCAATCCTCTCTTCCGCCTCCGCCGCCGCCGCCGCCCTTAGACTGCTGAATCGGCAGCGCCAAGGTTATCGTATTTAGAGCAGATGGCGGAGGAGGAGGCGCCGCCGCCGCAACCGTCACGGTAATCCGGCCGTTAGAGATCGGAGAAGCCGGAGATCCACTCCCTGGCGACGGAAAGGACTGAATCTCATCGTCTTCTTTCATGGAATCCGGTCCAATCTTGAACAAAAGATTGCCGATCCCAAAATGTTGCGCACCGATCTGGCTAGTAGATGGATATAACAAGATATTGGTTCACCGGCGCATGCGAATCGGTCCGGTACCGTCATGAGCAGGAAGTGTGCCGCGATCTGAAATGCGAAGGTCCCCCTATTCGAGAGAGGGAGAGAGAAACAAAGGGCGTTAGGGTTTGGGAATAGGGATTGAGGTTGACCGGAGAAAATGGAATAAATTCTTCAAGAAAAAATGGGGCGTTTAATTTGGTTGACGGAAAGAACAGAGGAGCGGGAACTGACGGCGTCGGTGAGGGAGTAAATGGGGTGGAGGAGACACGTGGCGGTAAAGTACCGAGGGATAGATACATGGCGGGAGGTGATTGGTGGGTTTTTGTACTCGGAGTGACCGTGATGACGCTCCCGGTAAAGCCTTGCATCGCTGTTTTTTTGTGGTACGGTTTTTAATGTCTGTCTAATTACAATTTTACCCTCCCCATCTGCTCACCAACACCAGATAGATTTTTTTTTTTTTTTTTTTTTTTTTTTAGTTTAAAAGACAAAGTTTATATTTATAATTAAACCATTAGACACCAAATTAAAAAAATATCATAAATCAATTATATATATTAAAAATTATAAGAGTTTTCTGTATCTTAATTTATTAGGAGACAATGAAATTGAAAAGAGATTACTGACACTTTTAAAAACTCTGTAGTACATAACTCTAGATGTATTTATGGTAGAGTTGGTCTTTAAAATATCTAAAAAAAATTAGTTATTTTTACAATTATTAGGATATAAAGTTCATAACTAACATAAAAGGAACACTCACAGGTTAAGATCCTGATGGCTATGGAAGAGAAGATTGGAGTGTCCGTCCGAGAAGGTGGAGCTGAGGGCACCGCCGATCTGATCGAGAAACTCAAGGCAACCTCTGCAAGTTAAACCAAACAGAAACATATCCATTCACACCTTCAAATCCCAATAATTTTGCATTTCAGTTTGTTATGCCTTTGTTCATCTTTAACTCAAGCAGTTGTTTGTGGTTCAAAACTAATTCAAAGCCTGAAGAGTGAAGACCAAAGAAAGAAGAATTGCAATCTGAATGAAGTAAAATATTATGCATAATTCATAAGTAGTTATTTGGCTGCTTCCCGTTCAATGATCGAAGCCATAAGACTGTGCTAATTGAGATCCTGCAACATATGAAACTGGAAACACTAAACGTTGATCTTCTACGGATTCCATAATGATTCACAAAAGATAGAGCAGTTTCGATGCACTTTGATATCTCCATCAACAGAGGAAATCTACAGGATCTCAAAGAAACAGAACTTTTCTTCTCAAGATAGAAACAGATTTTATTATTCATGTTCCTTACAGAAACTAGAAGGAAGGAATTCATTAACTCAAAGATTAATAAGCCTCCTAAAGACTAATTACTTTACTTCTAAAAAGCAGTTTGCAAGCATTTTTCCTTTCAATCGATTGAAACCTTATCATTTTAAATCGTATTTCGATCAAGATAAATAAATGATGCATCTGAACGGACGATTGGTGAATAAAGAAACTAAATGTTTAATTCATTACTTCTAACCGTCTTGTTCCAATTCAGCCGATCTTTTCCATGGGAATCTCGTCAGATCACCTTCAGGCGTCACCGCTACAGGAAATAAGAGAAACAAATTACACATACAACAAACTGGTCAAATGTCCGAATAAATTTCATTCCACCAGCAGCGTTATTGCTTCAGTTTTCCGGAAAACACAGTCTTAGCAGGAGGTTTAAAAATTTCAGAATACGCATAGATTTAACAGCAAGTATACAAAAAAATAAACGATCAATCAAATAGATTCAAAAACAGAAAAGCTCACGAGTGAAAGGAGGTTATTCCCGCGGGAAAATCAATCATCCTTCCATTACGATCATCCGAGAAGCTCCAGAAAATCGGAGTTACTCCTGAGAATGAAGATGCTCCGAGTTACAGGAATGTCACCGAAAATCTTAACCAGAGGCGATTCCGACACCGAAAAGGAATCATGCTTGCGAAGCATTCCGAAGCCGGTGTCTGACATAGGGCCTGCAAGCGTTCCGTCCCATAGCTTGTGAAGAACAGCAGTCATGATTTCCTCTGCAACAAGAAATCAGAACGCGCAACCAAACAATTATATAAAATTCACTTATTACAAGAGAATAAAAGCGAAGAACATGAAATTAAAATTATGGCTAAGAATAAGCCAATTATTTTAAAAAATAATATATATATATATATATATATTGGTGAAGTTTGGAGTTTTGATGAATTACAAATTTGGGCTTCCAAAATATTTCTGAGGCCCATTAACATTTGAACGGGCTCTAGTTTGCAAGAAAGGCCCAAACGAGGCCCACGAACATAGTTTTAATATTAGGGTTTAAATTATTATCAAACCTCAAATTTTTAATTTCACATAATTAAATTATAAAATAATTATAATGTTTCTATTAATAAATTTGAAAATCACATTAAAAAATTGTGAGGAAGTCAAATTATTATCAAACTCATCTGTAATTTTTAAAAATTATCCATTATTTTTTAAATTCAGCTAAAAATTTAAATGTATTTTTAAAAAGAAAATAAACGTTTGTAAAATAATAATAATAATAATAATAATGAAGAAAATCATAATTTTTATAATAAAAAATAAAAAATAAAAGTGATAAAAGTTGGATTTGGACATTTTTTTTATTGGATTGCATTTTTTTAAAAATTGAAAAGAATTGGACCGATTCACAAACTACAATCTTTTTATTCGACCAACTAAAAAATAAGATTACAGTCCCACAAAACTCCAACCCAACTCAGATTATTGTGAAATTTAATATATATACATATATATATATATTGTTATAGACGCACGGTTACTTATAAATATTTGATATTTAATTTTATGAAATTGTAATTATTAAACAATAACAAAAAAAATACAACTCAATCGAAAATTTAGGTCAGATTGAATTGTGAATTCTTTTCGTATTACTCGGGTCATCGATGCAGTCAACTCAAAATCTCAAGTAATTTGAATTGGGTTCGGATAGATTTAGAATTATTATAAAATGAAACTACGTCCATATCCACCTAAAAAAAAGTTCTTAAAGTAGATAAGACGAGGACACAACGACGACCACACCCAGTAATTAAAAAAAAAAAAAAAAAAAAAAAAGATTTGTTCAAGTTGCAATTTGATTATTAAGAACTTTCCTCAACTTGTCCACTTCTGGAAGGATTTTGTTTGTCCCCAACTTGTCATCATCCCTATTCTTCAATAACCCCTAAATACAGAAATATAACCCACTTGCTCTTCTAATTATTTCTTTAATTTCCCAAAAAATATATACATATATATATATTTCTTTTTTTACGATAGAGACGTTTTATAGATCTAATTTAATTATTCAGGTCCTAAGGTTTTTCAACCGAAATAACCTTCGAACTTAATTCAATCGAAATTTTTTTAGATTTTGTTGGTTCAGATTATTTATTTCATTTTTTTTTTAATAAAATCATAAGGATAGTTAAAGCAAATATTCTACTAAAATTTACGACTCAATTTCAACCTATATTTTTTTTAAATTATTCGTAAAAAATTATTGAGAATAAATAATTATAAAATAAAATAAATAAATGATCCATAACTTAATTATCGAGTTTGAAATATTTATTAGATAATTGGAAGTTTATTTTGAATTTAATTTTAAGAAACGTTTTTATGAATGAATGAGGACATTTTTAAAAGGTGGTGGATAAAATTGTAATTTCACTATTTAAAATTTAATAAATGCAGTTTAAGTTCGTTTGCAAGTTGCAGGGAGCGGTGGGCCCCACTATGTTTCAAACTCAAAAAGTAATGTGGGCCACCACAGCTTTGGCTGCGCCAATCCATCGTCAACCAGACGGGCTTTTCATTTTTTCTCTTTTGAAATTTAATAATGTGGGGTCCATACCCACGTGCTTCTACATGAAATGCCAATTTTACCCCTACAACATCTCAAAACCACAAAACTGCCACCTTAAAACGTGCGCATCTTGAAAACATTATAATAATAATAATTTTTTTTTTTTGTGAAATTCTAATGATTTATGACGTTAATAAAATTTTGGAGATAAAAATAAAAGTTCTAAAATGAAATTAAATGTAAGTTTACAATTACATAAAAAGGAAATATAAATATTAAAAAAAAAAAACAGTAAATATGACGATTACGTCATCGTCATATCATTGTCCCGCCCATGTTGTTGCCTTTTGGCTTCGGCAACGACACTAGATTTTACCATCAGCGCCGCTTCGCTGATTCAAAACGACAACTTCCTATGTCGTCTTCCTTCGCCGTGTTTTTTCTTCTTCTACCGTTTCCTCCGCCAATTCTTGCCCTTGTTGCCGCCGCCGCCGCCGCCTCCTCCACTCTGAATTTTAATAATTTAGAGGAAATTAAGAAAGGTTTTATGAGAATAATTATAATCTAGAGTACTACTAACCCCCATCGAGAAGCTTTGGAATGAGTTCACGTTGTTCATATCCGACGAGTTTCGCTTGTTGCCGGAACTGGAACATTCGGAGTACGACGAGGACGATGAGGACGAGAAATATCTTGTCGGTGAATTCGGTCCCAAACCGTCCTCCTCCTTGTCATCGTCGAACATTTCTTGGAATAGTTCTTGCAGTTTCTCGAAGCTTTCTTCTCCGTTTTCCTATCGTTTTAATTTTGCCCAATAAAATCATTATAATTCTAATTTCTAACATCGTATTAGAATTATGCATTTAACTTAGCCATGTCAATATAATCATTATAATTCTAATTTCTAACATCGTATTAAAATTATGCCTTTAACTTAGCCATGTCAATATAATTAAGTGTGAAACAAAAAGTGTACTTTGTTTGAAAGCTCGAGAAGCTGTATAGTGTACTTTGTTCACGACCCATTTCCCATCTCTCTTACTTGTGTCTCTCTTCTCATATTGATGTTAACGGACCCGAGCAAAGACAGAGACCTTTTACCGTTTACGTCCCTGTCTCTATCTCCTTATGTGAAATCATACTCTTTTATGATTATCAGTATAAACGAGAATTCTATCTCATTTACAATGGATCCCGATGAGCTACCAGAAGTCAAATTGACGTCTCTAGAATCAAAATTTGCTATAGAAAGAGGAAGGGGCTTACGCTAGGCTTGGCTTGGTCCATCATGGCAACCATTTCGGTCAAGAAGTCACCCATATCCTGCAAATGAAAGTGAACCAAACAGAGTCTTAACATTTGAGGGATGATGGCCCCACCAATTTCCCTGACCCAAATTCAACGCTTCATTAGTTTCTACACTAATTTTGTACTATGAACCAAACCCAAATTTAATTTTAATCAAATAAATAACCGAAGGAGCACCGTAGTTAAGCTGTGGAGGAGCTTACGTTATCATCATCATCACTGTCATAAACTCCAACGTCGTACAACAGCCGCTTGTTCGCGTCCGATAAAACTGTACAAAATCAATGCCTCGTAATAACAAAAATAAAACGACAACTATTATTAAATAAATAAAAGAAAATTAGTGAAATTACCAGAATAGGCTTGCTGTATAGCTTGGAATTTCTTCTTAGCTTCTTCCACGAACTTCGAATCTCTCAACGCCGAACACCGATCCGGATGCCATATCTAACACCGAACCAAACGAAAACCTAAAAAAAAAACTGATGGATCAAAGAATGAGAAGCTTAATTACTTACCATAGCAAGTTTCTTATACGCATTCCGAAGCTCCGCTTCGGTGCATTCCTTCTTCAGCCCCAAAACGGCATACAGATCGTCGTTTTTGTGATTCTCACCAGCCATATCTCTTCCTTCAAAACAGAGCTCAGGTTGGTTCGGTTTACAGAAATCCAAACCTGTTAAACGACGAATCGGAACGATCATTCATGGTGATGGCGGAGAACGACATGTCGAAATCGTAGCTCTCAGGAGAAGAATCGTAGGCGATGAAAGGCCATTGGCTCAGAGGCTCAGCTCAAGAACACTCCAGAACCATGGCCCTTTTATAGTTTTTTTTTTTTTTTTTTTTAAAAAAAAAATGTTTTTTGGGAATTAAATAATTAGAATGTGTGAAATATTGGGGTTTAGAGGAAGGGGGGATAAGGTGGAGATGTGCGGCTGAGATTGAATCTGAGAGTTGGATATTTTTATTTGTATGAATTAAATGTCTCCAGAAACTTCTGTTTTTACTGCGAAAAGGTCGCGTATTATTTATTTAATTATTTAATTTAAGGCATTAGTCCCAGTTGTGAATGCGATGGCTAATATAAGGAAGCCGCTTCGTGGGTCCCACTTGCAATTTGCCTCCGGGTTTTAGCTTTCGGTTAATCAACTTGCCACTTTACCATACAATAAAATAATTAAATAAATAAATGGAACCTATCCATTTAAAATAAAATATAATAATTACATATAAATTTTTAAGCTAAATAATTAAATAATTATTGTTCGAGTATTTTATTTTTAATAAAAGTAAAATATTAATTTTTAATATAAAAAGAAATGGGAAAAAATGGAAATGGCGTTGTGGCGGTGAGCAGGACAAAAATAATATCTGAAAAGGAGAATAATGATATATATATATATATATATATATATTTGGCAATGTTCGTGAAACAGCATTCCAGAAATAGGGGACGGGTTTTTATTTTTATTTAATTTTAAAAAATAAAATTTAATTGAGAGAAGGAAAGGCCCAAAAAATGAGTCCAAAAGTAGAGGAAGAAGAAAGAAGAAGAAGTTGAGAGTCAGAAGAGAACCAAAAGTGGTCCATTTTATTAATGGTCTAATTTTGTAAGCCCACGTGAATTCACGTTCCAATGTCCTCCAACTCACGTGCCCATTACTTTTCTACTCTTTTTTATCCATAAATTTTAAATTTTATACTTTTTCTCAAACAAACTATGTTTAATTTGAGATAATAATTAAAATCTTATTTTTAAACTAGTTTTTAAGTTATTGTAATATATTTTTAAAACATTATTACATTTTACTTTTATAATTTTTTTAAAAATATATTACCGTCGATACAAAAACTAACTATTCACCCCTCGTAAATTATTCATATATGTTTTATCGTTATTTTGAAAGTCATGAGTATTTTTAAAATCTCTTACCAACCGTAAATATATTTTTTAATTTTTTTATTAATTTAAAGATATTAATAAAAATTTTGAAAATTAAAAAAAAAAAGTGTTTCACATGACATACTATTTTGAAAATGTAAGAATATTTTTTAAAATTTTAAAAAGTTTAATAAAATTTTGAGATAAAGGGTAAAGTGTAAGAGAATTTTTATTAATTTATTATTTTATTTTAATATCCATTTTTAGATAGTGTACTCCTTTTTAATAAAACGTTTTAATATTAAAAGTTTTTTCAGAAACATTTTACACTAACTATTATTTTTATTAATTATTACAAATATTCCCATTTCCCGAAACGACGTCGTACAATTTTTATAAATTATGCAACGTGTTTCTTTTATCAATAAATTAATAGGAAAAATATATAGTAAAACATCATCATCATTGTGTGGTTGCTCTCAAACAAATTTGCCATTTCTATATTTATTTAAAGTAAAAAACAGACAATTATACAGTTTCCTTTTTAAAATAATAATAATATAAATAAAATTTTAAAATTCAATATCACGAGAATTTATGTTCAAAATAGATAATATCATATCATCTAACAAGATATTTTTTAAAAATATTGTCGACAAAAATATTAAAAATTTAAAGTCGGTGTGTGAGGGTATTTCTGACCATGTAGCTGTCATGTTTAGTAACAAAATTGTACTGGATCTTATCCCTGCGCCATTGAACAGCTTTCATTCTCTCTAGTCATTTTCACACTCAAATTATGGTCTCAACACCAATCATAATTTTTCTCCAATTTTATAAAATCAATTAACTTTATATATTATTTTTCCTATTTTCTTAATTTTTATTTTATTCTACATACATTTTAACTTCTGAGTTAAAAAAATATATATGGGATGAAAGTAAATACGAGCAGTAAAGCAGTTTTTACTGCTCTACTCGTTAGACAAATATAATAAATGGTTACTAAATGAGTTAGTCCGATTATTCTATTTTTTAATTATTTTAAAAAAATTATATTTATCTAAAATATCCCTTAAATTAATAATTAAATTTTCATAAAACTTAAATATAAATACTTTAAAATGTTAAATATTGGATTCGATTGTAACCCTATTTTTAAATCGGTTGGGTTGACTCGATCACTTGGAAAGTCCTGCACCCTTTTATTTATTTCTTTTACTCGTTATTGCAATTTATCCTCGCTCTTTTCTTCCTTTCTTTACAAATGGCAATCGCTCCCGCTTGCACGTTCAGGCTCATTGCGTTCCTTCTCCTTGACGTGTCTGCGCGGGCTCCGCCAGCCGTTCTAAGCACGTGCGTGCACCCACCGTCGCCTCGATCACGCCTATGTCCGTTCCGAAGTATGGGCTCACCAGACATTTCACTCACCACTGGGCCCTTTTTCTTATTGGCCTACCTGCTCTGGTAGCTCTCCATGCAGGACAACCATTAGAATTAGTAACTATCACGGCAGTATTATGTAAAACGTAATGTTACTTCACCTACATAGTGGTGTACGCGTTTGTACCCTTGTGATGAGAACTAAAATATTGTAAATTCTTAGTCAACCTAATATTTTAGTTTTTTAAAACATCAAAGCCAACTCAACCCAAAAAAATCTAACTCGAGCCCGAGTTGTTTAGTTTTTCAAAAAATATTTATGGTAAATTAAAATTCATGTCTTAATGGGTATTTAATTTTGTATTGAAAAAAAAAAAAAAAAAAAAAAACGTTGGGCCGGTTTTAATTTAATTGTACGGGCCTTAATGAGATCCAGGTTAGCCACAATACACAACCCATGGCCTCTAGTTCAACCTATGTCCTATAAAATATTACATTTTTTATTATTTTATTTTTAAATTGTAATAACTCTACGATTTTACGAGTTTTACCTCAATTAGATAGTGTCCGCTTTGGCTCATTATGTGAATTTTAAAACGCGTCTCAATGTCTTCGTTGGCATACTGCTTTGGTGTTTGGCTCTGATACCATTTGTAACAGTTAATTATCTGTTACGTATTGCCGTTAGCCTCACGGTATTAAAACACGAATACTAGAGAGAAGTTTCCACACCCTTATAAGAAACATTTTAGTTAAAAATTTAGGGCGAACACGAATTATGTTAGGTTAGTTGAGAAATTCTTTTGAACAAATTCGAAAACTTTAGGTCAATAATTCAAACAATCTCAATAAAGTTTACAATCCAACCTAACTCAATCTATCTTTCTATTCTCGAGTTGAGATTGGGTTGTTAAATTATTTTTTAATATTATTTAAAAAAAATTATGGTTTCGGATACATATTATATTAATAACTAAAATTTTATAAAAGTCAAATATTCATAATTTTCTTAATAATCGTAAAAGTAGAGTAGGGTTCACGTGGATTGTAACCTTAAATTGATGTTGGTTGGGTTTATCGGTTATTTGGGTTGTCCTGATTATTTGGGTTCTCGAGTTATATGATTACGTTAGTCGTCGAACCCTGCTTAGGTTAACCATTTAAATATAAATAAATAAATAAAGTATTATTAAATATATTGAGAAATAAATCCAATGGGCAAAAAAGGGTGTGGTTAGAGCACACGGTTTAAAGGCCCATTCCGCTGCTGATTCCCAATTGGCCATTTTTAGGTTCAGACATCACTGACCAGATTTGATCTCTCACAATTCCGTTTATATTATTAAATTCAATAAAATTATATTAAAAAAAATAAACTATGATGTGTCAGCGTCGCACACGATTACCCTACCACAAATTTCAAAAGCCGGTAAACACGTGACACTCGAATAAAAGAGAAGTACATAAATGAATCGATGTTACATTCAAATAAAAGAAACGAATTGAAATTTACTATCTCTTTCCTTTTCGATGACTCAATTATAAGAATTAAAAAAGTTAGTTAAACGATTTGCTCGAAGAAGCAGAGAAATGTTGATGCTATCAAGTACCGAATTCGAATTTTGGACACGGATCGTTAAAAGTTCGCTGTAATTTTCTCAACTTAGTTTTGGTATATCTTTAATTTCAAGTATAAAGCTTCATTGATTGATGACTCTCCTCATTAATAGCAATCTTGTAAATTAAGTTTCATTTTAATTACGTATAATATCTTCTCGAAAACTGTAATAGTTTTAGGATAATTATATGTATTTTTAATCGTCTTTTAAAATAAATAAAATTCGGACGTTTTGAATTAGACATATGTTTAAACGAGGGTGAAATTTGTCATTTATTAAATTTCTCGTATTATAATAATTATAAATTTATACATAAATTTAAAATTTTACTAATAAATTTTTAGATCGGATGGGATTATGATTACGTTCTTAATTTGGAAGCAAAGTTGAAAAGGTAATTAATGTACATAATTAAAACAAAGTAATTAAGTGTATGTATTCTCAATGCATGCCTAATACAATCAATCTTAATCTCTAATTAATTTTCTAATTGAATTAACAACATTTTTTAAATTTAATTTAATTTAATTTTTTTTATTTCCTAATAATAGGATGGAAATTTCAAATTCTGCCAAACAATTTGTCCACCTTTTGACAGCTTTCTTTCATACCTTCTATTTTTATTATTATTATTAAAAAAAAATTAATGTTGACTCCTCCAATTAATTAACAATAATTATTAAAAAAAAAAAAACCACTCATTATAATGTCTTCATTTTCTCTTGCACATCCACTAAGATCATTACTTTTGGAAGAGCTATATATAAATATAAAAAGCAAAGGGTATTTACGTAATATTCTATGTCTAAGATCTGACATTCGATAATCCTGCTTTAAGTTTTATAGACGAACGTAGGTTCGTTCAAACTGTTTTGTCTTTACTCATAGGTCAACAAACATAAAAAATTATGTTTGAGCCATTTGTAACAGCTCATGCTCACTGCTGATAGATATTATCCGTTTTGGCCAGTTACGTATTGTCGTAAGTCTCACAGTTTTAAAACACATCTACTAAGAAGAGGTTTCAACTCTCCATCCAATGTGGGATCTCACAATCCACCCCCTTAGGGCCCAATGTCCGCACTGGCACACCGCCCGGTGTCTGGCTCTAATATCATTTGTAACAGTTCAAGCCCACTGCTAGCAGATATTGTTTGCTTGGATCCGTTACGTATTATCGTAAGTCTCACGGTTTTAAAACACGTCTACTAAGGAGAGATTTCAACACTCTTATAAGGAATGTTTCGTTCCCCTCTCTAACTAATATGGGATCTCACAATCCACTCCTTTAAGGCCCAGCATCCTCGCTGGCAAACCGTCTAGTGTCTGGCTTTAATATCATTTGTAACATTCGAAGCCCACCGCTAGTAGATATTGTTTGCTTTGGCTCGTGACGTATCATCATCAGCCTCACAGTTTTAAAACTTGTCTTCTAGGGAGATGCTTTCACATCCTTATAAAGAATATTTCGTTTCCCTCTCCAACCAACGTGGGATCTCACAATCCACTCTCTTAGAGCCAACGTCCTCATGTACCAAGACGTAAAGCACCATGACAAAAATTTAATTTATGTATATAAATGAGTTCGTTGTAAGGTCATTTGCTAATCTCATTTGAAATAATTTTAATTGGAGAAGAATCTCCAACTTGATTGATGGAGGATTTTGAAGATAGTGACTGAAAAAGAATTTTCTACCTTTGACCTAAACTTTTAATTCATTTATAACATAATTAACTTTTTATTCTTACAAAAACAAAAAGACCACAAAGAGTTGACTAAAAATGTAACTCTAACTTTGACCAACATTATAAAAATGGAAATATGAAAAATTAAATGAAATTAATGCATTTATGATGACCTCTTAACTCAATAATGTAAATTTAACTTTTGTTTAAAAATAATAATAATAATTGATTTGTTACTGTTTATTGTCGAGCATGGATTCCTCGTTTAAAAAAAAAAAATTACATTGAAAGGATAAATCATATTTAAATTACTGAAAAAATAATTTATAAAATTGTCACGAGACAAACTCATACATTAAGTAAGAGTGTTCATATGACCCTGATGACCCGAACAACTTAGACTACTCAACTCAAACTATGAAAATTGGGTTGGGTTAGTTTTTTTTCGGTTTGCTTTATCGGGTCAATCTGACTAACTCGATCCACCCGAAAATAGGGTTTACAAACCAACATAAACCTAAGATTATTATGAAAATTAAAAATATTTGACTTTTTGTTGACTTATAAATGTTTGATATTTGAGCTGAATGAGAAATTAGTTATTAATATTACATGTATTATGGATAAGTAAGATTTTTAAAATAATTAAAAAAATGAGTCATCCGACAACCTTATTCAAGTCATCGAGTCACCGACTAATTTTATATATTTAATTTTAATTCCCTAGAAATCAAAATAAAAATTGAAATGTTTTAATATTATTTATATGTAAAGTCGAGTCGTTAATCAACCGAATAATTTAACGCTAAATTGATTGAAATAATTTAAATAGATATTTATGTATTTTTTTTTTTTAAATTCTTCACAAAAGTCCAAGTTCATCTATTGGTTGGATAGAGTTCATTTAATTATTTAATTTTAATAAAAAGAATAATAGAAACACGACAACAAAAACCAAGAATTAAGATTAAATGATGTAAGTAGCAATGTTTAATTATATTGTTTAATTAATCATGATTAATTATCAAAAAAAAAAAAAAAAAAAAAA